>NC_143020.1:124435209-124735209 GCF_055824585.1 Amblyomma mixtum | reverse complement strand
CGGCACCTATGAGGAGCACAGCGAAACCATGCTCAGATTTCAAATGGAAAGACTTAAAAGAACAGCCGCTGGCCGCGCACTACTGGTCAAACTAGGATACCCGGCAGAAGACGAGGGCGAAGACAAGACAGACATGGACAGCCAAATTAGGAGCACTTTCTTGGTTAAACCAGTGCCCAGAAACATGGACCCGAAGAACCACGAAGGAAGACGGGCGGCGAGATCATTGGAGTTGGACAGGTTCCTAAACAAGAAACAGATGGTTCTGTATGTTGACGCGTCCAAGTACAGAACGAAGGAAAACGCTAGGGCGGTAGCAGTAGTGAAAGCCAATGGGAATATAGTTACTGGTGCATCAGTACGCACAAGGACAACACAAGCAGCGGAAGAGATCGCCATAGCTCTAGCCCTGACTGAAGCCAATCGGCAGGGACTGAGTTACTGGATAGCCACGGATTCTCAGGCTGCAGCAAGGGCATACAGAGATGGAAGGATCGGCCGAAAAGCCGCGAGCATTCTCTTCCAACAAAAACAACACAGACATGGATCAAACAATACAAACATTCAACACACCATCATTTGGGTCCCTGACACTGGGGTTGAGGGAAATCTCATGGCAGACACCGTTGTCCGAGGGTTCACGAACCGGAGGGCGGGTTTGCCTGTCGAACCCTTCAGCACGCCAGAATCTTACGGGGAGGCAATGAAGGCGTTGTTGGGAGCGTGCAAGAAGTACTCGGCTCCGGCGGATATCCTCGACAGAGAGCAGGCCACCACGCTCAGACGACTACAAACAGACACATACCCAAGCAGAGCCATGTATCACAAAATGTGGCCGAACAGATACGCGAAAGAGTGCGTGTGGTGTGGGGGCTACGCCACAACGTACCACGCCACCTGGGGCTGCGAAAAAAGCCCTTTACTACCAAAGGTAAATAGCCCTAGTCTAGAGCAGTGGGAGGCCCTCCTGGTTGACTCCGACCCGAGCACACAGCTTATGCTGGTGACGAGGGCCAAGGCAGCGGCGGAGGCCAACGGGATCCTGGACTAGGGAAGACCGACCACTGAAGCTCCACATCTATCTATCCCCATCCCCCTACTCCCTAACTCTTCCTTCTGAAAAAAAAATAATAAATGTTTTCACTACTACTACTACCCAGATGAGGAAATGAGACGAGCTAGAACCATTGCTACTTGCCGCTTGTTTGGCCCTTCGCAGCTGGGGAAGATACGGATTTCTAATAATTTTGGCCCAGTTACGCAACCACTCCACTAAGCATGATATGCAAGAAGAATTCGAGCAAGACTTGTATGTACAGTTACAGACAACTTGTTATCTTTCGCCGACGCTGCGACTGAATTCCAAACGGACGGAACTCGATCGCATGTCGTCTGCGGCTTGACCGACGGCCCTCCACAGTCGCAGACCGACAGAATTCGCAGTGTCGCCGGCGAAAATCGCATGCATGTGAAACGGCCCTTAGCAGGGAGGGGCGCTAAGCATAGCAGACCATTAGTGGATGAGTTACGGCGCTCGGCTGCTGACCCGAAAGACGCGGGTTCGAACCCGGCCGCAGCAGCTGAATTTCGATGGAGGCAATATTCTAGAGGCCCGTGCACTGTGCGATGTCAGTGCACGTTAAAGAACCCCAGGTGGTCGAAATTTCTGAAGCCCTTCACTAAGGCGTCCCTCATAGCCTGAGTCGCTTTGGGAGGTTAAACCCACATAAGCCAAACCAAACCAAACCATTAGTGGTGGAGGACGCTCTCCAGATGGAGGAGAAGCGGCTGATGGCACGGGAAGCCACTTCGCCACCGAGAAGAGAAGCGGGTGGTGGCACGTCCGGTAAACCACAAATGAGTTCGGATACCACTATTAACTCAGCCGCCCTGGATTGCTAATATAAGGGCTAAAAAATGAAGCCCTTGGATACCACCGCGATGCGGTGCATCGCGCAACATCGAGGATGAAAACACTGCTACCTATACCCCTTCTAAACATTCGAATCTAGAACACCGTCAGTAGAAACAAGAAAGAGGGCGACACAAGCGACTTATGCACTACTTGTGTCCTTTCTCGCAATTTTTACTGGTTCAACACGAATCGAATCGGCCAGCAATGCGTCATTCTACATTTCGCTCACAGCGCCACAAGAACGGGACACGAGACGAAAGTGTAACAGAAACAAGCGATGGCCATCAATTGGTTTTATCGATGAACGAAAGGCGTATATGTACGGATATTGAAAGACTTATCAAGACAACAAAAGTTATCTGGAGGGCGCGTGGGAGGTCAGATAATTCAATACCCACTCGGCTAATGCAATGGAAGGGCTGCTGACACACATCGCACCCTTGTGGTGAATATAGAAGGCCTCCACTACCTCGATGAGTGAAAAAAATTGCGGGAAAAAAACAAAAATAAACGGAAGCGGCATACAAGGCGTGAACTAATGCGCACGTGTTTAACAACAAAGACAAAAAAACCAAAACACACTCTGACCACGGGAAGATAACATTGGACGCGTCCTAATCGCGCCGACACTTTGCCGGCTTTTGCCCACACAAAACGCCAACTCATTTCCTTCTTCATAGCTGTAGTCTTCCCGAGCAGGAATTTAAGCTGTGGACAAAGGTGTTCGTTGACGAACACGGATGCCTTGGTGGAAAATCCTGGGACGTCTGGGTTTAGTTTCTTGCTGCCTGCCTTGTCAATTACTTGATCTCGCTTCGCACGGCTGTTGACGACTGCAACAATGTTCTTGCTTTCAGCATCGTTCCAAACGGGAACACGGTGGCATATCTCGATATCCTGCTTATCTATAGGCTTGCCCACTACTTCGGCCACTTTAGCAAGCTATAGCTCTTCCAGGTTTTCGTCATCCTCATACGGCGCACCCTTTATTTCAAAATCCATATTCCTAGAAAGCTGATCCTGTTCTGCTACTCTAACACAGTTGTCGGGAACCTGTTTTCTCAGTTTCTCAAGCTCTTGTAGCAGCTGTTCATGCGATTCATTAAGTGCTGTATTTTCCTTCTTTATTTCCGAGCACTCTTGCTTCAGTTCTTCGTAGTATTTGTTGACGTACTCTAGGCTACTTTTTAGCTCTCTCATTTCCTTTCGGAATTCACGCTTCAGGTCAGCAATTTATGTCATGCACAAGCTGGACACAACACAAAGCACTACAGGTATCGAAAGATCACCGGCAGCAGAGGTGTGTGTGTGTGTGTGTGTGTGTGTGTGTGTGCGTGCGTGCGTGCGCGTGCGCGTGCGTGTGCGTGTGCGTGTGCGTGTGCGTGTGCGTGTGCGTGTGCGCGTGCGCGTGTGCGTTTATGTGCACATGTGTGTGTGTGTGGTTTATGGGGTTTAACGTCCCAAAGCGACTCAGGCTATGAGGGACGTTGTAGTGAAGGACTCCGGAAATTTCGACTACCTGGGCTTCTTTAACGTGCACTGACATCACATCGCACACTAGACGGGCCTCTAGAATTTCGCCTGCACAGAAATTCCACCGCCGCGGCAGAAATCGAACCCGCTACTTTAGGGTCAGCAGTCGAGAGCCACAACCACTGAGCCACCGCGGCTGTGTGTGAGTGTGTGTGCGTGTGTTCATTCGTTTATGGTTGGTCGCGCAACAGATCGCGCAACAGCGGCGCTTTCTGTACTACCCATTCGTGCGTGACTAGCCCGCTAGATGGAGCCGCAGTCAATGCTCCTTTCGTCTCAAACTGCAGTCAGCAGCTGCGTTCGAGATGGCTGCGAAAAAGACGCCGGGAATGATGTCGGATGGATGCGTTGAACAGGGTATTAAACCAAGACACCCCTCCCCTATTCCCCGTCTACAGCCAGAGGCACACCTTTAAGCAAGGAACACTTTGTACGTACTTGAAAAAAAAAAAATCGTTTCGACTGCGCTGAGCAGTCCAAAGAGCTTAGTAGGAGCCACGGTGTAAGAAGTAGATTCTTACACCGTGGTAGGAGCGTGGCGCTAAGTGGCTCGAGACGGCTCATTAATGACTTGGGTTTCTGGAATGCTGCGCCCTGCAGGCGTACGATGATGTATGTACCTGTATATTTTAAAGGGCTTCTCACGGTGCTGGAGACATGGCGGCAGTAGATGGCGAGAGGGGACGGGCCTTGTACCGGCAGTGCATCTTTCGCTGCCTGTGCGCGGATGCACGAATTTCCTGAGGCGGTCATTATACAGTGCTGTCGTGACGACTGAGAAGGCATGTGGGGGACTCCATGATACGAGCGGCAGATTGGCCCGAGGAGTTGCTTTCTAGGCATATCCCCGCGCGTTGCGATGGCCCGAATACCGGCCGGTGAAATATAGGCGCACTGTATCTCGCCACCACCGTTGCTCCGTCGCTCGCAATTAGGAAAAAGCTTATAACTTTAATTGATGCCCCGGGTTCATATCTCACGTTATATGGATGGCCGCATGGACAAGACAGCGTGTTCGAAAGACGCGGGTTCGATCCCGGCCGCAGCGGTCGAATTTCGATGGAGGCGAAACTCTAGAGGCCTGTGTACTGTGCGATGTCAGTCCACGTTAAAGAACCCCACGTGGTCGTAATTATTCCGGAGACCTCTACTACGCCGTCTCGCGTAGTCTGAGTCGCTTTGGGACGTTAAACCCATAAACCAAACGAAACCGAGATCTATTAACACCGTATTTTGCAAGGACCGATTGGTACGAGTTCCTCTTTTTTTTCTCCACTCGCCATAATCGACTGGAATTCATTATCGGAACCTTATCTATCACCAGACATCTATCAAGTTCCTCAGGCACGTTTCATGCCAGTATGTTATGTACAGCCGGCCAAATCGTTAGCTGGCGTGCGGGACGGCCGCGTTTTCTATGCTCCGGCTGGTTATGACGGAGGAAAGTTGCGAAAATATCAAATCTAAGCACAGGCTCACTAATCCTGTGCTTAATATTGAGCTTTCCGCAAGTCTGCTTCGTCGAAAAGAGCAGGAGCGGAGAAAAGCGGCCGTCGTACACGCCAGTTAACGATTTGGCCGGCTGTACATTGTGTTGCATTTTTTGCTGTGAGTCTAATTTTTATGAATGGCCATCCTGCTTGGACCTAACCATGGTCTGCAGTATGTGCGTTAATAAATAAAAATAAATGAGTATCGTGATGAGCAGAAAACCCTCACAGGTATACACTCTGTACATAGAAATTAATTTCAGCGATCGCTGTAATCAGCTATCTGAAGTACAAAGTTGCACAGAGTCCTCTTTCAAGGAATTTCAGTTTCATGGTAGCTGTCCTCTTAACAGCTTCATATCTGATTACCGTCACATAAGGGCGTGATAAAGTGGTCAGCTAGCGCGGAAATTCGCAGCATAATTGATGGTCACGTGTTAATTTATTAAATTCTATGGGCCCCGAAACATATTTTCAGCGCATTGTTTTGTCTGTTGGTTGCATAGAGTGAGTTTTAGTGATGCTATTACTATCGGTCGCAACGAGTATATTCTTGTTCTTAATATTTTAAAGGGCTCGCAAAAACAAATTCATGGCGCTTACGGTGTCACCACACAGTGGCGGTTTTCTGCGGTGAATATGACATCATCGGGTGGGAGCTTGATGATTGGACAAACAGTAAATATACTGCAAACTATGCTAATAAATGACGATACGTTTAGTCACGTTATCGGGCTTTATATTAGATAAAAAAAAATGTTTGCCTTACGTAAAAACACTGCAAAGCAAGCAAAACAATAATTGGCAGTGGCTTAGCTCAGCTAGGTCAGGATATGCTTTGTGAAAGCAGTTTCGTCTGCTTGCATTTCAGTAGCGACACGCCGTCGTTGTCGTTGAGCAGCTTGGCGACGTCTCTTCGCGAGACGTTGCTTTCATTCCTGAGTCGTCTCGGCCGCCCGCTTAGCCTTTCTCGCCTCGTTTCCACGCTGTCGACCGGCCTTGTACCATGCGACGACTTCTGGATCGGAAGACTATATTTCACGCAGCCTATACTCCTGCCTTAAAGGGGCTACGAAACACTGCTTGGGGGGATACCGGCTATACTTCAGGTGGATTCTTTGTCACGCAGATGCTGACTCAAAAAGAATTACAGGAATCGATGCAGAGGAACGGGAGTTATTCAATGAAGAAATTTCAAAATACAAGCAAACAAAACGCTGCCCTCAACTCGATTTTGGCGGGGCTTCCCACTCCTATTTCGCTCTCCCGATGACGGCACCTGGCGCAACCAATCAAAACAGCCTTCCAAAGCACGTCGCGGAAGTTTGCACTCCAGTGGTTGCCTGCTCTCTGTAACTCGTTCTTGCTGAGACTGACAGCGTCGTTTCCATGCCAGAGCCCCTGGTGGTGTATTTTAAGCATGAAATGCTTTTAGCCCCCGTTGTCGGCAGTGTGGTGACGTCACGCCGAGACCGAGAGCCATCATCCGGGCACTGAAATCCACTCATCCGGGCACTGAAATCCACTCATCCGGGCACTGAAATCGAGTCATCCGGGCACTGAAATCGAGTCATCCGGGCACTGAAATCGAGTCATCCGGGCACTGAAATCGAGACATCCGGGCACTGAATTCCAGTCATCCGGGCTCTGAAACGAGAACATCCGGGCACCGTACGAGACTTAACGAGATTTAACGAGACTCTCTAAGCCCTCCTACGCGACCGGCATGCAAGCAACGGTTGGTCTCCAAACGAGTCACAAAAAATAACTGCTGCCAGTGCCTTCTCAATGTTTATCAAGATATCAGTCGCGCTGTGCGTTTGATAATGCACGGAATTATAATTTCCGATTTCTAATAACGCCTGCAAAAAGCACATAAATGCCACGTACACTTCGTTGTCGTACGTGATCTCTTAGGGGCTTCGCGCATCGAAGCAAAGCTGCGCAGGTGCACAGGGGCCCGGGGGAGAAGCGCTGCGTTCAAAGGGCAAGGCATCGCGCCGAACGGGTGGTGGCGTTCCTCCCTTGCTTTACGGTGCGGTTCGGGTGTCCACCGAGATGGCAGAGAATTACTGCGCCATTTCCTTTCCTCAAAAAACCAAATGGCAAGGCATCGCGCTGAACGGGTGGTGGCGTTCCTCCCTTCCTGTACGGTGCGGTTCGGGTGTCCACCGAGATGACATTAGGCCCGTAAACATTTCATGCTTACTCTACTCTCGGTTACGGGAGAGGCAGAGATTTTTTTTATTTTACTTGCTTTGCAGGGCTTTTATCTGAGACGAACAAGTTGTTTTTGTTGATCTAATATGAAACATAGACAGGTGACAAAATGTTTCTCTATTTATTCACACAATTTGCAGTGTATTTGCTGTTTGTAGAATCATCAAACTCGCGCCAGATGATGTCATATCCGCTGCTGCAACCTGCCACTGGGTGGGGACACCATCAGAGCCATGAGTGTGTTTTTGAGAGGACATTAAAATATTAAAAAACGGAATATACGCGGTATTACCGACGCTAATAGCACCATTGTAACTTACTGTATGCGCTCAACAGGCAAAATAGTCAACTAAGATAGTGTTTCTGGGCCCCTTTAACGAGCACAGCCGCTCTCCTTCTTCCATCGTGCGCGTCTGAGGAGCGAGCGCATCGCTTCCGGCTTATATCCCAGCTTCGCGGCGCGACTCTGCGCATGCGCATTGCGGCACAGCGGCTGCGGCACCACGGTTTCCATGGTACTGGTTGCCTTGGTAACAGCGCATGCGCAGTAGTGGCCTTTGGCAGGCACCGCGAAATGCGTTTCTGATGGCGTAGTGTAGCTTTCGCTACAAAAAAAAAGCACCACCAGAGATAGTCTGCGGCTATTGTTTGCATCTAAGGATTTTGTAGCTCTCTGTACCCGTGCATCTATGACCTAGCACACAGCTCTTCAGGCTACTCTCTATGTATCTGAGAATAGCTTGGCGGAATCGATGTGATCGACCATTGCATTCTAGAAGCGTTCGTTTTGTTCCCAAGGAAGGACACAAAGGGAAAAGCCATTCGTTTCACATTTACTACAGTGCCCACCGTCAACTTATGGAGGATCACCGGGTGGCGGCTCGAGATGGCGCCACGTTCCCGTCAACAGCGCGCAGTGGCAAGGCACTGTCCGTGCAAAGTTGTGGCAGTAGCCAGCGGTACGCGCTGTGCTAACAGGTGTCTCGCGCAAGCCGTCGCTCCGTCCCAGTATCTAGTGCTCGAGTTCGGATGAGTCAGGGAAAGCCAATGATCAATGTTCTCTTCTCCGCCGTCGACGTGACAGTCGCGTAGCGACGGCCGCGTACCAGACGATCACTGTAGTTTTTCTTACTCCGAGACATAGAGTTTCTTACTTTTACCTAGCGAGAAAGCTGGCGCCCCTTCTATGGGAGTTTGTGTGGAGCACCCCCAAGACCACTTCAGCCACCATGGGCGCTCAAAGCATCATGGGCCGGTGAGCTACCGACTGCAGAACTACAACTTTTGGCCAAAAAATAGTGCAGAAGTAAACGCTGTTCGATAATAAAGAATGCCCTAACATTCAATATCCTGTCTAATTATTGCAACAAATGAGCAGAAAAGCATATAAATGCAAAGTTTGCCCAAAACAAGAGATGGCTTGCGCTCCTAATGGCCAAGTATTGCACACTACATAAACTAATATTTCGTGCTAAAAAGTCACACCTTTAAAAGGTAATATGTTTGCAGAAAAAAATGTTGTTGCTTAAACACTTTAGAAAGATTTTTAGTGGCATTTTAGAAAAAAGAAACCGTTTATTGGCGTTGTTTGGTGTTGCGGTTTCGCTACTATGGCTTTTGCACACTGCGTTCGCGCCAAAGTCGTCTGCGCACACACGGACAGCGTTTTTGGAACGAAATGTATGAGTAGTAACACTCCATGTTCTCAAAAGAATCCGACTGTTCCGCAACAAATACACTGTAAACAAAAATATACCCAAAAGGGAGTAAAAATGGTGGTGGCCACCCTTTTTACTCCATTTGTGAAAACATTTACTCCATGAGTGGGGAGTAAAAAGGTGGACTGTCCTCCATTTCACTCCCATTAGGGAATAATGGAGTAAAAATGAGGATATAGCAGCATATACTCCAGTCTAGAAAGGGAGTTAATTACGCCGAATACTCCACCAAATACCAGTGACGAAATGGAGTAAAGAAACACCATTTTGTGCAATCCGCCCCGCCACCTAGCGTCTGATCTGCTTCTGGTCAGTCGTCTGATAACGCGGTGTGAAGACCGCTTGGTTACCATTGTCGCTGGATCTCCGTTCACTTCTGCTCCTTCACGGGCGCCTGCCGCGGTACAAGATATCGGCTTGTCGCCGTTTTCCGCTACAGTACGGTACATAACTGAATTGCTCCTGTGAAGCCTCCAGTGCTCTAACGACACCAAACTTTCCTTTGTTTGTGTCGCCACCCCGTTACATCCCCCGCTTAGGCCTAATTCTCACAGGCTTTTTTCAGTGTGGTCCTCGCAATGTATTGCAGCAGATTATGTGTTTCATGGACATGGAACTGTGAAAGAACATAGTGTCAACCCTGAGCTCTTGATTGAGCTCATGAGGCTACATTTTTCCTCAGTCATATTGAAAGACCAAGCGTTAATGAAGCCAATATGGAAGCAAACACTGCCATTCCAAACTACCATCAGGGGCGTTTTCAACTTTTCTGCTCTGGTTTTCAGTCAAATATAGCGTGGTGCATGGCCGTGAAAACTACCCAGCGACTCCTTCTCAGTTTTGAACTATTGATTATAATGTTACATCCCTTTATCTACAAACACGGCCAACCAAACGAGCTCGTACAGCAAAGGGAGACGACAGGCAGACGACTCCTGCCGCCTACGCCGCCGCTGGGCTTGCATACGGCGAATAGAATGTGGGACATGGAGTTACATTAGGGCAGCGCAGTTTCCCAAGTTGGGTTGCCGGCGGCCCGCAGAGCTACTGTCCGTTTCCACCGCTGTCACTGTAAGAATCGGCCTGAATGAGGATGAATAAACTATAAACATCACGCCATTTTCGGGCTCCATTTCTATAAGGGAGTAAAAAATGTGATCCCTTTTCACTCCTTAATAACACCCTTATAGAAGGGAGTAAATAAAAAACACCATACATATGGAGTAAAAAAACCTCCTCTTGGGTGTGCGTTAGAGGACAAGCCATTTACTCCCTTTTGGGTGTTTTTTTGCTAACAGTGTAGCTCACCGTCCCATGATGTTTTGAGCGTCCATGGTGGCTGAAGTGCAGCACCGCCAGCTTTCCCTCCAGGTAACAGTAAGAAACTCTATGCTCCGAGCGACGGAGCAGTCGATAACGCCGGCCGCGGTCTAAGCTGAGAGCCGAGGTTCTCTAGCGAGGAGGACCGCCAGGGGGCGTCGAGGAGTACGGACGCGTTCACGTCGGCTCCGCGAAATCAGTGATTTCATGGCGGATTTTTTCCTACGTTGACCGTAAACGTCTTTTAAACCTGTTTCCTAAGGTGCAAGCAACCTGAGGATACCACATTTGTGCCTGTAAGTGCATCTTTAAAGACTGTATCGTCATTCCAAGTTCGCCAGCGCTACACGCCACGATAGGCCTACTTCCGAGAAGGCGGCGACCGGCGAGCTCCCGCCACCGCCGACCACGCCCGGCTCCACGATGACGATGGAAGTGACGGTGGTGGGAACCGACATCGACCCCAAAGAAAAAGAAAAAGAGGAATGGATTATGAGACTGAAGAAGCGAGCGGAAAAATTGGAGAACGACGAACGCCACCTAGGACGCCAACATGGTGCCGGAGACGCGGCGGCAGCGAACGCCGCCACTGTTGCGACGACCGACGGCAGCGACACGAGAGCCTACAGAGAGGCGGGACGGAAACTCGCTGAACGTTCAATAGCCTCAGACCTCCCGAGACTTCCAGCGACCGGATGGAAAATAGTTCTGCGTCCCAAAGAAGGACTAACAATGCTGAAGAGCACCACCGAGATGAGAATTGCGGCGGCCATCAGGGAGAAAGCCGGAATCAAGGACGAGGAGGCTCTGAAGGACAGACTAGCTATAAACGTCAAGCAAGGTACGATTACCTACCACTCGCCTAGCTACGAAAACGCGAGGAAGGTGGAGAAAATTGAAAGTGTCAAGATCGGAGACAAGGAACGCGGTGTGACCACCTACATGAACGCACCAGAGAGTTGCGGCAGGGGAGTCATACATGGCATCGATGAGGAATACACACACAAGTATGTACTAGAAGGACTGAACATTAACGGATTCAACCCTTCAGTCATAGATGCACGAAGAATGGGGAAGACCAAATCTTTCCTAATCACCTTCGAAGAAGAGAAAGTACCACGCAGAGTAGTCTTGAGCGGAATCACTTTCAAATGCTTTCTATACAAGAAACGCTATGAGGTCTGTTACAAGTGCGGAGGACTTGGCCACCGCTCGGACGTCTGCGACAGTGAGGTGACCAAGTGCCGCGGCTGTGGCATGACATCGCCCCCCGAGGGGCACCAATGTACACCGCAGTGCCAACTATGCGGCAAAGAACACTACACCGGGGACAAGAGGTGCAAAAATCTCTTTCGCACCCCTTATATCGTCAAGAAACGCCAATGGGAAGCCAAACAGGAGGCTGAAGAAGCGAAGCAAGAAGACGGAAGGAACAGCCGCTCCCGTAATAGATCCGGCAGCAGAACGAGGTTTCGGTCAGAGTCCTTCCCCCGGCTACAAACCGGACAGCAACAGCCACGCAAGGAGCAAGCTGCAAAGGTGAGCTGGCCAACTAAAGTTTCCCAGGACTCCGAGACAGTTAAAGAATTAAAAGAACTTATTAAACAGCAGGCAGATCAGATTAAGACTTTAACTGATTATATTAAGAAGCAAGAAGAGCGGATCAAAATGCTAGAAACGACAGCTAAACAACCCGAGGAAAACGAACCGCAACAGGAAAAGGCAATGGCGCCTATGCAAGTGGAGCAGGATAAAGAGGTAGAGACAGCGAAGGTTGAAAAACCCCCTTCAAAAAAGAAACGTACCAAAGAGTCGGATCTTGAGACCAAATTCGAACAACTAAACGACAAACAACAACAGGATATGAAACTACTGAACGGAACACTAATGCAATTCATGAAACAAGTCACAGAAACGATCAGAGTAGAATTTGCAAAGCGAGACGCTGCTCTCACGGCGGAATTTGAGAAAAGGGACCAATGGATATACGCGGAATTCCAAGCTACCAAAAATGCCTTGGCCAAAGAACAATAATACTATCTGGCAGTGGAACTGTAGGGGCTTTCTGCGTAAACGGGCCGTTTTACAATCGTTCCTTGCAAACGGAGACAAACCCGAAATTATAGCTTTACAAGAGTGCGGGAAAAACGCGAAGCTGCCCGGTTACAAATCGTACCCGGGCCGAGGGGACAACACGCAGGTTGCCACCCTTGTCAAACGCAACGTTACCGCGCTGCAGCACGAGACAGGGCACGTCCAATTAGATCACACTCTAATCGAAATGATACCGCGTAAGCGGAGAGAGAAAAGCCTATTCGTCTTAAACGTATACAGCTCTCCGAAACAGAGAAAGGATTGCGGCTTCGGCAAGCTATTCGCAAAAACGAAACAGATAGCGGGCAAAAACCCTATCGTCATTGTCGGGGACTTTAACGCTCATCATCCCGCATGGGGATACAAATATACGCAAATCAAGGGCAGAGAACTCTGGGACAGTATTCTCCACAATGAGCTCATCTTGATCACTGACCCCATCAAACCAACAAGACAGGGCAATAGCGTGAGTAGGGACACTACACCTGACTTAACTCTCACCGGAGGCCAAATCACGGCAAGGTGGTGTAACACGGGGGAGGACCTAGGAAGCGACCACAAAATTATTGAGATCGTGGTAGAAGACGGACCGCCCACACCGAAACCCAAAAAGGTCGCAGCGGTAAATTGGGATCTATTCAGGGCGAACCTTCATACCCGAGACGCAATCAGGGACATAGAATCTTGGGGCACAGACATTCTCGCGGCAGTTAAAGAAGCCACCGAAGAGGTGGAAGCAGACGAAACGCAAGAAGAGGTAGACAGGCGTATGATAGGCCTGTGGCGCAAGAAAAGGGAGCTAGAAGAAAAACTTGCTCAAAACAAGGGGAACAGAAACATACGTAAGCTCCTAGCCAAACAGAATAGAGATATCGAGGAGCACGCGCTGAACTTAACCAGACAAAACTGGGGTAGTATCTGCGAGCAGATGGACCGCAGAATCAGCAAAGCCAACACGTGGAAAATGCTCAGACATCTCTTAGACCCGGACAAGACAAAGTATGAGGCACGACAACAACTACAGAAACTCGTATATAAATACGAAGGCACTAGTGATCAACTAATCTCTGAAGTGAGGGACAAGTACTTGAGGTGCACACCACCCACACCCCTCCCCGAGTACAAGGGCGCAGAGAATCCTCTTCTCGATGGGCCCATCACCATCGGAGAGGTTAGGGCGGAGTTGAACATACTCAGAACTAAAACTGCGGCAGGTCCAGACAGAATCAGCAATCGCATGCTGAGGAATTTGGATGATGCATCAATTAGAAACCTAACAGCGTACATGCAGGAATGTTGGGATAAGGGCCGAATCCCACCTTCGTGGAAAGAGGCCAACCTAGTCCTTATTCCAAAACCAGGTAAGAAACTAAGTCTCGAAAACCTGAGGCCCATTTCGCTTACCTCATGTGTAGGTAAGCTAATGGAGCACGTTATTCAAACGAGGCTAAACAGATTCATAGAAGAACAAAAGCTTTACCCCGACACGATGATCGGATTCAGGACACATCTTTCTGCATGCGATGTTATGCTTCAACTTAAAGAACAAGTGCTAGACAACGAAACAGCTGATACCAGAGTAATAGTCGGCCTTTACGTGGCCAAAGCTTTTGACAACGTTGACCACGCAGCCATACTAGAACGCTTAGAAACTCTAAATGTAGGGGGAAAGGTATACAACTACGTGAAGGACTTTCTTTCAAACAGAACAGTTACTATCAGCCTAGGAGGGAAGGAAGAGAAAGGCATAAGGCTGGGCAACAAAGGTACTCCCCAAGGCTCGGTCCTATCACCAACACTCTTCAACATTGCAATGATTGGCTTACCACATAAATTGGCGTGTATAGAAGGGCTCAACCACACAATATACGCGGACGACCTCACCCTCTGGGTTACCAGAGGCAGTGACGCGCACATCGAAGGTACCCTCCAAAGAGCGATCGAGGAAATTGAGTCGTACCTAAAACAAATAGGACTCAAATGTTCTGCCGAGAAATCGGAAGCGCTCTTCCCCGGCCCACAAAAGAGACAAAGAAAGCCCCATGAACATGGGATAACGCTAACGGTAAACGGGGACAAAATACCCTCAGTAGAGATGATTAGAGTACTGGGTCTTAGGATACAGGCAAACGGTAAGAACACCGAAACGATACGAAAACTCGAATCGAGTGTAAGCCAGACGTGTAGGCTACTCAAAAGAATAGCAAATAAACACGCGGGAATGAAGGAGACGAACCTCTTAAGACTAGTTCAATCATTTGTAATCAGCAGAATCACATACGTGGCACCATATCTACGGCTAGCCAAAGCAGAAAAAAACAAGATTGAAATCCTAATTAGGAAAGGCGTCAAAACCGCTCTGGGCCTCCCCCCGTACACATCCACCCAGAAAATTCTAAACATGGGGATTTCGAACACACTAGACGAGCTCATTGAGGCCACCAGAGTAGCGCAACAACAACGACTCCTACGCAGCCATTCGGGGCTAAAAATACTAGAAAAGCTAGGCTTCGAACCTCGAGCGCGGCTCAAACACACGGAGAATATCCCAACAGACATAAGGAACAAAATCAGAATCCCACCACTCCCAAGGAATATGGATCCGGTACACCATGAGGGTAGGCGAAAGGACAGAGCGAAAGCTCTGCAGAAAAAATTAGCCAATAGACAGGACGTGGTTTACACGGACGCGGCGGAATATGAAGGCAGAACGGGTTTCGTAGCCCTAGCAACCAGGGAGGGCGGAGACCGAGTCTCGTGCTGCAGTACCCAACAGAGAGATGCAACAGCGGCTGAGGAGGTAGCCATTGCGCTGGCTTTAACTCAACGGAATGTCAGGGTGATTATAATAGGTTTATTAGTTCTGCCCGACACCGGCAGAACTAATAAACCTTGTTTGGACTCCTGCCCACGAGGGCCTCCGGGGAAACGAGACAGCGCACGCATTGGCCCGAGGACTCACACACCGGGACCCCAATGCGGTCTCGTCAAGCAGAGAGCCCCTTCAGACGAGCGAGGAGCTGAACACGTACCAAGATATTCTTAGCCATTACAGATTAGGAAGACAGACATTACCTGGAGCATGCAAGGGCCTTAGCAAAAAGGAAGAGGTCATATGGAGAAAGTTACAGGCGGGAGTTTTTCCGAACCCACTCGCACTAAGCAGATGGCATCCGGCGATCCAAGACCCCAGGTGTAAACATTGTAATGAAATAGCAGACATGATCCACATGGTGTGGACATGCCCTAGCCACAACAAACCAGACAAGAATATAGAGTCCTGGGAGGCTTTAATGGCCAGCCAGAAAGAAGAAGAACAAAAAGAAGTTATCCGTCTGGCCCTGGACACCGCTGAATCCCAAGGGATCCCAGCCTGCTGAAAGGGGAGGAAGATGACGGCGGTCAAGACTCGTCTTTTTCGCCCTCTGATTCCTTGACGGGTGCCAATAAAGTTATTTCATCATCATCATCATCTAGCGAGGAAAGTTAGCACACGTGTTTCCAAGTGGGCGCTGCATTCATTACGACACGTCACCAACGGACGCTTCGCTTACTCTATACTTCCGGCGCTCCTCGTGCGATAAGTTTCGGTCGCGCGCGGGAAGAAGCGTCGGATTTCTTCGCGCTGCAGGGCTTCACAAATTGAGCTTTTTTTCGTTTCAAAATTTGATATGACATCGTCTTGTTCGCGGCATCAAACTCTGAATTGGGACCAACCACCCAGCTACGATAAATAAAAAGTCAATTAGTGGGTCTTTGTTAATAACCAAAATAATTAGAGGGGTTTTGCAGCATATTATGTCCATCGGGGCAGAGAGTGTGATCCTACACCTATTTTTTTTTTGCTATACTGAACCCAATATTTTCAGGAATTTTTGAAAATGTTAGCTGGAACACCGGGTATAGTAGGCAGAGCATCAAGAATGTTAAATTTCATCAGGCGACATTCTCATAAAACCCCAGTAAGTATCAAACCACTGCTTCAGCTCAAGCACGTCAGATCCACTCTTGAATATGCCAGCGCGGTGTGGGATCGGCGCTTGATTACATCATCAAATGCTTTAAAACGCGTACTAAAGTGCAGTCCGCTTTGTCACCAATGACTGCGATTTTCGATACAGCGTTTCAGCAGTAAACCTTTTGGTTAGAAATTACTCAGTAGTATGTGTCTGCACAGTAACGTAGGATGTTTTTACCGCATCTATTTCAGCGAAACCGGGATTGTTAATGCTCTGCATGTTCAGCTGCCATATCCCAACGTTGTGATCATGTTTTTAAAGTGCGTGAAAACAGATATCGAACTAATACTTATCAGGACTCTTTCTTGGCTCATGTCATATCTGTGTGGAACAAACTGTCAATAAAAATGATTGAATGCAAATCTGTGGAAGCGCTTCGTTCATTTCCGCATAATTTGATTTTACCTTAATATTGTCTCACCCAATACACGCGAGTGTACGCGTTTTATTGATTTATTTTTCATTTTTTTCTCTGTATTATGTTGTTCCAAGCGTTCTTCGAACAGCTCATCTGGTTATGGCATTTCACATGTTTTATTATTTTATATGACCCCTCTCAATAATGTCTTCGTGACACTGCAGGCATTTTAAAATAAACAAATGAAGTAAAAAATTCCTCCAAAGATTCTCGGAAACCAGAGACGTGCTTCCACGTACCAAGTATAGCACAATACGCTGCGCTCAAGACTGCATGATTGAAGACGAGAAGTAACCAAAATGAACATTTGCCAACCTATGTTGAGGGGCGTCCCAATTCGTCTTTCTCTCATTCCCCGAGTTGGCGTTTGCTGGTTTAAAATGCACTGAGTAAACGAGCTCCATGCAACACTGTCGCTTCTTAAGGCACATCTCTTGTACTTCCGGGGACCGATGGCTGACACCCCGATCGGAGACGAAGAAAAAAATCTTCCTTCGCTCATCCATCAATCACCGCGTTTCCGGGTAAAACTTATGGCGCCTGCAGAAGACGCAGGCACAATCCGTCAGGCGTATCGTACTGTGGGCTATGTTTCACCATGTGCTATTCCGCGCGTGAGAAGAGCATTTCTCTCGCCACGAAGACCAAGTTTCGGGCGGATCCCTAAATTGAGTGCCGAGTATTGCGTGCGTATTTGCTTGTTAAAGCCGGAACGAGATTCTTTTGGAAGCGAGGCCTAGGCCGAAATTCCAGCCCCATGAGGGAGGTCGTAAACCGAGAAAGACGTTCCTCGATTCCTCCCGGCACACGCATTCGCTGCTTTGTTCCTGCAGCCGTGGCTTCTCACAGGCGTTAATCCATCATAATGCTCGATGAACGCGCTAAGGAGTGAAACTGGCAGTTGATTGATTCCGAGAGGAGGGGAATTACCTGTCACACCATTGTTGAGAGCAAGAGGCGACTGTCGCTAAGCAGAGCTCCGTCGACTGCGGACTACCGTTCCTGACGTCAGATTCACCACCACCACCTTCCAAGCAACGTTACGGAGCACCACGTTCGGGCACCGATTAGTTTCCTGTGGCGGAAAAGTGAACAGAATCGGTTGCAGGCAAACGATTCCTACGGGACAATCTTCGTGTATTGAACGCCGTCGCTGATTGCGATGAGTACCTTGTGCATTTGCTACAACTGCATTGGCTGCAGTTTCTTCTGCAGTTGCCGCATTTACTTGTGTAGTTGCAGCAGATTCTTGTACAACCACTTCAGTAGTACAATGCAGCGTAGAGCGGTGAAGGGGCTTTTCTACGGACTAAACGCGCCTCCGTTTTAGTAACGCCTACAAATGTAAGCCGTCACAGAAAGCGGACTAATCTATCCGAAGCGCTAACTGAAAGTTTAATGTAAGTACATACCTCTTTAGTTTACTATAGTGTACATTTCATTGGACAGCTAGCTTTCGAAAGCTCACAGACATTTCATATAAATAACTACAACGTGGTATACATTATCATAATGTGTAACAGCTGGTCTATTGTTTTTGCTTACTAAGAAAATTGTGCATGCTCTCGGTGTACGATTAGCGCCATCCATAGATTAAATTGAGCATTTTTTGAATTCCTTATTTTCGGTAGGATGATGGCAACAGCCATCTCCAGTGCCTCCGACACTGTTTGAATGCACTGCTTTGTAAGGTTAGAAACCTGTTGAGGCTAAAAAAAAAAAAAATAAAGGCCTGCTAGCGCTCCCTGAAGAAGGACAAACTAGGCTCAGCGAGGTGCAGGTTGCAGAACGGACTCATCGTCGCATGTTTTGAGACCTCTACAATCAATCAGCAAGACGAGCTCACCGCAGCAAGTACCGCAGATTATCGGCGATCTCGACGGCCGCCTCTTCTCCTCACAAAGCCAAGCGATCGAAAGCTAAAAAAATGGCTGCGGCTTAGCTCGGCTAAGCCTGATTATGCAAGCGAAAACTTTGTTATGCTGTGTTGCTAAGCCAGGTTAGACTGAACCTCTTCGTCCGTCGCCGGAGCCGAAGCCGTGACAGTGGCAGAAGCAGCAGCGGCTGCTTCCAAAGCTCTTCGCTGCCACCTTTCGGCATCCTTCAACCGCTGTTGAGCCAGTCCACGCTCCCGTTCTTCGTCGGTCTCTGCCCGCTAGCTTGGCACGTTTAACTTCCCTACCTGTAGCTAAATACTTGACATGGTTGGCAACGTCAGCCAGATGATCAGACAAAGCCCATCGTTCGTCTACGAAACCGTCCCGACGGCGTAGACGACTCCGGCCGAGTCGCTTCATTCATAGCGAGAAACTGCGAGATCGACTGTTTGTATGCACGCGAGAGCAACGCCATCTGCTTTTCAAGCGAACGGCGAGTCACGTGATTAGTCACGTGGCTGACACGCCTCCACTGATCGACTTGAAGGTCAAATGTACCACGCCGATAACCTTGGCTTGAGGATAGTAAGGCTTCTGCACTAAAAATAAAAAAAAAATGGCAAGAAAAACACGCCGCACTCGGAAAATGGTCATGGAGGCGGCGACCTGAACGCGAAGCAGGTCGGCGCGGTTGCATTCAGTTGCATAAATCCAAACAAATATCACAGTCAAATCACGCTACGCCGTTACGTCTTTTCGCGGGGCACACTGATCAGCGATATGGCGACTGAGAAGCAAGCAATTGTACTCGCATCCAAGCCCCTAATCTACGGCGCTGCCTTTTCCTCTTGTGCCGCTTCGAGGGCTAGAGTTATAAATCACATAGTCACTGAATTAATTCTCCGTTCGGTGGCAAAGAGTGCACAGGGGACGTCCCTGTCTGCTGTAATTATCTAACACTTGCTGCAGCCAGTCCCTGTACGATCTTCCGCTTGGTAATCTTCCTCAGGTCGTTATTTTAACAGTCTTTTCTCTCAACTTCACAAATAATATAGGCCGAGTGACTTGATGTTATGCTATGAGCTGATTTGGTATACGGTATGCTATGTGAGATAAAATATTCCTAGTTGCACGTGGGATATAAGTTAAGCACTAATGGAATGCCGGGAATTGATGTGGGGTTCTTTGGCTTCCACTGATATCGCCGAGTTAGCAGGGTTTTCTACATTTAGTCGAAATGAAACACGGCCACTTATTCCTGCGACCTCTGGCTTGACAGCGGAACGTCTTACCGCAGTGTGGTGAAAGTGTAAGACTTGAAAGCTGGATTACCGCTTGAGCGAAGCAGGCAGAAAGTGAAAAAGATACTTTTGTTCGATTCCAATGGCACATGTGCTGCGGTTGTTGACACGCAAGGCAAAACACATAGGGATAAATAATCGCGCTCACTTCATCTTGGCGTATTTTCTTGGCGAACGGCACTGACAGGTGCGGTAAAAAGCCTAGGAAATGCATACAGGTAGGCGGCAAGTAAAGGTAAGAGTTCTGATCGTTTCACGGAAATACCGGGTCGATACGTCATCTAAAGATGATGCACTGCATGAAAAAAAAAAATGGTCAGAGATCCACAATGGGTTAAAGCCCATACATGCAAAATTAGTCAGTGTCTACTTTATGTCCAGAGATCCCTGGAAGTCCTCATGTCACTCCTGGTGCACTGGCGGAGCGGTTAAACAATGCACCACTGCACTGCTATGGCATGGCAGGTGCTGCCATCGGTAGGTCTTGGGCTTGGTTGGGTTGGGTTGAGACCCAGGTTGTTTTCCCGATCAGCCTCTCGGGATTAATCGCGAGCATCCTCTCGCGAGCAGCCCACCAAGATAAGACTGCCTGAATCAGACGTCTGCAGCGTCTCCTATATATAAATAAATCAATTTCAATAGCCAGCCCAGCTAATGAACAGTTATCATTCACTATTACTATTCATTTAGCTACACTCTTTGAGTCCCATCCTTCTTAACTGCCCTTGTCTCCCATTCTCTACAATTCGTTTTTTTTTTATTTTTGTATTTAGTGCTGTGCGAAAGTACTATTTTTAAGCTGCCCCCCCCCCCCGCCCCCTTTTTTATTTTGGTTTGTTTAAGCCCGTTATACTTGTGGCCCTGGCTAGCATAATGTATTTTTCATTCTTTTTATTGAGTCCCACCGTAGCAAAACAAAACAAAATAAAACAAATGCGGTGTTCCCCACTGGCAACGAACAGATGGGGATAGTTGCTGAATGTCCAGGAAAGCTGGGCATTCTGTGCACACAGTTGTTTCCACGTTTCACCTTCGTCGAAATGCAGCCGCCGCGGCCGGATCGCGCCCGCAACCTTGTGCTCCACTGCGGAGGGCATAACATTCTAAGAGTTTTAGACACTATGGAGGGCAACGATGTCTACTGCGAAGACGACTCCTACGCAAACCATCGTCAAAAAAGAAATAAATAATAAAGTGAAGATGTGGGAGAGCTCATAGTTGTTAGCACGCAAAAAACGGGGAGGGGGGGGGGGGGGGGCAAAGTAGAGAAAACACTACACGTGCAGTTCTTGCAGGCGCAAGCGGCTACTCAAGTTTCATTATTTTTTTATGCGTCCGTCATTTCGCGCCTTTCAAGCTCGCGGCTCGCCGCGCCGTTATCGAAAAAATGATGGATTGCTGGCGGCGCCCTGATTAATTTATCTCAATACGTTCGCGAAGCCCCGAAAGAATAGGGCTAGGACGACTACGGCTACGAGATTCACACGATCCGGCGGTATGCGCACAGGGCAGCGCAAGGGGCGCGGCTCGACTCCTGTGTTTTCCATGGCACCATCTTCTCCAAAGATGTCGACCAACAAGGCGAAGCAGTCGGCACTTTCTTCATCAAATAACGAATCCAGCAAGAAAACCACACCCGCGAGAAAAATTGATTTTCTTTTTGCAACTTGTTCTGGCATCTTTTCACATGGCTTCCGCCTGTTCACATAATTAGCCAATGCATTCACTGAGGCATCAGTCTCACCATTCCTTTAGTTCTGTTTCGCGGAGCGTGCGTAATTAATGCACAACTTCAATGCATGATTGCATACAATGCCGCCAAGCTGGAAGCATGAATGATGTTACTTCACTTTCGCATAATCTTCGCCGCTTCTTGGCTAGCGTCTGGTGGAATGGCGAGGCTTAATGATCGATCGTTCAGAGTCGTATACGACCACGATCACCTGTCTTTAATCGACTGCTGAAAGGATGTGTGGGCTACGGCTGGGGTGACGACGGCTGGATGGATGAATGGAAATAACTTTGTTGGGCAAAAAAAAAAGAGAGAGAAATCTTTTAGGGTGGTTCCCTACTGGTCCAGGAGTCCACGGGCTCCTGCTTCACATAAAGCCCGATCCACCAGCCATTTCTGGCTGGCGGGCTGAGCGATCAGTCAAGAACCTCCCAGGAAGAATGAGAGTGATTGTGGATCGGGGGTACTGCCTATGGAGAAGGACATTCGCACAGGTAGTGGAAAAGTGTGGGTTTGGGCACGCCGCAGGTGTTACAATAAGGGAGTAAGCTGGAGTGAAAGCATGAGAGACGGTAGGGTGAAATGAAGCAGCCTGTCTGTAATTGTCGCCATATGGCGCTGGATAAGGGCGACAAGGTACCGTAAGGTGGTGGCAGTGTCATGCGACTGTGTTTGTAGAATGTGGTGATTTGATCATATGCTGAAAGGAACGATGCACGGGGTTGGATGCCTGATCATCTGTGGTCTTGGAGGAAAGTTCCAGTGCCTGCGCATGAACGCGCTCATTACCTGGGATCAAGGCATGCCCAGTGATCCACGCCAGAGTAATCGTTTGGTCAAGAGAGGTGGCTGTGGCAAGCATAAGACGTGCGGCCGGTGTCGCCACGCCCTTTAGGCATGTTATGTTTTTGCCAATGGTGGAACGGACGAGCGCAAATGCGATGGCAACAAGAACCCAAAACCGATCAGAAGAGATCAGCTCAAGCATCGCAAAGGCATTGCGGAAGCATCGCTAAAACATCGGCATCGCACACTGCCTCGAGCTCCTGCGAATCCGAAGACATACATGTATGACCGCAAGGACGTAGCGATATTTGTAGCCGCCCTTAGGTCACGACCGCCGAAGTTAGCGCTTATGAGCAGCTATCAATTCAGTTTAAAAGCCATTCCCGCCAAAAAGAGAAGCTTCGCTATGTTGTTGTCAGCGTGCAATCGGAAAAGGGTGCGGGTTCTGCCCTGTGCTGACACAAAAGCCTTTACGACAAAAACTCAAGCCAGAGAAGTAATTCCAAATTGCTGAAGTTTAAAACCGGTTCCGCGCAGCAAGGACAACACGTGAAAAACGACGATGCGATCCATTGCACATCGTGCTGGTCGCCGCTGGAGATGGCATCTCCCAATCGCCGCAGATGTAGTCAGCCATAAGAATGACCGCGGTTTTCTTCTTGTCTCCATTGTGCTTTTGTCTGACGCCATACTGTACTAAAAGCGTAAGGGGATGCTATCTTGCCAGACTATAGGCACACCACCACACTTGCATTAGTACTCCTTCAACGTAACCAGCTGGCTGGAGGCAAGCCGGCTTCCAGAGGAGGTTCCGCACCTCCACCCCGAAAAGGTGTGCACCGTCTAAACACTGGTGCAGTTAATTCTAACGCCTGCAATCCAATTTCTCCTTTGTCAGGACCTCCGCAAATCGCAACCTTCAAGACTGGCTGCTGGCCTTTCAAAAATGAGCGATCTTCTGATAGCTTTGCAGAGTAGCAATTACAGTGCAAAATAACAGGAGATAGCTTTGAGGAAACTGGATTGTCTAAAGCAGTGGTGGGGGTGGTGGTGGTAGTAGTAGTAGTGGTAGTAGTAGTAGTAATAGTGGTGGTGGTAGTAGTAGTAGTTGTAGTAGTAGTAGTAGTAGTAGTAGTAGTAGTAGTAGTAGTAGTAGTAGTAGTAGTAGTAGTAGTAGTAGTAGTAGTAGTAGTAGTAGTAGCAGCAGCAGCAGCAGTAGTAGTAGTGGCGGTGGCGGTGGTGGCGGTGGTGGTGGTGTGGTTATGGTGGTGGTGGTTGGGGTGGTGGTAGTAGTAGTAGTAGTGGTGGCGGTGGTGGAGGTGTGGTTATGGTGGTGGTGGTTGTGGTGGTAGTAGTAGTAGTAGTAGTAGTAGTAGTAGTAGTAGTAGTAGTAGTAGTAGTAGTAGTAGTAATAGCAGTAGTAGTAGTAGTAGTAGTAGTAGTAGTAGTAGTAGTAGTAGTAGTAGTAGTAGTAGTAGTGGTTTTTTTTGGCATATAAGCATTGACACTGTACTGCTGCCAAGTGTATGGGGGCCTGCGGCTCTGTCAAGCTGTCGTTTGTGACAGCTTTTACTGCCGGCCTCCAGTGTCGACCGTGTACCCTACGACACAAATAAATAAAGAGTGGTGGCGGTGGTGTGGTTATGGTGGTGGTGGTTGTGGTGGTGGTAGTAGTAGTAGTAGTAGTAGTAGTAGTAGTAGTAGTGGTGGCGGTGGTGTGGTTATGGTGGTGGTGGTTGTGGTGGTGGTAGCAGTAGTAGTAGTAGTAGTAGTAGTAGTGGTGGCGGTGGTGGTGGTGGGGTTATGGTGGTGGTGGTTGTGGTGGTGGTAGTAGTAGTAGTAGTGGTGGCGGTGGTGGTGGTGTGGTTATGGTGGTGGTGGTTGTGGTGGTGGTAGTAGTAGTAGTAGTAGTAGTAGTAGTAGTGGTGGCGGTGGTGGTGGTTGTGGTGGTGGTAGTAGTAGCAGTATCAGCAGCAGTAATAGAAGGTGGTGTTCTTTTTGTTGCTGTCGTAGTTACAGAAACAGAAGTTTGGGCGAGTTATTAATCCATTGAGTGCAAACAGCGCAAACTAAGACTGGGACGAATTAAGACAGACAAAGACGATCGCTTTTAAAGAACAGCGCTCGTCCTTGTGTGTTTTCCCTCCTTCCAGTCTCAATTCACGCTGTTTATACTGAATACTGTTTATACTGAATTTGAATAGTAGAACTGTAGAAGTAGTACCAATGAAATGCATGCAGTGGTAGTAGCAGCTGCTGCTGTAATAGTAATAGTAGTAGCAGTAGTTGTAGTTATTTTTGTTGTTGTAATAGCAGCACAAATAATACCAGTTAAATGGATGCAGTAGTAGAGGTAGCGTAGTCTGTAGCAGTATTACTAGTAGCAGCAGTAGTAGTGGTATTAGTAGGAGGACGAGAGCATTGGGAAAGGTGTACAAGGAAAAGTGGGCCTAGCGGTAAGTCGTTGGAGCAACATGACTCGCAAAATTGACCTGTGAGTCTACGCTACTAATATGTTCGTTCGAACGCATTGTGTATTTATCAGATAGAAATAAAAGAGGATAATAAATTAGCCCCGCTGCGGTGAAAGCTCAGGCAGCTATCTGATTACAGGTGCTTCAACGTGCAATCACCTTCCAAGCAAGCGCGAGCGGTGTCGCAGGTTGATCGACCGTGGTGTCCGGATCACATAAAGTGAACAGCTCACAAATGTGCTGCTGTGGTGGAAGCTGAAAGCGTTAATACGATAAGCGAAGCCCAGAAAAAACAGCCTCTAAACGACATCTGTTACAGTAATCAAGTTCCGTATGCTGCCCCTGCATTCTGGTTCACAACGTGTAAAGAATCTTTGTTTTTGTTGCGAGGACAGTTATTTGCAGCCTCCCTGAAGCGTCAATAATGCCGAATCAGTAACAGTAGGTGGCGCTTGGTTTATTTGCTTTGGTACATTATAATTTGAATGCAATTTTATTAACCACCTAAATTACAAATAAATTTACAGCTATGTGAAGCTTAGAATATGGACTTGAAGCCGCGGTGGCTCAGTGGTTATGGTGCTCGGCTGCTGACCCGAAAGACGCGGGTTCGAACCCGGCCGCGGCGGTTGAATTTCTTTGGAGGAGAAATTCTAGAGGTCCGTGTACTGTGCGATGTCAGTGCACGTTAAAGAACCCCAGGTGGTCGAAATTTCCGGAGCCCTCCACTACGGCGTCTCTCATAGCCTTAGTCGCTTTGGGACGTTCAACCCCATAAACCAAACCAAACCTTTATATTTAAAATAATTTTTTTTTACATCAAAATTTTGGTTGTGAAATTTAAATTGATCCAACTCTGAAATGTATCAATTCGAAATTCGAAGATTTTCAATAATATACTAATTAAACTTAACACTAATATTCAGATTTCCAAGATGATTTGAAATTTTCTAATTTTAAGTAAAAATTTAAACAATACTTTGCTAGTATAGGTTTGAAATTCAACAAATTTTAATATCTGTAACGAATAAAATATGAAATTCCATGTTAGCAATAACTTTCAAAAAGTGCACAACCCTCTCCTTACCGTTAAAAAAAAATAGAAAACCGAAACAGAGGAACAGAAATGCAGAAACAGAATACAGGAAACAATATACTACCGAGGACACCGGCGCATCCTTCCTCACTCGAACCCCTTTTTCTGGGCAGAGCAAGGAGTGCAAACAAGTCAGCGAAAGAGATTTTTTGTTGGAAAAAATCTTTGCAGTTAGGCTGACCTGGAGAATTTCACAAGTGGTCAATTCCGAGCAATGTCTGCTCTCGTCGAATGTGTTAACTGAGCTGTTGTCTAGTTTAGCCTGTTTTTTTTTCGCTGGTCCGCGAAAAGGCCCAAAGCCGTTCCGGTATAAATAAAGCCTGATTTATTAAAAGCGTCCCTTCGACAACAAATAAAAATTGGCCACTTATGATGTTGCAGCCCCATTGCACGTGCTCGAACGGCGCAGAAAGTTCAAAATAAATTAGCATATGTTATGGAAAAGAACACATGTACATGGAGAAGACTTCCAGTAAAGAAAGATATTTTGAAAAAAGAAACAATTTATTGTAAGAGATGTCTTACTCTGTGCCCCCCCCCCCCCCCCCCCCCCCCGAGTAGCTATTTTGCTTACGCAGGATAGAGAAAAAGGCACCTGCCCACAGGTCCCGACTATTGTAGACGAACCAATGGGAGCCCCGAAAGATAGCCATTGGCTCGTTCTCAAAGTGTGGGCGGGGAGTACATATTAGCCTATGAAGCCGAAAGAAAAAAAACCTTCTGGCTGTCACCCACGTCCGGCCTGGCGATAAGATGAAAAGGAATAAAAATAAAAGCGAAAAGGAGAGAGCAAAAACAAGGAAGATCGTGAACGTACCATTCTTGAGAAGTGTTAGAAGATGGTACAGGCTCCACGACTGCATACAAGCACCTCCGTTCCATTCACTTGAAGCCACAAGGCGAATTTCACTCGCCTGTCTGGCGTATTGCCTACAGAGCTCCAGGCATTCTGTTACTTTGAAATTGCCTATTTTTCCATTTTCTTTACTCCCGCTCGCACGTAACTGCCTTGGTGACCCTGAGAAATAATAAGCTCCATTGCACCGCCTTCGAAGACGGCGTCGCCAGCCCCATAACCCCCGACCAACCCGTAAACACAGCGGGTGTCCACGGCAGCAACCGATTGCGAACCGTAGTTTAATTGTCTTTTTATTTCTCTAGCACTTTGCACCCATAGATTCATTTACCCTCTCCAGCAGTCGTCCTGACGTCAACCTCTTGCGCAATGTTTCGTTTCGAGGCATAAAAAATAATATAAAGCCGAAGCTCCGAACGAGCTAATCACGTGAAATGCACTCGGTTTAACCCTGTTGTGTACGGAATCATGACCAGAAATTCTGGACTAGCAGGTTTCTTAAACGGGAAGTCGTTCATGAACGAATTTTTCTCACATACCGTAAGATTGTACCATAATGACCAAAACAACCGACCCGATCCCTCAACAGGACGCGTGTAGTTCTCTGCTGTCTATCGGCTAAAATATGCCCCCTTGGTTTTCTATGGCAGTCTTTACTGTTCTGCCAGCTCAGGACCAATTTTAAAAGCAACAATCTCCTAACCATCGGCAGATTAGACCACACAGATTTATATAGCAGTTCATAACAGTAGCTAACGCAGTTGCCTGAATTGCCTCGCAGACCGCCCAAGTGCGAGTAGTTTGACTTTGCTCGGAAAATAAATAATAAGAATGTTCGCAGGTTCGCAGATGTTGCGGGGCTGCAGATGTGACAGTACCCTCTAAAGTGGTCGAAAAGTTCATTTCCTGCAGGACTACAGTCGCCGCCGCGATGGATTAGATGTTGAGGAGTGCTGATGCTGGAAGGCTACATATTAGAGCGACTGCTCCGGTGAAGCGGTGGTCCAGGGTTCGAGCTAGTGATGCAAAACGATCGGAAAATTGACTATCGATAGTATCGATAGTTTTTTTGAAACTATCGATAGTGTAAAAAAACTATCGATAGTGCTACTATCGATAGACTATCGATAGTATTATTGATAGTCTACTATCGATAGTAATACTATCGATTCTACTATCGATAGTATTACTGTACGATAGTATCGCTACCTATAGCAAGACTATCGATCCCAAAGAGTCTCAAGCTATGAGGGATGCCGCAGTAGAGGTCTCGGGGTAAATTTCAACCAGCTGTGGTTCTTTAACGTGCACTGTGACAGTTCGGAAAAATACCTGGAACTGCATCCGATGAAAGAACAAACAGCACAAGTTGGGCTGGCTTACACGACACTATCGTGCACTGCAGACGTCGTCTTGCTGACGTAACCGCTGCAGAAATGGTTTTCGCACGCATGCTTCGCAACCAGGACATTCGCACGCTAACATTTTATCCACCAACTTTACGTAGGGAATGTCTGCAGAGCTTGGTGACGCGTAGGCTGCGAAAACGGGCGAGTCCTGTCAGTTACTCATACCATCACCTCCATACCACACACTCGGGAAACCAAGTTTAGGGTGCAGTGGGTACGCGTGGTTGATTGTATTGTACCGATAGCACATATATAACACGTAGTATCGATACGCCTATCGATAGTACTATCGATGGTACTATCGATGGTACTATCGATAGTACTATCAATAGTACTATCGATAGCGCGCTATCGATAGTACTATCGATAGTCTTTTTCACCATCGATAGTTCGATAGTGACTCAACAATCGATAGTATCGATAGCACTATCGATAGCGCGCTATCGATAGCACTATCGATAGTTTTGCATCACTAGTTCGAGCCCCGGAGCAGGACGAATTTTTCTTTAACTGCGAAGTTTCTGAGAAAGCTGTATAGCTTTATTTATTTATTTATGAATACTGTCAACCCTCATTTGAGGGTCATTACAGGGAGGGAAAGTGAAGAGACAAAGAAATGCACATATAACCATGAATGAACAAGCTTCTTTGAGCATACAATACAAGAGAGCATTGAAACGCAATACAGTTCACACCACTGTAGAACCACCTGCTATACAAAAAGCAATATTGGACAATCAGTTACGCGCCCATCTACAAGAATCCCATGCCTAGACGGAATCCCCAAGTGCATTCAAGAATGCCGCTACACCTGCAGACTCAGCAACGTGAGCGGGCAGTTTATTCCAGTGCTCAATAGCATCCGGAAAGAATGAGCAGCGAAAGACGTTAGTTCGTGTCAAGTATGGCCGAATTGCTTTGTGGTGGTTAAGGCGGGAGCTTAGTCTACCTGGAGGCTGCAGATATTTTTCTTTATTGATGTTAATTTCTCCGTGAATGATTTGGTAAAGTATTTTTAATCTCTGCCTTTTACGTCTTTTTTCTAATGTTTCTAGACTACATGAGTTTAACATCTCCGTTACCGAATCTGTTTTCCTGTATTTTGAACAAATAAATCTCGCTGCACGTCTTTGAATCTTTTCTATTTCCGTTGAAAGAATCTTCTGCCGAGGAGACCATACTACAGATGCATATTCTAGGGAAGGCCGGATGAGAGATTTGTATGCTAAAAGTTTGACATCTTTCGTTGCTCTCCCCAACTTTCCTCTTAGAAAACACAGTTTTCTATGTGCCACCGCACAAACATTTTCGACATGATTGTGCCAACTTAGGTTGTGAGAAATTGACACCCCCAGATACTTGAATGTACTAACATTAACCAAATCGTGACCTGCAATACTGTACTGAAAAGAAATTATATTTCGTTTGTTAGTTATATGGGTAAATGTGGTCTTATTGAAGTTGATTTTCATTTCCCATTTCTCACACCAAAGAGCAAAAGCCTGCAGGTTTTGGTTAATGTTAATCTGATCTCCTTCACATGTGACAGGTGCATAAATGAGGCAATCATCCGCAAATAGTTTCAGTTTAACAGAATTTCCAACTGCACATACTACGTCATTGATATAAACTAGAAATAGCAATGGCCCCAGCACAGAACCCTGTGGTACACCAGAATACACATCCAAAAAGCCAGACTCGCAATTGTCAACACGTACCGCCTGTTTGCGTTTCGCCAAGTACGCTTCTATCCATCTAAGGATGTCTCCATTAATGCCAGCCCTTCGCACTTTCAGGAGTAATTTGTCATGAGGAACCTTATCAAAGGCTTTTTCAAAATCTACACAAATAACATCAATCTGTCCCCGGTCATCTATAGCTTTAGAAAGGTCATGTATTGTCTCAATTAACTGTGTCACCGTTGAAAACCCTCGACGGAAGCCATGCTGACATTCAGAAAGTAGTCCATTTGTTTCCAAAAAAATGATAATATGTTTCGCAATAACATGTTCCATTACCTTACAGCAGATTGAAGTAAGTGACACAGGCCGATAGTTGTTCATAAGTGTGCGATTGCCACTTTTAAATACGGGTATAACAATGGCAGTGCGCCAGTCTTGTGGCAGATAATGAGTTACGAGTGATTTTCGGAATATAATAATCCTTTGTAGCCGTATGGCTGCGCTTGGGTGGGCGTCAATGAGTAATTACTCCCTTATGTTCGGTGCAGTGGTACAGATTCTCCAAGTATTGAGATGCTGCCGGCAGGCAGATGCTCCGCGGTTACAAGGACACAGTGCTGCAGGTGTGCCGATTCTGGAACGGAACAGATGCTGCAGGGGACGAGATATTTATACAGGTATTGTAGCATGCAAGCTATACTCTGTCCGTCGTTATGCTGTGGACGGACACAAATATATGCCATTTCCTTGCATGTCCTGCAGGTAGAGTCATTGCAAGATTAACTACCGGGTACCCCGGAGCATCACACTGATAAGTATGTTGAACATACTTGATGGCTCTGAATGAGTATCAAAAAGCGGTATCCATGGGGAGGCGAAAGAACCGATGGATGGGTAGGTTGATCACCGAGCGAAACACCTTGGAATGGAACCAAAAACAGCACGTGTCCGAAAACGTGGCCAGCTTACAAAGAAGGCGCCAACCACTGCATGACAGTGTCAATTAGGTGGCCCCCCAAGAGGTGCGAACGTGGGTCCCCGTCCACGTTGTCAGAACCTATGTAAGTTCTCGAGCAATGACAAGGCTCATTACAGAATAATCAGCACCGCTATCGCGCAGCGCGTTAACCTCAATGCCATCAATTGTCACACGCAAATCAGATGTAGTGTATCTGATACTGTCGCTGCCTCTATCTGTCCAAGTATCGTCAACTCGAGGGTTTCGCGATGGAGGATCTTGACACGTCTCGACGTCAGTAGCCTTGCCTCCAGAGGTCGCTGGGGTTAGTCTTGCCGATTTTCGCTTAAGAAAAAGGATAAAGAAACAGAGAGGGCTCTGTGACAAACAGGGATAGTAAAGAAACTGGCACTGGGAACGTACAGAATATTTAAGCAGGAAATTGACAAAGAAGACATCTACGATAATTGTAGAGAACATCTTTGTTGTTCCAGGCCAGGACGGGAGTTTTGCGGACTAAGACATATCGAGTCAGGTACCGCGAGATAGACACGTCTTTGCGGTGTGCGTTGTGGAGAGGAGGACGAAACAGCTGAGCACTTGATACTTCTCTGTAAAGGGCTTCATGATACTGTTGAAAGCAGAGGGGCTGATTTATTCAGAGCATTGGGGTTTAAGGCGAGTGAAGGAAAAATAGATTTTAAGCGGGTAGGTGTAACCAAGTGAAGGTTCTCTTATTAGTGGATAAAATCAAGACTAGTGAAATTTTACGAGTCATGGCTGGGGGGCTTGAGCCAGCGCCCCATTTAACGGGTCCATCACGTCCGTCCATCCGTCCGTCCGTCCGTCCGTCCGTCCGTCCGTCCGTCCGTCCGTCCATCCATCCATCCATCCATCCATCCATCCATCCATCCATCCATCCATCCATCCATCCATCCATCCATCCATCCATCCATCCATCCATCCATCCATCCATCCATCCATCCATCCATCCATCCATCCATCCATCCATCCATCCATCCATCCATCCATCCATCCATCCATCCATCCATCCATCCATCCGTCCGTCCGTCCGTCCGTCCGTCCGTCCGTCCGTCCGTCCGTCCATCCATCCATCCATCCATCCATCCATCCATCCATCCATCCATCCATCCATCCATCCATCCATCCATCCATCCATCCATCCATAAGGCGGACCATAAGGCGGACCATAAGGCGAACGCTACTCGCGCTTTCTAGAGTAGACAGGGTTCTGGCGCGCCCAGAGATGCTCCGCAATCTTATGCGGTCGATCGCCGTTCTGAGGACAGGGTGCGTAGGGGCGGAAACCGCGAAGACACACTTGGCGGTACAGACGTGCTCGATAGAGTGAGCGGGCTCCCCACAGTGGTAGCAGAGAGGCCTACGGTCAGGTGTACGCCACAAATCCGACTTCCGAGGGCATGGTGCAGCTGTAGAAGGTGCGGTTGCGTAATACGGGGCGATTTACTCACGGGAGACTCATGTATAGTGAACTATATCTTCGAACACTGCGGCAAGCTGCTTCTGACCATCCAGCAGACATCGCTCGCCGTGAGCGGGCTCGTCAGCGAAAAAATGATACTGTCAAGGCTAAACGAGCGATGGAAACTCCAGAAGGTAGAGAACAGCGTCTTGCCAAGAGACGGCGTAAAGAAGCGGAGATGTACACAGGCGAGCCACCGGCCACACAGCGGTCTCAACTACTTCTACCACGTACTCTGAGTCGCCGATGGATATCGTTGCGGACAGAAAGACGATTCACGCGACTCGTTTGAGTGAAAGTGCCCCCGCTAAGAGACAGTTTCGCCAACGGTTTACAGATAATCCGTTTGGCAATGTGTGTGTGTGCCGTGTGTGCTTATGCAAGCTATCGTGTTTGCTCTCAAGAATCCTTTTATGTGTGCAACTATCCACGTTCCCTTCTTCAGGCTGTGGTAACGGCGTCAAGATCTTAGTTTTTGACATGCGCCTGACCATCGATCAGTCTTTGTTTGGTTTGGTTTATTGGGGTTTAACGTCCCAAAGCAACTTAGGGTATGAGGGACGCCGTAGTGAAGGGCTCCGGAAATTTCGACCACCTGGGGTTCTTTACCGTGCACTGACATCGCACAGTACACGGGCCTCTACTGTGCGATGTTAGTGCACGTAATCTCTAACCAGCCAATCAATGAAGTTGAATAAGCGGCTGTGAAGTGGTGGGGGGAATTAAGAAGCAATAAAAGATGTACCAAAGATAACCCATGTTTAATCATGCTCATGTAGCTTTCGCTATGTGAAACTCTGCTCGGCAGAGTTGAACCGCTGCCTAATTTTTTTTTTTGATGCATTGTCCGTGGAAGTTCGGTGGTGTGGCTATACATCATAAGTCTCGGCTTGTGAAATACGAAAATTCATGTCCAGGTACGAGGACGCACATACTTAACAGCGTCGTTTTAGCTTCCCTTCACAGTCTTCTTGCTACAGGAATATTGCAGTTAGAGTTTACCGCGTCTGAGGCCTAGAGGTTGCGAAAAAATACGCTGTAAAAAAATTTCAGACTGAGATTTTGTCTACGTCTCAGCTGGGGTTCCCAACCCGTGCTTTCCATCGCTTTTCAGTTACTGAAATGACACTGGCATACTGAATTGCACTTAGTCCATGAATGCCTTCGGGAAAGAGTGCGAAAGAGTGTGATCGCTGCGCTGTGTTCTTGTCTCGGACAGTGATTCAAGTCATTTTCCCCCGTGAAATACCTCGAGAAGGCAAGCGTAGCAGGGGGCGGCAGAAAGTTAGGTGGGCGGATGAGATTAAGAAGTTTGCGGGAATACGGTGGCCGCAGCTGGCGAAGGACTGGTTTAATTGGAGAGACATGGGAGAGGCCTTTGCACAGCGTAGTCAGGCTGATGATGATGATGAAATACTCCGAGTAGGCAACCTTCCACTTCCACCGGCAAGACGGCCGCCAAAAAAAGGAGCGCAATTCTGAGCACCAGTCTAATAACCTCACCCCCTCACCCTACCTTCTGTTAGGATCCGCTTTCCACTCCCCCCCCCCCCTCCCCCCTCTCTCTTCGGCTAGCACGTGTTCAGAAGGATATCGATAGCGTACTGAGAATATTCGCATCAGGTTTTCCTTCCCTTTTATGACTAAACGAAAAAAAAGGCAGTTGGAATATACAACCAATGTCCGGCGGGGTCCTTTATAGAGCCACCAACCAAACACAGCAGTAAAAAATGTTGACTATTATGATATTTGTAATGTTAAGGCGCCAACACACACACACACACACACACACACACACACACACACACACACACACACACACACACACACACACACACACACACACACACACACACACACACACACACACACACACACACACACGCGCACGCACACACACACACACAAGACAAGAAAACGGGACAGAGCGCCACTCACAACTGGTTTATATAGTAGAACCCACATGCATATATGCCCTCAGCCAGCGCCTGCGCAAGGAACGAATTTAAGCATCAATTTCTACATGATAACGAACTCTCAAAAAACTCTTTTGCGCCCGATACAGATATAGAGATGTTTCGCTGACACACAAACTGGCTTTCTTACTGACATAGAACGCTTCAATCAGTTCTCTGGCTTTGATATTGCTGCTTCTGGCAAGTATCCGCACGGCTGAGAAGCATGGCTCACAAGAGCGTGAAGGGCAGGATCTGATATGTTCCGCAAATTTCGGCCCTCTTTGTTTTGCTCTACGTTTCGTTCATGTTCCCTGATTCGATCATTGACGCAGCGCCCTGTTTGTCCTATATAGGAACGACCGCAAGAGTGGGGTATTTCAGGAACTACCCCTTCCGCACATTTCATGAGAGGTCGCCCATGCTTGGTACCATGTTATGTAGGTATATATGGTATATATGTATGTGGGTTCTGCACAATAAACCAGTGGTGAGTGGCGCTCTGTCGCGTTCTCTGGTCTTGTGTGCGTGTGGGTTTTTTGGCGCCTTTACAATGAATTACCAACTAGCCCAGCAAGAAGTTCTCTTAAGTATGATATTTCTTCCTATGAAGCAAATCCAAGAAGTCAAGATTTGTGTGCTTATAATTTCGTGTCTGGATTATCGCTGGGTTAGGTAAAGAGAAAAGATTCATGGACGGATTGTTTCGTGGTCACAGTGGAAGACTGTGAGGCATTGATGATGTGGGCTGAGACTGACGGTGGTCATGCTGTATCCGATTGGAGTACAGTCAGATAGTGGAACCTTCCGCGACCCTGTCGACGCTTGTATGGCAGCAAAATAGACTCGCGACGTTCGTGAAGACGTCAAATGTCATGGGTGCGCTTCGCGCATTTTCTTTATTATACGTGGCCAAAAAATGTGATCTCAAGCGGTAGCAATGGATATGGAAAGTTACTTCGTATGCAGGCAGCTAACAATAAGTTTTCTGCTCACTGACCGAAAAAATCTCAGCACGCTGATTTGCGCGATCTACGGGAGCAGGGTAAACATAAATTTAATGATATTGTCCCTCCGCCTACGGTTGGCGCGATACGTGACATTTGGGCAGCAGATGATAGCACAAGAGCCGCAAGAAAATAATAACTTCAAGATACTCTAGACACTGCTTAGAAGACGCCACGACGAACGCGAGTAAAAACGATGGCGACAAAATGGCACCCCACACGCGTTCTTGCAGGTGGCGGCGAATTGCGAAAGCGCCGTGGATGGCCGAAGACTGAGGAGGGTGGGCGGTGGTAGTCGATCCTATCTGCACGCCATCCCCCGTCCTCCACCCCAGCCACCTATGCCCAGCTCCTCACCTCTTGACCCAGACACGTACGCAGCACCCATGAACGAAAGGCAGCTAGGTGACAAAAAAGGCACCGTTAACCGCATCTGACCCGCTGCAGAGCGAGCAATAGAAACATGGAGTGTGCACAGCTTCAGCGACTTTAAGGTAGTAATGTAGACTGTCTGAGATAGCGTCCGTTTTGACACGTGAAGCCTAACTGCAATTTTTTTATTTTGTAAGGAGCGAAATGACATCACATGCTTTCACCGCAGAGGCTGCAAAGACACGGTATCACGCGAGCATTGACCGTTTGCTTGATCAACGCCCAATGACGGAACGAATCGGCAAACTCGCCGAGAATTGCCGCATGCACACGAAGGCTAGGACACGGCGGCCGTCATCTGCCAGGCTGCTCGTGGAGCTGCGCGCTGCGCGCTGCCCCTGACCCTTTCTTCGCTTACCGCACTGCCTGGCATTTTTTATCCTCCGCCTATCAAAATCGTGGGCCACAGCCATATCCGCATACAAGTGCGAACAAAACAATAGCAAACGAAAGATTGGTCGCAAGGTTCATTCGAGAAACGCTGTGTAAACCTCTTAGCAGCTCAGCGGCACGTGGCTTCTCCTGAATATCGGATGCGCGCATGCCAGCATTATTACGTTCGAAGGAAAGGGTCGGTGGCTGCGCGCAGCTCATGGAACAGCCTATCAGACGACAGCCACCGTGCAGTGGTATTCGTGCACATGCGGCAACTCTCGGCGAGTGTGCCGATTTGGTACGTCGTAGGGCGCTGATCAAGCGAACGGTTGATGCTCGCGTGATACCGTGAATTGGAAGAGTGTACGTAACCACCCAACACGTTTTCCCCGTCTCTAACTAGCCGTTAGATACTAATAAATATTTATTTCAGATAGAATGCGCTACAAAGAAATATTCTTTAACATACTACTTGTGAACGAGATTAAAAACATCTTTGTCAAGGGCACACAAGTCAAAGGCGGAAGTTCGCTTTGTATACGAGAATGCATTCACGGTCATTGGGCGTCCACATATGGTGACACCGTGCCTGAAAGCGATAAACAATGAACTAAAATAAAAGAAACAATAGGGATAAAAGCCTTGAAAACTGTAGAAAGGTATGCGTTGCTAAACGTCGAAGAGCTGCCACCGTTAGCCTTGGCTGTGGGTGTGTGACGCGTGTCGCAGTAAGAGATGCGTTTTAATCGAGATGGAGAATTTGAAAGAAAATGTGCGTCTATGCTACTTAACCTCAGTGAACCGAGATCTAATTTCTTTGTTCTCGTTCGCATCATCACACAACTCTCGTATAGTGATGCGTAGAGATTAAAAGAATGCCTCGCAGCAGCCGTTAAAGCCTACGTGCCCTTAAACACCAAGCCTGGTATTTTGTTTTTTATTTAAAACATACTGCAGTCATTTAAGACCAAGCAGGAGGGCAATACAGGTCATAAGTAAACGCAATTCAGCGCCACCATTACCAAGCTATCACAAAAAAGCAACACAAGCAATCATACGCAATCAAAGGGTATAAAACGCGCAGCATGCAGTGCAAACACAGAAAAAGAAGGAAAAAGAAATGAATCAGCAAAAGCGAACAGTAACATCAACCCAGAGCTTTTCGTACACGTTCTTCGAAAACTTTTACATCATGCGCAGAAAAAACTTCTATTGGGAGTGCATTCCATTGGGAGACAGTGCGTGGAAAAAATGAGTTCTTAAACCTGTTAGTACGCGCAAAGATTGGTTCCAGGTTGTAAAGATGGGAGTGCCGAGTTTGACGACCCTCACGTGGATGAAAGAACAATCGCGCGTTGATAACAAGTTGATGATTGCAAAGCCGATACAGAAACCGCAGCCTGGAAATCTTTCTTCTGCTTTCTAAGGTCAAAATGTTATTAGCACTCATTAGAGACGATGGTGAGTCTAATCTGCGGTATGAATTGAATATGAAACGGACTGCCTTTCTCTGTACCATTTCTAGTTTATTTACGTCTTTTTTCAAGTGAGGGTCCCATACTGTACAACCATATTCCAGCTGAGGTCTGATAAGGGTATTGTATGCAAGTAGCTTAACATTGGAAGGGGCTGACCTTAATTTGAAACGAAGAAGCCATGGTTTCCTAAGGGCATATGTACAGATTTTGTTAATGTGGCTGGTCCAGTTCAAGTTGTTAGTTATCGTAACACCTAAGTATTTACACTCGTTGACCTGAACTATTGGGTATTCGTTGATTTTGTATTTCAGCACTAGATGCTTATTCGTCGCCGGGATTCTATAGCGCCATACTGCAGGTCTCTTCACAGAAAGCCTATTGCCATTCCCCTACCACCCGCCGACAGTTGAGCGACTGCAACGCAAGCTTGCTGTAAATAAGGTGCGCGCTTTTGCCCAGGATATGATTACTTTGACGTGCAGCTGCTCGTCGGAGGTGTGCAGAAGGCAGGAGAGGAGCGCTGCTTCGCCGTACGAGAAACGTTCCTGCGAGGAGATTCAATTATGCGGCACGCGTATCACGAAGTTTATGCCAGCGACGCAGCAAGGAGCGATCTCGCCTGGCCAATCTGCCATTACCATCCACCCCAAGGTGGAACCGACCTCTCGATCCCAGAGGGCGCCCGTGCGTGCGGGCACGCGACTACAGCTTGCACGCAACTGATGGCGAAAGATAAATTGTTTTCCTTGGGAGGTGTGTCCATCTGCTTTATCCCCTTTGTTTTTTCTGGCAAGGCCGATTACGGGGGTTACAGTGCAGGGACACTGGGGACAACTCCATCCAATTTCTACTCTTAGAAGCGAGCTGATTGCTTGGCTTTTTCTTTCTTTGTGTATTGATTTTGGTTGAGCAACAAATTACCGGTTGATTGCTGAAAAAATCGGACTTACATTTGAATATTTTCCCCCATTAATTGATTCCAACAAGTTGCGAAAAGGAAAGCAAGGAAGGAAGGAAGGAAGGAGATAGAAAGACAGGAGCGAAGGAACGAGGAAGAAAGGCAGGGAAGAAGGAAGGAAGGAAAGAATAAAAGAAGGAAGTAAAAGAAAGAAGGATGGAAGAAAATAAATAACTGGAAGGAAGGAAGGAAGGAAGGAAGGAAGGAAGGAAGGAGGGAAGGAAGGAAGGAAGGAAGGAAGGAGGGAAGGAAGGAAGGAAGGAAGGAAGGAAGGAAGGAAGGAAGGAAGGAAGGAAGGAAGGAAGGAAGGAAGGAAGGAAGGAAGGAAGGAAGGAAGGAAAGGAAGCAAGGAAACAAGAATGGAAAGAAGAAAGGAAGGGAGAAAACGATGAAGAATGGAAAGGAAAGAAGGAGGAAGAAATGCAGGAAAGCAGGCAGGAAAGAGGGAAATGACGATGAAAGTTCAGACTTCAGTTGCCTTGTATCACGCTGAGGTGAACTTTCCATCTCGTCTAGTGCGATGACTTTTTTCTCTGGCTGTTTCCAAGTGACTTGTTAGGCTGTGCGCGCGCAGGCCTGTGGATATATATGTCGTCGTGGTTCCCTCAATAAATGAATTGCAAGTTATCCCTCGTGTTTGTCTTTCGTTCTTTGCGCCCCTGTCTTGGTTGCGCTAAAGATATGTATAATTTGAAAAAATGAAAGGACACTTCAGCACGGCATACCCACGTGGATCGCACGACAACACGGGTCACATTCTGAAAAGCGCAAAGTTCGCGCACCTTGGCCGAATTTGATAATGACTCAATACGGAACTAATTCTTTCGCCTCCTTGCCATCGGACAATCGCAAACAAAGCAGGCTAATGACTCTTACTACTAAGTAGCTCTTACTACTTACGTTTGTCAAGGACGCGTCTGTATCCAATGAAGGTCAAATTGACCAAAACAATAAACACGTGACCACACTATATCAAATAGCGGCAGTGGGCGCGTAGCGCCTCAAATTCCATCTGTTATACATATGTGCCAGTATAGCAGCCATTGTAGTGGGACCCCTCCGGGGCCACCACTTGCAGAAAATTTGGGCGCCACCCGTTTGACGCAGGATGTTCGAAGTGGTGACTTGGCATGTTTCTGAGGATAAAATTGGCCTCCGAGATGAAGCCCAAAATATATGTGGGATTCGAAACAACGACCTTTCAGTCCCAAAACCGTGCATTCCGAGGGTTTTGAGACGTCCATGACGGCCGAACCGTTTGCAGCAGGGAGTTCCGGAAGGTGTCAAACGATCCATTGTGTTATGATATACACGTTTGACAAATTTATTAGCTGATATAACGAAAAATTACACTGGATATAGAGAAGGTGGCTGTTAATTGCAGTAGTATAGTGCACTATATTGCAAAATTCATGCGGTAGATGGCGTTGCTTGTGTCTTAGAAAAGATATTTCCGGAAAGGAAACATCCGCCGATGTTTGCATTTGGACTTCTCCACGTTTTATGAGCATACCGGTGTAAAGACTTGAATTGAAGTTCCCGTAGCTAACGGTCTTAAGTCGAACATTAAGACAGTGTTGGAGGATAATTTTTTTTGTCAGTCACGATGTGACCAGCGGCCCGAAGGTGCCAGTTGTGGAAGGCAAAACATTTACGTTTCATTTCATTTATTGAAGCCTTAAGGGCCCGTGGGCATTACATAAGGCGGGGGCAAGAACAGTGTGTAGCAACATAAGATACCAGCTCAACAAAAACAAAAGCAAAAAACAAAGGAACGAAACAAAGCAAAAAAAAATATGAAAGGAGACAGTAACACAGGATCAGATTATTTGGTAAAGCCGAATACATCACGTGAGACACAGATGACTCGCTAATTTAGTGCGGAAAATTGCTCGATCTCAGCAAGAAGCAATACTATCAGGCAGGGCATTCCATCGGGCTATTGCGTCTGGAAAGAATGAATCATTCATCGCTGACGTGCGGCCTTTCATGGGAGCTATGGGCTGACTGTGGTTAAGGCGAGGGGATATTCTTGATGGCGGCTGTAGCAAAGGATGCCTTTTAATAGGGCGGTAGAAAAAGGAATGGAGGAGGCAGAGGCGTGATACGATGCGACGTGATTGGAGCCTTGGGAGGGAAAGGGCTCGTTTTAGTGCAATGACACTACTATCACGCGAGTACTGTGACATGATAAACCGCGCAGCTCGATTTTGGACGGCTTCTAATTCATTTGTAAGGTAAGCTTGTCAGGAAAAGAATTGTTAACACATTAATTGTTAACTGAAAATCATCCTTATTCCTCAGCAGGTGGCCAGAGAGTTCTTGGTTATGACATATATGTAACAAGGCCGCCAGTTACGCCTCTTGGTCCTGCAGCGAATTCTTCGGACAACAACCGCCTAAAATCACCTTTCAAACCACACTGCAGTCCAGTCTTTGAAAGTCGAACCAAAACACTTTTCACTCATTTGTCCGATGTGCCTATTCTTGTCCCATCCGACTCGGTGAAATCGGAGTTCAAGGACCTTCACTTTCAAGCACTACATGATCGGCTCCTTTACTTTCCTTCTCTCATCTCCCCGTGTCGCGCCTGATGGCCTCCTTGGTCGTTTCAGAGGCGCGAGACCTTATCATCGCAACATCGGTTCTCCTTTGCTTGAATATGTCTTCGTTAGCTTATTTTTTATTAATTGTTTTTTGCCCGTTTGAGTTCTCTTTGGCTTTCCTTTCAGCAAGAGCAGTGCAACGATACCGCCAGAAAAGCCCCTGGCGTGTCCCTTTCTGTCTTTTTTTCTTTTTTCTATTCTTCGTAGGTTTCAAAGCGCTGCGTATGAAAGCCCCGAATTCCTTCAGCAAATATGTGCCGTTGCTATGCTTAGGGGCAAAAGACTAATGTTCCTACCTCTTGACACTCTCCTTGATAGCACACAAACACACCTGATTCTGCAATTAGTTGCGGTACACGGGAACTCGACCGACTAACAGCGGTGCATCTTTCCCCTGGCCGTAAGATCGCATTTCGGGGTGAGATAAGCGGTGTCCAACGACGTAATTGGGCCCACGGAAGAAGTGCCGAATAGGGCGCACCCTCGCTCGTTTACCCCAGGGTGCAAAGTGGCCCGATTCTCTATGGTCCCGAGGAAAGGTGTGATTATACATGGTAGGACCATCGACGCTTCAGCGTGCAAGTGAGTTGCGCGGTAGTTGTGGCGGCACAGAATAGGAGGCATTAGCCCTTCAACAGATCCTGCTCTTGCAACTTGCTGTATGCACTTCATGCTTGTTGCTGTTCACGCATGTTTTGTGCTTCTGCGTGAACCTCTGGATGCCAGTGCACATGTTGCTCCATGAACGCTAAGGTGTCAACTGTGGGTACGCTACAGCCGAAAGTAGTATGACCGTCTACCTCTCCTCTTCATGCAATCCCTCCTGCGCTAGCAATTACCTAGGAATGCGCTTTTTTATTTTTAAGATATAGCCAATTTTCATGCGGAGATGTCAAAAATTTATGGCGCTGGAACATTCAGTCCGGACTACAGTTCTGTGTACTGGCACGTAGACAAGCTCTGAGTGCAATTGTGCCTCTGTTTTTATTGCGAAAGCAATACTACTCGCACTTTCAAGCCTTTGCCGTGACGCGGCGGTGCCACCATTGACCTTTCGCATGACCTCTGTGTGACGTCACGCCGAAGAGCTGGGCGACCATCTCGCGCCGTCCGTGTGCGACGGCGGTGCACATGAAGAATGGATTGGATTGGATTGCATTGGATTATATTGGATTAGATTCGATTAGAGGAGATTGGATTAGATTAGATTGGATTAGAGTGGATTGGATTAGATTAGATTAGATTGGATTGGATTGGATTAGATTAGATTAGAGTGGATTGGATTGGATTGGATTGAATTGAATTGAACTGTATTGGAATGCATTGTATTGGATTGGATTGGATTGCATAGGATTGGATAACCGATGCATCACCACAAGTCTAACCACAAGCACCACCACCAGCTACACTACCAGCTGAACCATGGCATAGGTACGGATATTGCTTTCGCAATTACCGGGCTTAGCCAAGCTAAGCCACAGCGAATTTTTGTTTTCTTCTTGCTCTATTTCATTCGGCAAGGTGAAGTAACTCCAAGCACACAACTTGCTGCTAGTGCAACTTATTAGTCTTTATAACAGGCCAAATAATTATTTCATACTGTGGGCCCTCTATAAAACGGAGTGCTATACGGCAGATTCTAATTTTCTTTGTTGCCTCCGCAATACCTTGAAAAACACTTCGATTCCAGCATCTCCACTCCTTGAGCCATGAGCCTCGTCTTGCTGCAGCCTATTTTCAACACCTGGCATTTCCTTGGGGTGTGCGGATGGGCAGTTCGAGGTAATGTGAGGTGTCCATGACCCTTTTGCGCTGCAGGATACCGCTGCTAAATCTTTATTTATGCCGATCGGGGCTTTCTATAACCAACCTTTGTGAGTCTTGTGGCGAAATTGAGTCCATAGAACATTTTTTCCTCTCCTGCCGGCGGCGCCAAGGGATATGCGCTGAAACCAGTGTGCAATTATATTCACGATTATATAATTTTATCTGGTAGATTCCTCGGCTAGACTGTGAATTTACTACATTTCCTTTTCCGTATTTCTTGTTTTGTACAAATTCTAGCTCTACGTTCCGAAATATCAAATTCTACATTCCTTGTAGATGTGTGCGTTTGTATCCGCTATGTACCCTGGCCGAACCCCCGTCGTGGGTATGTGCCATTAAGACTGAGGACATCATAATAATCATCATCATCGTCTGTCCTTTCTAGGTCCTCGTCCCTTGCGCTGTGCATAAACATGATACATCAACTAGCCCGCAGATTAACTCTTGTGAGTGCCTATTTAGAACATCATCTAGAATAAAGAACGAGCATACGGTACACAGTCTTTGTTGCGCTAAGTACTTTTAAACGTCTAAATGCAACACGAAAATCCCACCACCTTGCTAGCTTGGTTTAATGAAGTGCTCGGTCACATTAAAGTAACATGAGAATTAAAAATTCGATAACTCAAGACAGTACCACATTTTGGCTTGCAAAGAAATGCGGAGAAAAAGGCTCCAGTTGTTTTTCACAAGTTGTTTTTTTTACAGAATAGTTAAATTTCTTACTAAAAGATGTTGCTTCATGAGTTTAGTTGGTTCGTACTGCAGCGCTACAGCGTACCCTGTCGGCGACAAATTCGCCAAAAAAATGTTCGTTTTCCCAAAAAGTCCATAGTATTTCTTTGCAAAGCCCATCTATTCTGACCTCACTTTCCAAAATTATTGACGATTTATTTTTGCGACTTTTGGATCTCTCTGTACATGCAGCGAGCTCCTCCCCCTTAGCTCGCAGCCGATTTCGATGACCCCAGGACTTCACATTCCAGGCGGAAGGGGGCGGCACTTTGGCAGAGGCGCTCATTGCCCGGATAGTGCATAAGAGGCCCCGCAGAAAAGGAATACATTCTGCCGCACGACTACCGCCGTTAATTTCGCATCTGGATGAAGATACGATTTTCCCTGCGGCTATTCAGAATCGCGGCGCCAGACCTGCTATCGGGTTACCATCAGCCGAGTTCTTTCATTAATCGTAATGCTGACATCGACGCGCAAGACGATGGTGAAGAAAAGCAAACACAGCGGTGCACTGTGGCGACCGCGTCACGCCAGTGATCCTTCCGGGAAGAAGCCATCAACCGACGAAGCGTTGGAAAGCAAAGTGAGGAGCACGAACTCCAGCCGGAAGAAAATTGCTCTTGAGGAGAAGATGAAATAAGAACAGAAGGCACAGGAAAAAAATAATGAAGAGTGAAAAACTGTGACTTATATACTGATTGAATCTCCGGTTCCAAATTACACCTTCCTCAACATATTTCTTTCTCTTCTTCTCTTTGTCCGGAGATGCTCACACGTGGGCAAGGCAGGGAGGGTGCCTAGAGTGAAGATTTATAGCGCCTCTGCCGGGAACGCCCCGAAACAGATGAGATGTCCATCGCACCTTCAAGGCGCGACAAGTCTTCTGTCGCGCCGGGGAGGTGGGCTCGGAGGTGGGTATATATTAGGTGCCTATTGAGCCGTATTTTCGGCGGCACATTTGTTTTCGGTGACTGCAGGCATTCCACGTCAGTGGTGCGACTTTCGCTAGGTTTGATTGCTGATAGAAGACTACGCGGCTCGCTGGGCTTCTCAAGTAGCTAGAGGTAATTTTACGACTCACTGTGAGCAGAATTTCTTTTTCTATTTCCTTATTCCGATGTCTCCTTCTTACTTAGTCTTGTTTTTCGTTCTTTACCCGGAAGAAGTTTTGGGTCAGTGTTTACAACCGGAACCATTGTATCCCTCTTGAGGACGGACGCCTCCATGTTTTCAGGTTATCTCTTTTCCACCAGTTCTTTTAGTGGAGTGCCCAGAAATTACACGTTGGCTTTGGTGCTTGAGTACTAATAAAACTAAAGAAATGTGAAGAGTGTCGAAGTGCATGTGTACAAGGTACGCTAAGAGAATTAGAGGTAACAATTTAGAAGCGTGACTCATTTTATACCCTTATCGAGGCTACGGAATGCCGCATAGTCATCTTATCAGGAACTTGGCTAAGCCCACCGATAGCCAATAGCGAGCTGTCATCTGGTCACCCCAGCTTCAAGATATTTTCTCAGGACCATAGTAATAAGCGCCATGCCGGGGTACTCATAGATCCACGTCACCACTGCAGTGCTGTGCACAAACAACCCACCATCACTAGAAATACTTCATGCTGTGCAAATAGTCTTACCCTTTAATTATTTTCGAAGTTTGTTACCGCCCGCCACACGCTGAACCCTATTTCGTAGTGCAGTTTTTCGAAGCTCATAACCATATCACGAGTTCCCATCCCCACACTACGATTGTGTTATTAGGTCATTTTCATCATCATCATCATCAGCCTGACTACGCCCACTGCAGGGCAATGGCCTCTCCCATGTCTCTCCAGTTAACCCTGTCCGCCAGTTGCGGCCACCGTATTCCCGCAAATTTCTTAATCTCATCCGCCCACCTAACTTTCTGCTGCCCCCTGCTACGTTTGCCTTCTCTTGGAATCCCCTCCGTTACCCTTAAGGACCAGCGGTTATCTTGCCGTCGCATTACATGCCCTGCCCAAGCCCAATTCTTCCTCTTGATTTCAACTAGGATACCATTAACCCGCGTTTGTTCTCTCACCCACTCCGCCCGCTTCGGATCTCTTAACGTTACACCTATCATTTTTCTTCCATAGCTCGCTGCATTGTCCTTAACTTAAGCTGAACCCTCTTTGCTAGCCTCCACGTTTCTGCCCCATAGGTGAGTACCGGTAAGATACAGCTGATGTATATTTTTCTCTTGAGGGATACTGGTAAACTGCCATTCATAATCTGAGATAACCTGCCAAATGCGCTCCACCCCTTTCTTATCCTTCTAGTTATTTCCCTCTGATGATCCGGGTCAGCGTTCACTACCTGCCCTAAATAGACATATTCTCTTACTACTTCCAGCACCGCGCCATCAATTGCGAACTGCTGTTCTCTTGCTAGACTGTTGAATATTTCTTTGGTTTTCTGCAAGTTAATTTTTAGCCCCACCGTTCTGCTCTGCCTGTCTAATTCACTGAACATGCTTTGCAGTTCATGTCCTGAGTGACTTAGCAAGGCAATGTCATCAGCGAATCGCAGATTACTTAGGTATTCTCCATGAACTCTTATCCCCAACTGTTCCCATTTCAGGCCCCGGAATACCTCCCATAAACAGGCAGTGAACAGCATAGGCGAGATCGTGTTTCCCTGCCGGACACCTTTCCTTATTGGAATTTTATTGCTGGCTTTATGGAAAACTATGGTAGCTGTGCAATCGTTATAAATATCTTCCAATATTTTCACATAACACTGTTCTACACCCTGATTCCGCAATGCTTACATGACTGCTGAGGTTTCTACTGAGTCGGATGCTTTTTCGTAATCAATGAATATGGTGTGATTTGCCACAAATGTTGCCTAAACTCAACACAAAAAGCGACTTCATAAATTTACGTCTTATAATATGATAATCTCAGCTTATATCCGAACCAACTAGACACACTGATCACTCGTCTAATATCTTTGATTTGTTGCTCACGTCACACCCTTATTGCTTTGCATCGCTAACCCACCTGTCACAGATAAGTGATCAAGCCTTTACCCACGATTACGATTATGACGAAGCATTTTAATTGGAGGTAAAATTGGCTCTCAGTCACCCTATTCTGGAGTCTATTGGATCTTGCAGCCGCTCTAGCCTTTTATGCGAAGCATACCAGCCGCACAACCGAGCTCTTCCTTGCTGCGCCGCGCGCGGCCGCGTAGCTACCCCTTGACCTACATCGGCGCACCACGTGATATGACGTCACACAGCTGTGAAAGCTGGGGCGCAACTCGTGCGCTCGCTTGCGGACGCGCAGCCTCCGCCGGCGGCATGCTTCGCATCCTAGGCTTAACCATAAGCTAAGCCAGGCCATTTTTCAGTCAGCTCCTGCTGAACATTCGGGTCTGAGCTCGACAGCATTTCTTCCCAGCGCTCAAACGCTTGATTAGATTTTCACTTAATAGTATCGAGTAAGACAAAGAAGAAAATAACTCTGTATGGCAAAGGAAACTATAACGCTATATGCAAAAAAAAAAAAAACTAGCTAACTTCTGTGAGACTTTTCTAGTTGGTTTTTAAAAGCTGGATGTCGAAACAAACTAGAGCTATTTAAAATCAAGATGTGCAGCCTAATAAAAACCTGCACTCCTTGCATCCCCGTTGCTAAGTGCTCGCGTTCATCATGGTTCAAGGCAAGATTAAAACGTCTTAATAGCAAGGGTAGCTCCGCTCTCCTAATTTCGTAAATGCACCGAGTGAATGTAGAAAATATCGCAGTACAGAAAAGAGTTTCCAATCCCTTGTAGAGAAAACTTAAAGGCTCACTTTTTGCATCGACTTTACCTAATGCGAACTAACCCCAGGACATCGGCACTTCGTAGCAGCTATTGGTACCAACTCAAATATGTACCCCGTTCTTCCTGGTGTTCCACCAAGTAGCGTCCTTGGGCCATTACTTTTCTTAACATTTATTAATGACTTGCCTAATTCTGTTATTTCAGCCATTCACTTAATAGCCGATTATTGTGCCATTTTCCGCGAAATAAAATCTAAGACGACATTCACGCAATCCAAACCAATATTAACAATATTTCCTCTTGATGCCAAACATGGCAAACGACACTAAATGTTAACAGCCGCCGTGGTGACTCAGTGGTTATGGCGCTCGGCAGCTGACCCGAAAGACGCGGGTTCGATCCCGGCTGCGGCGGTCGAACTTCGATGGAGGTGAAATTCTAGAGGCCCGCGTGCTGTGCGACGTCAGCGCACGTTAAAGAATCCCAGGTGGTCGAAATTTCCGGAGCCCTTCACTACGGCGTCCCTTATAGCCTCAGTCGCTTTGAGACGTCAAAGCCCCATAAACTATAAGCCAGAAACTAAACGTTAAACAAATTTCCGGAGCCCTTCACTACGGCGTCCCTTATAGCCTCAGTCGGTTTGGGATGTCAAAGCCACATAAACTATAAGCCAGAAACTAAACGTTAAACAAATGCAAATTCTTGCGCGTATCAATGTATTCTTGCAGCTTACCTACATTTTATCTTAATAACGTCGCTCTCGAATCTGCTGCATGATACAAGTATCTAGACATTCATATCACTTCTAAGCTTATATGAAAAACTCACGTCGAATTTACCCCCAGGAAAAATAACGGCATGCTGGGCTACTTAGAACGGCACTTTAACTCAGCCCCTGTTAACAGCAAGCTTCTCTTTTACAAAACAATACTTCCCAGGCAACTTGAGTAAGCATCGTCAGTTTGGGACCCAGGCACTACCGATCTCATTAACTAACTAGAAATGATTCAAAACAGTGCTACTCGTTCCATCCATTCCAATTATCCTCGTACTGCCATAATTATCATCGCAGTATAGCTGGCATTCTGGTAGCACAAAGCCCAAGTGATTCACTCTAAAGGAACATTTTATATGTGTGCCACCCGGTGTATGGAACACAAATTATATGCGAAGGAACCCTCCCGCCGTGGCCGAGAGATATATGGCCGAAATAAAGCGAGAGAAAGATCTGGCCGCGAAAAGGTCGCGACCACCATCGCCGCCGCCACTGCTACCAGCGCGCCACGCGGCGTGCATCTAAGGTTCATCGATCTAGTTTAGGGCGATACCAACTGCTCGGAATTAGAAGCCGACCGTCCTGACTGTCACTGCTGGCTGTGCCTACCGGTCGTCACGAAGATGCACCGCTGGTTCCCTTCCCACTCGGTCTGCTGGGTTCATACGCCTCCGTTAGTCAGCGTCCTGAAGAGATGATGAACACCAGAAAAAGCATCCGGACGGCCACTAGTACCGTACACGTCAAATAACACAAGGAAACAAGGAGCGAGCGATAGCTCAAAGCACAGTACGGCTGGAGAGAAGGTATAGAGGAGGTTCAGAATGAATACAAAGAGATGAGGAAACATGAAAGGAGCCACACAGAGACCCAATGTGTCGTGGAACTCCTCAGTACATCGTCGCTTCCAACAGCGACCACAGAAGCAAGTGACTACCACACGCGGAGGAGCTAGAAAGTTGTTGTTGTCGTTTGCCTCATAAAAGTGGCCGGCGCCGCTTGTTCCTTTTCTCACCTCTTTCTTGTGGTCATGAAGACAAGAAAAATACAGGGTCGGTGTAATCTCGCCGATCCACATAAACAGGAAATCGATTGTCTCTCTACACCAGGATGGTGAGAGCGTGTTTACGATCGTTGGCGACGAAAAGCAGTCAGTCCTGATTTCCTGAACGCGGGTTGAGAACATTTTGCGAGGACCGCCTGACTATCACAGTTTTTTTTGTCTGGGACAGACGCAGAATATACACGGCTTATCTCTGGGCGCCATGCTCATGAAGATGGTGCGACGCAAACTGGAGACATGCCTTATCATCATCCACACCTTCCTTTCCTCTGTTTCGCTCTCCCATACAGCGCTCACTCCCTTGCCCACAACGATATGATGAGCCCCACTGAATGCAATGTTCAAATGTCGTACATTGCTGAAAGCGTCACCTTGAAAGCGCGCATGCTTTTTATGACCAAGGCGCTCACAGATGATATCCTCTGTGGCTGAAGAAAGAAGATGAAGACTTTTCCATTGAAACATTAAGCCTGAGGACATCATCATCATCATCATCATCATCATCATTAATTTGCGCTGATAGCGACGCTGCTTTCCCCAACAAAATCTCCCTGACACAGCCCACCTCTATAAAAAAATACCGATTAAATTCGCAGCCCCGCAGCAGAAGCGGACGACCTTAGTTTTGTAATGAATGTGAGGTGATGGCTATATGCAAGGGCGAAACGTTCTGATTCGTGGTGTGTGACAAAGGCCGTGCTCACGTTTTTGTGTGAAACAGGACTGGATACACATCTGTGACCGCCTGAGCACTATCTACTTGGTTTACACAGTTTACATGGTTTACATTTGTTTTCATGGAGCCCCTAATCTAGTATGTGTCAGGGACATGTGTCGGTGTGTGTGTTCAAGACATGAGTTTCACGTGCAACTACTCACCGCGATACGAGTGCCAGCCAGTGTGTGTGCGTGCGTGTGGACACCACTCATGAAGCTCATTGTCTTATGCCATCATCAACCTTCATTCCCACCTTCCCTTTTCTCCTCTCCCCTTTCCCCTGTGTGGATTAGCAGGCCAGGGCCATGTTACCACCCGCCGACCTCTCCTCCTTTTCCTCTTATTAAAATTCCTTTCTTTCTCTCTCTCTACGTTCAACGTGGTAGTAGTATCACGAGCATGGCAGAGGCAACATCGCGATCCGATGGAGCGCGTAAAATTGCTCGCATTGAAAAGTGGAATCGCAGGGCTCACGATGGTTGCGGCAAGGCAGCCGAAAGATACGGCCGATGATGGATCGCCTCGAAGCACCTCTCTTAATGGGAAGCCTATCGCGGTTAAACGCATCTTTCTTCATAGCGTTTGGCCGAAGTGCGCCCCTACCGGGCTCCTTTGCTGACGGAGATGGGCCACGGGGAAGCGAGGTAGCTCTTCTGATGGGAAGAGATGCCGGGATGTATTAAAAAGACGAAATCAGAAGTCGAACGCACTATAACGTATAACAAATGTGTAGATGATAAAAAGAGGGCACCGTGAAATTGCCGGCCGAGTTTCGAAGAATGAAGCTAGTTCGTCTTCCAGGTTTGTCCAGTGGCGTAGGTGGAGAGTGCGAAGAGCAGGCTTCGCTTCTTCATTATGCACGCGTGCTCTTGCGCCGTTGCGATCACCGCCAATTAAAATGAATGAGATCGTGTGATGCTGAACTCATACTCGATCATGGTGCTTATGAATGACTGTATAGACCTGTTGTCTGAACATATGCACTTGCGTTTGCAGTCATTGTTCTGCCTTGGGCCTTGGATTTCGGTGTGCCGGGATTCTTGCGCCGAATTGTTTCTTTTTATGATTTTTATCTTTTGTTCTTTTTAGATTACGCTGTACCTCTGGCAAAGAAAAAAAAAAGCGTTCGGGGAGCAGTGGCGGTCCCAGATATTGGTTGTTGGGGGGGGGGGGGGGGGGGGGCGCACTTTTGTATACTAAAAAAGAACAAAAAGAAACAACGATATTTTACTTGCTTCTTCTAGTTATTTCCCTCTCATGATCCGGATCAGCTGTCACTACCGGCCCTAAATAGATATATTCTTGTACCACTTCGAGCACCTCGCCACCAATTGCGAACTGCTGTTCTCTTGCTAGACTGTTGAATATTACTTTCGTTTTCTGCATGTTAATTTTTAGCCACACCGTTCTGCTCTGCCTGTCTAACTGATTGATCATGCTTTGCAGTTCTTGTCCTTAACGGCTTAGCAAGGCAATGTCATCAGCGAATCGCAGATTACTCAGGTATTCTCCATTAACTCTTATCCCCAACTGTTCCCATTGCAGGCCCCGGAATACCTCCTGCGAACAGGCTGTGAATAGCATAGGCGAGATCGTGTCTCCCTGCCGGACACCTTTTCTTAGATGTTATACCACATAACTTGTGCTCTGAATGCTAAAGGTTACGTGAGCAGTATACATTTTGAAACCAGGGGAAAACAGGTCGTCGGCTGAGACATCAAGCCACTGCGTGTCCAGGAAGGTCAAAGCACCTGCCCGGGCATTTCTCGAGCGGTGTTAGCAGCCTTCATTCCTCAGTCCTGGGAAAGCGGCTTTTCCACCATCGGTCACCTACCAGAGGGCGGCTGATCGGCGCTCCTTGTCAAGCCAACAAAAAGGGATGATCCCTACGCTGACATCGTTGCGTCCCACGGTGGAATGAAGACATGGATCGTTGGCTCCTTGCCGCATCGACGAGGTTGCTGGCCACCGCATTCACAGGTGAATGTTTGGTCAAATGTTTTTAGGGGAATCCTCCAAGGTGGAGTAGATTTACAATAAGGGAGTAATTACTCATTGATATCCACCCGAGCGCAGCCATACGGCTACAAAGGAAAGCCATACAGCTTTCTCAGAAACTTTCTTAGTTAGCTTTCTTAGTTAAAGAAAAATTCGTCCGGGTCCGGGGCTCTAACCCGAGACAATCGCTTCACCGGAGCAGTCGCTCTACCAATTGAGCTAACCGGGACGGCAAGCTTATGGGTAGGGCGAGAGCGAATTGATCAATAACTCGAAGTGGGAACTGCGTCGTCGCCGCGCCGTGCCGGCGCCAAATCAAGACAGCGGTGTGGGCACGGCAGGACCACGATGCCTCAATACCCCGAGAATGGCTACAAATTGTACTCTTATGACTACCAACCTGTAGAGCATAGAACTGTGTGAAATGAGACAGCCGCTAACACGGTGAACGTACAAAATAGGGGTCTACTTGACGCATCACAGACGAAAAAGCTTTCCAATTTTAAGTAAAAAATCACATGTCGCCCTAATAGGACCCGAAAACGGATGTTCGGGAAGATGTGCAAAGGTTTTTGAAAGGGAAGGGGCAATCGCACCCCCCTTTACCTCCCTCCAATAGGATCGCCACTGGTGGGGAGGGAAGGATGCTGATGGGACTGTAATTAAGACCATTGCAGCACTTGCGTAGCTTTATTGGGTGCGGCACAAGAAGCACGCGAGTAGTGTAAATCAATCTTGAATATTTAAGACCAACATGTTTGTCACCCTTTTTCTTTTCTCTAAAAAATCAAGAACAGTCTGAAATCTGTGCGTATTTATGAAGTTGAGAAGACAGGTGAGCTTGGTAATGGATCGGGGGCAATCACTGCCGGCCGCTGTTAATGGACGGAGATTCACCGGGACTCAACAGAACGATAAATGCGCGGAGTTAAAAGCGCGGGCAATGGAGCGAAGGCCGATTACAAAGACGAGACAAGTGCTGACACCTTTTCTGCTGCATCGTGCTACTTTTTCACGGGCCTTTCTGAACTTCCCGCCTCCTCCGTGACTGCCCTCGTTCTGAGCGAGAACACGGTTTCCTGGCTGCTGCTCTCTACCCATTGAACCCGCTTCCTCTAACAGAGTCCAACGTTCTGGGGCCTTGGACACAACCTTCCTCACAAAGGAAAGTGGTGAAAGTGCTCCTAAGATTCTTGAAGGACTCGGGGTTGTATTCCAGTCTATAATTTTTTAGTATTTAGTGCGCGCCCTCTGTCCCCTTGACATAGTGGTCGACGGACACTTAAAAAACTCATTTCATTGCCCTTCTTTTTCCTGTTTTCCCTTTTCTTCCCCTCCCCAAGTGTAGGGTAGCCTACAAGGCATCGCCTGGTCAACCTACCTGCCTTTCCGTTCATTTCGCTTCTCTCTCTCTTTTACGAACTCCCAGTTTCTGTTCCTACAATAACCATCTGCTTTCGGCAATGTATTGGCATGAACACGGAAGAAAAATTCATGAGGCACTTTGGCTGTGTAAAGTGCTGCAAAGCGAAAGAAGCGTTTCCTGGCGCACTCTTTGTTCTTCTTATTTTTTCGTGTTTTCTTTCTTTTATTTCTTAAATTTTTTCTGCATTTTTCATTTTTTATTTTTGTACTTTACTTCTTTTTATGTGTATTTTTCTTTTTATTTTTGTTTCCTTTCTTATTGTTATTTGTAGTAGTAGTAGTAGTAGTAGTAGTAGTACAAGACTTTTAATCGACCATAATTTACAGGCCGAGCATTTCGACCGCCTGGGCGACCAGAAGCCGCTGTTCTTCTTCCCCTTCAGCGCCAAGCCAGTCGAGCCAGGTGGTGATGGATAGAGAGGGTGGGGGGAAGGAACCCGACTGCTGAGCAGCCGGGCAATAGAATAGGCAATGGGCCAGGTCCGCATAGATACAGGGGCAGTTGGGACAGGAAGGGTCCGATCGATAGCGATAGAGGAAGAGGCGGGACGGGGTGATAACTGCATTCATCTGAATGTGCCGAAGAAGGCGAGACTCCGGCACCGTGAGTGATGGATGAGGGGGAGGGTAAAGGCGTTTGTCGAGGCGGAGCTCAAGGTAGACCTCTTTTATGGTGCGGCGAAGGGTGAGTCTCCCACCGTCCTCCGAGGGCTTGGGCCAGGGGATCAACGGTGCCCGGAAAAGTGTGTCGCGGGCGAGCTGATGGGCCAGCTCATTGCCGTCAATCCCTGAATGCCCAGGGACCCAGCGGAGGAAAACGATGGAAGGCTGCAGTGCGGAGACCGCTCGTTCGACCTCCTGTTGGAGAGAAGGGGTCAGGGTGCGTTTCTGTATGTGGTGTATAGCGGCTTGTGAGTCCGAATAGACTGTGTACTCTTGGAGAGAGGGAAGGAGGGAAAATGACTGGAGGGCATGCGCAATGGCGAGGACCTCGAGGGACAATGCGTCTGGAGGGTGTAGATACGGCCCGCTGGTGTGAGTTTCAGGAGCAGGGAGGTGTGGATGGTACAGGGCGTAGCCGCAGGAACCTCGAGGAGCCACGAAGGAGGCATCCGTGTAAGCTACACCCTGGGTATCAAAGAGAGGGGAATGGTGCTGTGCGGCCGCATGACGACGTCCGCCGTGCAGGACGGGGGACATGTTGGTCGGGAGGGGAAGGATACGAAGATTGGGGGCGGGGGTGGGAATAGGAGAGGTAAACGGGGAGATTGGAATGGGCGAGATACCCGCTTGAGTCAATAAGCACTGACCCTGACGGGTAAGGGAAAGCCGGGCAAGCTGCGAGTCACGATGGAGACTGAGAAGAGAACGAAGAGGATGGAAGAGGCCTGTGGCAAAGAGCTTAGTGGTAGAGGTAGTGATAGGGAGGTTGAGAGCTGCCTTGTAGAGGCCCACAAGGGCAGTCTCGAGAGCGTTAAGTTGAGTCTGAGTGAAGGAAGCGTAGGGTGCAAAGTACAAGACCTTGTTGAGGGCCAGCGCGTGGGCAACTCGGCACGCGTGAGCCTCGTGGAGACCTGAGCGTCGAGTGACCACGCGCCGCAGGAGGTGAGTTACAGAGCGGCAGGTGGTGACAGCGCGGGGAAGGGATTGCACATTCTTAGCCGCATGCAAAGGGAAGCCAAGAACTTTGCACTGTGTGACGACAGGAATGGGAGAGCCAGAAAGGTGGAGAGAGACGAAGTGGTTGTGTGAGCGCTGGTAGGAGGAATGGTTGAGAAGGAGAAGCTCGGATTTCTCAGGAGCAGGAGAGAGGCCAGCGGTGGTGAGAAAGGAGTCGATGAGATCTAGGCCACGTTGCAGGGTGTCCTGTACGTGACCGGGAGAGCCAGATGAACACCAGAGAGTGATGTCATCGGCGTAAAATATATGATGCAGGTCGGGAATTTCAGCTAGCTGGGAGGCGAGAGGGGCCATAGCAAGATTGAAAAGGGTAGGAGAGAGAACAGCACCTTGAGGAGTGCCTCGGGTGAGGTTGTGGGGGTCGGACAGATAGGTGTCGACTCGAAAGCGAGCGACACGTTTAGAGAGGAATGAGCGGATATAACAGTACATGCGGGAGCCACAGTCTAGGGAGGCGAGTTGGGAAAGATTTGTTTCTTTTATTTTATTTATGAAACCCATGCATTCACTAGATGGGCGTTTATTCACGCTCACATCCTGAGCCTTCGTGGCGGTGGTGGTGAAAACATTTATTACGAATGAACAGGAGGTATGTTTGGATCAGCCCGTAAGGGACCGATCCTTACAAACACTAGGTGGAGGTCCCTAGTATGGGACCCCAGTGGCGGTTGCCGCCGCCCGGGCGCGCCCGACTAAGGCTTGTTGGGCCTGTAAGTCGTGGCAGCCGAGCAGGGTCGCCTCCCAGTCCTCCCGGGTTGGGTTGGGGATGGGGGGAATAGCGGGGTTGGAGGGGCAGGCCCACACCATGTGATAAGTTTCAGAAGACACTGCACTAGTGTGGGCAGCTGCCGCTAAAGGAGGGGTCAAAATGTTTTAGCGCTGCCGGGCACAGCAATGTATTGGTGAGAAGGCGGAGAAGGAGCCGCTCATCCGCCTTCTTAAGGCCTTTACATGGGCTAGGGTAAAGGCGATGACAATTTGCCAAAGGCCTTAATTCGATTCCCAGCCTCGACACAGCTTCTGTTTTAGGTAGTGACGCCGAAACGCAGACACATTTGCTAACACAACTTGGTCACGACAGTATGAAGCATTAAAGCCTTTCGCCTTAAAGCATTAGAAATGAAATGTCGTTTCCACCCGCTTTCGTGGAGAAACTAATTGGAGGTATCAGTCATATTGAATTCCTAGCCATATGAACAAGCATATAACATCATCATGCAGCAAACAATTATTGAAGTGCTGCATTTTTTTTAGTTCAAAATTCGCTCGATGATTCAGACATATCATGAGCTGTTTAAAATACGGGAGCTGTTACATGTGATATATGCATTTGATCATATATACCTTGCTGTCGTTATAACACCGGAGGTCTGGTTTCACGAAATGGCGGCCAAAAGCAAGACGCTAGAAAAGTCAGTCATACTGCCCCATTACCTAAGGAGTGTGTTGCAAATTTTACGGATGTTAGCGTAAGCCAGGGTGCCCCACTCAATGCGTATCTTTTTTCCATTACTACAAAAGAGTGCGTTGCTTTTAGTTACTGGAGCCGGTCTTGTATTGTATAGATACTGTCTCTTCCCTGCAGCGTTTTAACTTCGAGGGCAAAAAAAAATTCAGGGGGCACTTTGTTCACTGAAAGTGCGGTGATGCGGTAGCCTTAAGCGCGGTGTTGCTGCTTGTGTCACTGATGTGTGGTTAAGGTGCTAAGCTTGGCCTGTGAGTGTGGAACGCGAGAGCGTCTTTCAACGCTGCCAGGGAGTCCACAGAACGCCATCGCCCATTCGGCTCTACGCCTTGCTCGTCGGTAACTTGGTTTTTGAGGAAAGGAAATGTATCTGCCTCGCATATATCGGTGCACCCCTGAACCTCGCCGTAAGGGAAGGGAGGAAGATGGGAGTGAACGAAGACACGGTATTCACTAGATGCGCATTTGTTCATTCCAAGTCATCGAGTTGGCATGGCAGAGTGGTTAGCGTGCCTGTCACGCACTTCGGAGACCCTGGTTCGATTCCCCAATTCGACCAATTTCCTGCTCAGTTTTATTTAGTTTTCTGGTCTGACTAGAAAGGTTAATTAGAGTGATCGCGTAATTATCTGATTAACTAAACTCAGTCCCACTTAATTGGAGCATCACTATACCATCCCTTTAATTGGTTGTATGGTTGCTATCCAAAGCACAATTAATTGGCCCCGTTTGAAATTCGCGCACTGTGACGTCACGACCAATTGAAAAGCGTGACATTTCTGTCGACAACTCCTGCTTACAACTATGAGGCATTAAAGGCTTCCGCTTTAAAAAGTAATCTTTTGAGCACGCGTACAGTATAGACGTCACACAAGAAGCCTGACAGGCAAGAGTATTACAATGGTGGGTTTTCGAGCATCGTCGCTTGCAAATACGTTAGTAAATTCTCTAAATAATCAGGCAAACGCAAAATTATAGTACATTTCCGGGCAAGCGGCGAGTTGTGTCGGTACTGCGGTTGTTTTATTCTCGATAAGCCTAAAAGTTATTTACTGCGTTTTTTAAAGAGAAAACATTATCCCACTTTATGCGAGGCCTTTTACATTTGTGCATAGTTGTGATAGGCAACAGCCAAGCATGGCAGCACACAGTAATTCTGTATAGCCGCGAGCTGAAACTAAATAGTAGTGCTCTTGAGACAATTCCACCCATGAAAAGAAGCTCCTCCTCAGAATCGGTGATTAAGAACATTTTATTACTGCGTACTAATAGGAAAGACAGTGTTATCAAGTTCTGTGTTGTGTTTGCGTAACCCTCTTTAACTTAATATTTGTGTACTGAACCCCCCCCCCCCCCCCCCTTCCTTACACAACAGCTAATCGGAGGACGATAATGTTTACGTAAATCAACAAGTAAGGAATACTGCTACAACTGCACGGCGGCACAGGAGTCCCAGTGCACCTCAAGATAGAGAGTACCGATACAAGTTCAACACGGAAGTTCAAGGTGGTCTTTGAGAGAGCACTCCCAGTCAGAAAGAGCCGAAAAGGGCAGCAGGACGCGGACGACCCGCAGAGCATAGAACTGACCCTGGCCGCTATCGCCACGCCACTTGTCCCCATAATTCACGACGTCGTTAGGTAAAGGCCTCTGGTGACCGATTTCTTTGTTGCAGTTGAAAAATTGCGGCACCAAGATAACTTGACGTAAGCAAGACGGAAAGCTTCTTCGGACATGCACTTTATTTGAGCTGAGAAAAGCCAAGCAAATAAGCAAAGTTCCTTCCGTGAAACCAGCAGAAGAAGGTGACCTGTGCTTTAAGGAACCGACACAGGGCACGTCTGTCTTATCATCTTTGCGAACGGGAAGTAACGGCTCGGTAGCCACTAAGCCTGGGCTATCGTTAGACACGCTATGTACTGCAATGAGGGCACTTGAGCAGAAGCTGGAAGTTACTGGCATTATGCGATCCTTCAATAGCCTCAGAAATGACGTAGGAAAAGTTTATGGCACAGAAAACTGTGGCGGCATTCACAAAGGATGAATACAATGATGAACTAGAGACTAAATTAAGGTAAAAGGCATCCCTGCTCGTTATAGGCTGCCTTCACTCTTTACGGTACAATTTTCATGAACAAGCAGCCAGTTCCGATTAAATGAATGTTGCAAATCAATTAAAAATGTTTAACAATTCTTGTTGCCCTTTTCTTGTGTGTCATGACGTAGGTCACCAATTAGTTGAGCTTTGCACCTCGGCATAAACTTTCGCTAGCCATACAATGCAATGTGTTTTAATTGAGAAGGCTTAAATCAATACGTACTCATTTTTTTACGTTCCATACCTTTCTCGTGCCTATATTTTACCTCTTCGCATAGGAATACTCACATTTAGGACGTAAAGTATTTCGCTTCGTAATCAGAAGTTCATTTCAAGAAATTGTTTCTGTTTTTCACAGTGCGAGATTATTTTTCAATGCATGGTTAGTGAGTGGCACAAAAATAAAAAAAATTGGGTTTGATTGATGGGGTTTGAATTGAATTGAATTGAATTGACTTTTTATTTGCAGGAAACAATACAGATGAATCCCTGCGGGTGGCGTAAGGCTAAAGCGCTAAACCGAACGTCCCAAAGCGACTCAGATTATGAGGGAAGCCACAGTGAAAAATAATAAAGGCCTAATATCCCTCGCGACAACCTTTTTGTCAAAACTGAGATTATACACGGCTTCTGCTGCCTCAAAAGCATGTTAAAAGTCAATATTAATCAATGTTGTTCATGGTTGCGACCATTAAGCGTTTGTCTTCGTCTTGCGCACCGTTACAGTAAGGCAAACCCACACTAACTCGCCAAGCTTTTGCACTGTCTATTAAGCTCATCAGAAGTAGCCACTACTTACATATGCACTTTGGCTGCTTCTCAGCTCCCAGTGAATAACCCCCGCCAAAACTGCAAGACGAAGAGTGGTCGGAACAGTTCAGGCAGTTACACAAGCACAAAAAATGTACACTTTCTCCCACCCTTCCCCCTTCCATCCCCTACACACAGTGTCCCTCTTTATTTGGTAAGACAACAAGCTTAAATATGTTGTTATGGGGCTCGTCTCTTTTTAGGGCAAATCGGATTAGTCGGAAAGAGCCATGATGATCTCTCAGTGTGCTAGCTGCGATTATCTCTTCATAGCATAGAAAAGCGGGGGACTGATAAGTGCTGTTCCGAAATGAGTTTTTTTTTACTTGAAACCTGGTTCAGCGCAAAAGACAAACACAAAGAAAGGAAACGACACACACGGAGTGCTACTAACAACTGATTTATTCGTGGATGCAAGAAACACATTTATAGTCGTTCACACACATGCGCACATTCGGGCTGCTCCAGGCTACTTTACCAGTTTTACATGGCTCACATTTATCTAAGCTCACCTTATGTCTCTGTAAAATGCGCGGGTAACAAGATAACGTAGGTAACTCTGAACATGAAAATGACAAAAGGGAAACATGAAAGGGATATGAACGAAAAAGTTCGAGAATCGACAGATGAAAAGATACGGGCCAGTACGAAAAGATACGGGCCAGGACGTTACATGACGTTGTCCAAAAACATGCGCTCAGCCGTTACATGACGTTACACGACGTTGTCCAAAAACATGCGCTCGGCCGAGTACAAACTTATGGAAGGGTCGCTAATGCACTTGCTAGCCTTTTTATGAATAAGAAAGGCCTCTAAAAGAACTATTGCTTTTGTGCTTTTACTCCTGCCTAAAACCTTTGCTTTGAACCGTGGCAGCTGCACCCCATTACGTGCGAAACTAGATTCGCAAGCTTATCTTGTATCAAATTTTGAGCATGCTCCAACTAGCCCAGCACGAAGTTTTGTTGTTTTTACTTGATCATTGATTTTTTCTCGCGGGTGTTCAATCCACTGTACACCGCACACTCGGAAGGAGCAATGTGCCAGCTCCTCTTCCGTGGTTAGATAAACGGTAGCTCTGTTACGAGTCAGGGTTGATCGATTTAAGAAAACAGAAGAAAAGCACGACGTAGTAGGAATCGTCATAAAGGTATTTTTGCAAATAACTGGCGACGTAAAAAAGGGTAGAAAGAGACGGAGTGAAGACTACAACTTAATTGTAAAAGTCAATGTGCGTCTCCTGTTTGAATGTACAACGCACCCTGGCCTTTCTCCCACTGCGTGTATGTGCCAGAGGCCAACAACTACAAGTGGCGGGGCCTTGGGGGCAGAACGTTCCAGGCGTAAGCGATTGTTTCAGACTGCCGGATATTGTCATCGTCCCTCTCAAGGGCCAGGAACCATGCGTGGACCACAGCGGCTTCCGCTCCCGACCAGCGCTCCACGGCGTTGCCCCGTCAACGCCTCTGGAACTCACGCGGCGACCTGCTGCGACTAAATTCCCGTCACCGGAACGTGGACTGTGACGCACTGCTGACGTGGCAGGGACCCGACATCATCGCCGCGTGTTTTCACTGATGCAACCCGTCGCGTCAGCACAGCGTCCTCTCACTGTGAATGCTCTTTTGTAGAGCTTTGTCGAATAGTAATATAACTAACTGGCTGTTAGCATTAGGACTTTAATTCTCCCTGTTGATATGTTCTTGTCTGTGCTTTGTGGTTATTGCGTCTCATAAAATGTTTTCTTCTTTGTACAGCCACTTTATTGCCTTCCTCTCTCATTCCTTCCTTTCGTAACCCACGCACAGGCACACACAGAACGCCGACCACCTACATGACAAACGCGTCCTGCTCCTACAAGATAGTTCTGTTTTGAGCTTCCGCGGTTTTGCGCAATAACATCTCTCTCGAGACTGCACCTCACAACGGACATCCATCAGTACTGTGCTAATTAGTGATTTTGTGCTCGATAAGCATTCACCACTGTGGACATTTCGCACGCACTCTTCCTGGCGCAGCTGGACCATTGCTACTGACAGGCCTTCAAGCCTCGCTCAGGCTGCTCACCCACAGCGCCTCACATCTTGGACATTCGTCAGTGTCGAATGTAGCTCGGTAGGAACCTTGAGCTCTAATATCCCTTGAAGGCTTCGCAAACTAATCTCAGGCGAAGCTGGTGAATGCTTGCTTCCCGGAACGTGTCAAGAACGCTAGGAGTTGTAGGGAGGCGCCATCAGACTGCCTAAGAGCAGCAGAAAAGAGCATACGACTTCCGTGTGGAAAATCGTGGGAGATGTAGCAACCAGTGCTTATACCTTTAAGGAGTACGCCGGATCCTTTGCCCGCATGCTAGCACAGTACCTTGGAAGCTTTAATATTGAATGAGTGATTGACGTATCAGCAGAATGACGGTCACGGGTTAGGTGATCACGTGAGGTCATCACCGAGTCATGACAATGAGGGGGTGGCCGATCGATGCCCGGAGTAGCCGGTAAGCAAACGTAGTGAATGAGACAGAGGCGTGTTAAGAGGTAGCAACAACAAAACAACGTTTATAGGTTCGATCGAAGAATACGACAGTTTTCACAGATGCGTAATGGACATCCTACAAAACAAATGCGGGAAAAGACATCGCATTAAATACACACCGAATTAAGTTACACATTGGAATAGGCTCTTGTCTACACAGATCAGAACGAAACCGAGAGTCCAATTAGCGACAGTCGAAGAAAGCTCAGAAGGGGAACGAACATACAGTTGACCGAGAAGCGCGGCGGCAGTCCATCCACAAACACGAAGGCAGGGCGGCCCGCGAAGGCGACGGCCTTCCCAGAGCAGCTTGCGGTTTCGAGGATGCAGTGCGGCGGCTCGGAGTCCCGGGAGTACGCGGCGGCGGCTTTTCCACCGAGGAGCGGACTGAAGTTCGCGCCCATACGGCGCCTTTATAAGTCCTCGGGGGCGAGCGGACGGGGCGCGAGCGGCGCGCACAGAGTCGGTGTCGAAACAGCAAACACCAAATACGCACCTAGTAGTTCACACACAAAAGAGGAAACACGTAGGCGCCTACACTTTGACACTGCATGGTCGCCATCTTTGTGGAGGAAAAAATTAAAGGATAACTAAAAAGAAGCCCTCGGCTTCGACCCTGGATTCGGTGACCTTGGAACAGCAAAAAGTAAGACAAAAAAGGAGACACGTACGCCCACAAGTTCTTTCCTGCTAATGGTTACCCTGCAGACGAGAAAAATTTACGAATACACAAAAGCAGCTTAAGACTTTGGCAGTACTAGGGGTGACTATCAGCTGGGAAAAAGTAAGAAATACGCAAAACAAGCCGCACGTACGTCCCCGCTTGCGCAGTGCGAGGGGGTTGCCTAACTAAGTGAAACAGCGTGCACGTATTGGTGCTCTTCCTGAGACAAATACAGGCTACACGATCATCTTATGTTAAAGAAACGCGGACGCATCAGTTTTATATAAACATAAGTCAACTACAGGATGCCGCCCCTTCTGTGACAAAGAAAGAAGCTGCTTAAGCTTAATAGCGTAGACTGGTGGGCGAGTTGGTACGACATTCTAAGAAAAAGCAGCGGACTAGCATAAACACGAGGGAAGAAGGGACGAGACACATGTGCCTCGTCCCTTCCCTCGTGTTTATGTTAGTGTGCTGTTTTTTCTTTAAATGGCTCGTACATGGCGATAAATCTCAGTGACAGAGCATCTATCAAGAAGCTCTCGGGAAGCTTGTGTCACCTATTATAACTTTTTATCCAGCCCTGAAAATGCAAGAGTACAGTATTTCTTTCCCATGTGTTCTGTGTTGCCTCCATTAAACATTGTTATCTATTCAGCCTGTGTACATGGGATAGCTGGAAATTTTATCAAAACATGTAAGCCTCTTTCTTCTTTTCCTAACGATCCTCCATCGAGAAAAAGGCGGCCAGCAACGGGTTTTCCTTGAGGAATGGCGCGTATCAAGCGAAACGCGACAAATCTGCTGTGCCTCGTTATTCGCGACGGTACACCTGCAACAATAAGTACAATCTGATCTCGAACGAATGCATACTTCGGCCTCTTGTATTCTTTCTGCATACCAAAACACACCCACCACGAGAACCATTGCAGCAGCGACCGCTGCAATGACAGCGTAAAGGCGACGGTTGATGCGAAAAATATCGAAAACACGGGACGCAGCTCCACACTTCTGGGTGTCGGCATCATAATAATTACGTCGCACGGATCGCGACGTGGGTAATCTGCGCCCGCTGCCGAAGGCAGACTTTCCATTCCGCAAGCCGATTAACATTACAAGGCCCAGAGTCAATAATGACGAGACGTCCGGAATCTTGTCATTATGGATATGAATGATCTCTGTGCGCAAGGAGAACGCAAGAAAGACTTCATGGTGTCAGAGGCTCCGTTGCATTCCAGGTTAGTGACCGCTTATCCTCCCCTAGTCTCTGAGATGGGACTACGCGCACAAGCATACATGCTAGAACATGTGCTCCGATGTCACGCAGGTTTGCTTTGTACTAGCGTTAATAACAACGCAGATATGTTGCGTGCGCTAGATAATTTTGGCACGCACAATCTGGGGTGTGTAAAATATTACTCGTACTCACGGTACGCGTACAGCTCAGGCACTGTCTGATTTCGTAAGCAAAGTATTCGTATGTATTAGTGGCATTAGTAGATCAAAAAGATGATGTGCAATGCAAAGCGCGACAGGATGTTGCAGTTTAACACGAGGCGTGATCAGCTGCATCTTTCGTGGCGTTTCCCGAAAGCATTGTAAAAAGTTCATGTAAATAGAACATAAGTTCAGTGCAATAAATACCATAAAAAAAGCGGCGATAGCCTAATGCTCTCGTGCAGTGGCCAGCTAAGCAAATGTGTCCGCTGAGCCGTGGGTTCGAATCCCAGTCACGGCAATATTTATTTTATTGATTTTGTTATGGTTTGCCCAAGATCGCCCTGCAGGCCAAGTATCACACACGCACCGGTGAGCCGGGTTGACTTCGTGAAGGAGTGTTTTCCGCCCTAACAGCATGAGCTGGAATGAGGCGCTCTCGAATTTTTATAACACTACCAAGCTAGGACTATCACTCAAGGCAAAGCAACTCAATTAAATACTTCTATTACGCAACATAGATGGAGAGTTCTCCCAGTGATATCTGGAGGGCGATCCAAAGGTCATAGTAAACGCAAAAATTCATTAATTCTAAAAATATCGATAGTAGTGCGACGAAGTTTTCACACAAAGTCACAGAAAAGAAGTGCAAATGTTTTACAAAAACTTAATTGCCGCCATAGTTATATTTGCAACAAAAATATAGCAATTTAGCCTTTCAGTTGGGTCAGTATAGTTTGTACAGTTGCTCGATAGCGCCAGATTGGGTGAAAACCTGGCAATCCAATTTGCCTTTCCTAAATAAAAAATACACTTTTTTGTGCATTGCTGTCACAAACGAGTATCATGGTAATTTTCTGCATTTTAGAATGACCGAGTTTTTACTTTTCCTGTGACATTTGAATCACTCACCCACGGATACTAGTATAGACCCACAACATCCCGCCAATGGATGCGCCTCTGCACTAGCCTGTGTTGGCGCGAACAGCCCTGATAGCTTCAAGCAACCTGCATGGTTTTCATCCTGGTGAAGAGGTACTCACATGGAAGTGCAGTTGTCATATAGGCAGCTTTTCGAAGCGTTTGGTGGTTTCCTTAGCTGTTTTCACGTTACTCATGTAGCTGCAAAAGCCTGAAGTTCACTGTACTTCAATAGAGCTTCATTTCAGAATTTTTCGCTTGGGGGCGTTTCCTAGTAGCTGGAAACTTTTTGCTTGGTTATCGATAGGGGTGTGCGAATATGAAATTTTTCGAATACGAATCGAATACGAATACTTGGTTCCGAATATCGAATCGAATATCGAATAATCAAGGACAGACGCATTTAACCACTACAAAACATTATTTGAGCACCCAAGAACATCACAGTTAAACTATCGATGATTAAATGAACACAAAAGGTGTGTGTGGCTGCACAAAAACTATCAGACTCGAACATTATTCTTAGAAGAGTGGAAATATCAGAGAAGATGGATGGTACACAGCATTGATTAAGGCTAGCTTGCCATCAGCACAAACGCGTGTTGCTGGGATGAACATAAAAGGTTGTAGTGAAGGAAAACCCGCTGTTCCACATGGTCAGGCAGAAGTAGTTCCCTTCTAGCTGAAACGACTTCTCCAGCCACAGAAAATGCCCTCTCACTTGGCACTGAACTGGCACGTATTGCGAGGTACTTCGTGCACAGCCCTGACTATACCAGCTTCGCAGTTTTACCCACAAAGGAGCTCACCAGCGCAGTCAGCTACGGCATGGCCCTTGGAGGAAGGATTGCGAATTGTTCTGGGCGCCGCCCTGTTATTATGTCTCTGTCGATAGGGCTTGCGGACCGAAATGAACGCCGGTGCTCACAATGTATATTCGGTTTGGTTTGGTTTATGGGGTTTAACATCCCAAAGCGACTAAGGCTATGAGAGACGCCGTAGTGGAGGGCTCCGGAAATTTCGACTACCTGGGGTTCTTTAACGTGCACTGACATCGCACTGTACACGGGCCTCTAGAATTTCTCCTCCAAAGAAATTCAAGCCGCCGCGGCCGGGATCGAACCCGCGTCTTTCGGGTCAGCAGCCGAGCACCAGTATATTCGGCTAGATAAGAATATTCGCGTCGGGTCGAATATTCGAGACAAGACGAATACTTGGATTTCGAATCGAATACGAATACTAAAAATATAATATTCGAATTATATTCGAAAATTTCGAATATTCGCACACCCCTGGTTATCGATACTGGGTCATCGCCACCGCAATCATAGATGAAGCGCACAGCAAGACTGCTGTGTAGGGCATGTGTAGCTCATCGGCGGTCGCCATGCGCTGCCGACATGTTACAAAATTTCAAGAGTTATTGTTTTCTGCTAACGGACAGGCTCTCTTATACTCCCCAGGGAATGTTTATGTTCGGAACCTTCCTGAATAGTTTTTCCAGCACCACTTACTATTCGCGAATAAACTAATCTCTCCCACTGAAAGTAACACGTGAGCTTCGTGCCCAGGCCACCGGAACCGCTAATCGACATGTTCCAAGTAAACCTGTTTGCTCATCCGCGCAACGTGAGGCTGCTTATGTTTAGTGTGTTAAGCTTGACAGAACAGAAAACTAAAGTAAGATAAATGCATTATCTCTACAGAAACAGCGCCTGTTCGCGACCGCCACGTTATCCAATCCTAAACGAAGGCAAATATCTACCCAATTTTGAGGGAGAGAGTCAAAGAAGAGCCATTACACTGAGCTTATCAGTAGCTTCATGACAGGGACACTGTCGCAAAGGCAAACCGCCAAGGACTGACTCTGCAAGAACAGGTTCACGCAGTGATCCCTCCAAGCCGAAACAAAGGGAATGCAACCCGGAAACCCGAAGAACGAATATAGAAGCCTGTAAGAAAGAAAGAAGGAAAGGAAGAAAGACGGAAAGAAAGAAAGGAAGAAAGAAAGAATGAAGGGAAGAGAGAAAGCAAGCAAGAAAGGAAGAAAGAAAGGAAGAAAGAAAGGAAGAAAGGAAGAGAGAAAGAAAGAATCAAAGAAAGAGAGGAAGAAAGAAAGGAAGAAAGGAAGAAAGAAAGAAAGGAAGAAAGAAAGAAAGAAAGAAAGGGAAAGAAAGGAAGAAAGAAAGAAAGAAAGAAAGGAAGGAAGGAAGGAAGGAAGGAAGGAAGGAAGAAAGAAAGAAAGAAAGAAAGAAAGAAAGAAAGAAAGAAAGAAAGAAAGAAAGAAAGAAAGAAAGAAAGAATAAGGAAAGGCAATGCCACTGAGAAGAGACAGTGGACAAAAGACAGAAGTCAAAATAAGAGATGTCAAAATAAGATATGAACACAAGCTTTTCCGGAACGCCCAGCACTAGTGAGATTCTTATCAGCGCCTTCCGAAAGACGCGTCGCCCCCTACTACCAGAACTCAGCAGCAACCATACGCCGCGGTGGGGTGCTTTGCGTCCATTAACGGCAGTTGCGTTCAGCACCGAGGGGACCTGCAGCCGTTGGTTGACCGTTTGGAATTAGGTGACCGTCTGCGGTCTATAAGCTCCTCTTCAAAATGTGAAGCTGAGTGAGCTGCAGGGGAAAAAAAGTGCACTGCTGATTACTGCAGCGCAGAATGACCTGAAATGAGCGAAGATATTACATTTCCACAGCCTTGGACCAGTAGTACAGACAGGAATCCGCTACGTGGGCGACTGCTTGTTTTTCCCTATAGGCGGTGTTAGGTTGGCATAGAAACATGGTTCACGTAAAGCCAATAAGCCTACGTGCAACCGAAAGGGTTTTGGAAGAGCCGCCGCTGTGGCTCAGTGGTTATGGTTCTCGGCTGAAGACCCGAAAGACGCGGGTTCGACCTCGTCCGCGGCGGCCGAATTTCGATGAAGAAATTCTAGAGGCTCGTGTATTGTGCGATGTCAGTGCATGTTAAAGAACCCCAGGTGGTCGAAATTTCCGGAGCCCTTCACTACGGCGTCTCTCATAGCCTGAGTTGCTTTGGGACGTTAAACCCCAATAAACCAAACAAAATTTTGGAAGAGGGGAGTTAAGGAGACGAAGGGTTTCAAGCAGGCTCCTTGTGTGAATAGAACATTGTTATACTTTACCACGCCTTTACTTCTGTTGAAGGAAACCTTTCAACTTTTTAGAAACGCAGCTCTACCTCTCACCATACACTCGAAAGAGTTGAATGTTTGGGCAGAATTGTGCCCGCAAAATGGCGAATATGATGCTTTTTACCACAACGAAAAATCTTGGTACTGAATTCGACCATCTCGGTAGGGATTACGTGCGCCGAAATTTCCGTTGACATTTATACCCGGAGACGTACGCCACCTCGAAAGTATAAAATAAAACAAGGGCGCACTCGGACACAACGCTCAAATGGTTTTGTTTATGTTTGAGGTCGACTTCCTATTTTGAGCAATCCTTCCACTTCTCTTAAATGCGTCAGTTGACGCCTTTTCGCATGTCATGCCAACCCAAACACGAACTCCTCATTGAAACTTCTGTACACTGCAGACTTCCAGATTTCGCCGAGATCAAAATGTACCTGCCGCAACTCGGTGTTGCTAGCACAAAGGTGTCTTGAGCAACCGAGCGCCACTGCGGTAAACAGCGAAAACTGTCAGTAAGTAGCTCTGGGCTGAACACTGAGCTGCATCCTTGTGCGCGTGTGTCCGTAGAAAGAAGAAAAAAATGGCAGTTATCCCATACTTGCATACCATCTCTCACAATCTTAAGCGCATTACAAAACGGATAGATGTGTCAGTTGTTTTTTCTGCCCCTGAAAAGTTAAACAGCCTATGCAAGGTAAACAAAATTGTCCGTCCTTTGGCCAAAGAATGCACAAAGAAACATCAAATTCTGTTTTGTAGAATGCAAGGTAGGCGTGGTGTACCAGATACCACTCTCACGTGGACGACAGTATGTCGGTCAAACTGGTCGCTGCCTGAATGACCGCCTCCGTGAGCATAATCGCACTGTAAGTAATAAAAACGAAAATGATGGAGCACTTGTGAAACATAGCAACGCATGTGTAAAGTGCAAGCCGTTACTAGACAAGTGTTTTTTTAGTTGGGAAAAGTAAGGACAAGCGCACTCGTGAAATTATTCAAGCAGAAAAGATAGCCAGATTAGGAAGTGCCTGTGTAAGCACTCCTTCTGTCAGACTCTCAAAAAAAAGAAATTGCTTACCTACGCTCGCAGTTAATTTGCGCACGGTTTTGAATGACACGGCAAAAATGCATGTAATAATTCTTGTCCTTTTGTTTCTTATAAAGTTGTCGGAGGTTAGCGCTGTGTGTGTCTGATCGTTCCTGGTCCCTTGTCCTGTTTGCGCTATTGCTCCATAAAAGAAGGAAATGGATATATGCAACAAGGAAACTTGGTGCGCCCTCAACCACCAAATGAGAGCCCTTCGCCACTCTGGGAAAGCATCTCTACACACAGGGTAACGGAAGCTGTCTTTGCGTCCGCTCCCCATCCCGTGACCTCCGAGCCAGAGCCACTGAACCAGCGTTGCATGGCCCACACGCTGTAGTGGCAATCACAAGAAATCATGGTACTCAGTTTAACGCTGTCAGACCGACTTCCCCCCGCCCCGTCAGAAGACATGACTAGTCGCCTTAATTCAGGGTGACACGGCGGCAGCGACCCGCGCGCTCTACATCATTAAATGTATAAACATAATATTTAGGCCCGGCACACCCCTCGATTTGGACACGGGAGTACGGACCCCCCGGCCGGCAATTGAGCTGACCAGCGACGGCCGCGTGCTCTGTCCGGGAATCGAGGAGTGCACCGTGTCCCTGCCGACTACACGGACATGTTGCGCGAAATCAGAATGCTACTCGGTAACTTCTGTGGCGATAACTGGAGACTTCACCAGTGAGAGGCTAAAACAAGCAGCCCCGTCGTTGCTTCTGCTTCGCGAGGACTTCTTTTCTTGTGCTCTCGATTTCCGAGCTAAGCACAGACGATGATTTCTTAACTGTTATGAAATACACTTGCGGCACGTTACTTAGTCCTTATTTGCGTTTCATACTTCGCAGTTCAATGCACACCACTTAAGGACTGGCCACGATGGTTCAGGGGTTATAATTTCCGGCTGCTGAGTGCGAATTTGTCGGACTTGATGCCGGCCGCACCTGCAGTCAGATGTAGGCGGAATAGAAAAAGCGTGTGTGCTGGGCAACTTTGCAGCATATGATAAGTCCCAGTTGACAGGAATGAATTGGAGCCCTCCATTATGGCATCTTAGCAGACGCGCATAGAATGTCAAATCTCACAATCTTATCCACGCCTGTTCTGAATTAAGGTTGTAAACCTGTTAAAGGGCCTGTGACCACCCTCTGGTCGAAAACACTCTCTACCCCTCTCGGAGCGAGCCTCCTCTCCCGTTCCCTCCTCGAGATTTTTCTCTCCCGCTCCTCGTCGAGTAGGCTCGGCAAGGCAAAATCACCCCTTCCTGCTCCGATGTTAGCCGGAGGCGTGGTGTCTGTGTAGGGCGTCACATGTCTACGTCACGGCCCCGCCTTCAATAGAATTCTTTTCTTGGTTTTTGCTACTGGGTCTATTAGAGCGGAGGGGGGGGGGGCGCTGCGGGTTTCCTAACACCCTCTCTGTTTTACTCTTTGGGTCTCCTCGCGGTGTTTCGCCGCTAGACTTGTTAGCGAGCGCATCCTTTCATACATCTGTTTGTCATTCTCAGTTAGCGAGCCACCTTTTCATTTTTTTTACGCCTCCAAACCGTTTCACAAGCGGAGGGGCGGAAGTCGGTTGTGTTCGAAACACACGGCGAAGCGCGGACCCGGCAACCGCCCGTTTGCTTTTCTCCACGCGTGTTTGTGTTCTGTGTATTTGTGTCTTTTCTCCGCTCCAAAGCCCATGTCATTCATTGGAGTCAAGGCGTACGCAAGATGCACGAAGGATAAGCGATGGGTGTGCGGAGCGGTCAAGTGGGCGAGCGAAGGAAAGGCTCTGCTGCACTAGTAATTAAAACCTTGTTTTGGGGGGATTGCATAGAAGAAAAAAAACTAAGAAGGGAGCGCGCACGCAGAGCGTCTCGTGACGTGATCACGGCGGGAGGGGGGGGGGGGGGGAACCAACTCACTCAGGTTTACTATTTTTTACTTTTCATGGCTAGGGTTCAAGGCTGTCGCCGTACGCTCCCTCCGCAGTTTTTTTTTTCTTGTTGTTCCTTCATGCGGGTTTGTAGGCATGTGGCAAAACAGAAGGCGCTGCGGAAAGCGTTGTGCAGAGTACGCGACGCCAAGGCTACGCCCAACCTTCTCCCGTCAGTCAGAACGATGCGCCAATGGAGTGCCTTTAGCGAAAGTAACCCCCATGACGTCAAGGGGGTTCAGAGTAGTGGGGCGGGGATGTTTTTGTTGAAGGAAAGAACGAGCGAGCTTTGATTTGAATTTTCGCAGCTTTTCGGAGCGCGCATGGCTCTAGTATTTTCAAGAGGTTATCTTCGACGCCTCATCTATGCAGTGGGCTTGTTTTTCAAAAATGTCCGGACCTTGGTCAGTGGCCCTTTAACCCTTACAATGTTTTGGGCCCGTCCTTCGTCCTTTTTCTGCGGTCTACCCCTTGGCTTGGCTCTCCTTGAGCGCGGCCGCTTTCCAGAAACTGCCCTGTTTTCTCCTGCGGTTCCTCTTTATTTGAAATTTTAACACAAACTGAGCAGCTCAAAAGTGTCTCCACGACGGAATTCCAAATGCCGAGTTATTTAAGCCAGCGGTACAGAATGCCTTCCTTAGAATGCACATCTTCCATCTACCGTTGTAACCAGCCCAATATTGGAAATGGACTGTTTCACTGTGGTCCTCTGTAGGACCGGAGTTTGCCAATGCACTTCCGCTATTGGCCCAATTATCCGTGCTGCTGGGGGGAGGGGGGGCAGGGGGGGGGAGTGCTGTATCGTAATAAAGTTGCGGGAGGTCGAACGTTGAGAAGCAAAGTGGCAAACTAAGAAGCGTAAAATTAACGCTGGCGCTGACTAGTGGCCTAGTGACTAGTGGGCTAGTGGCCACTAAGTATATGCTTAAACTTCGGCAGTTTATGCTAAAAAATATTGCATTGATTGTGTCTTTCGTCTCAGCCTCACATACCGTACATGGTTGTAGTAATGGGTCATTCCACGCATTAATAAAAAAACAAGAAACTATAAAAAGTCGATCTCTTATCCTGTTCTAAGTACAGAAGATGCAAAGCTAGTGAACGGGATTGGCGCACGTTTACAATTTAGGTTTTTTTTTTTACAACATTACATTTAAAAAACTAAATATTATATCTATTAGAGGAAAAACGCAGAACATCGAAAAATATTCGTTATCAAATAATATTACCAATTTAGTTAAAATGATATTATCCTTATTAAACAACGTGGAAGAGACGAATACTGAGACGAGCACAAAAACACAGCGCTCGTGTTCTCATCCTTGTCTAAGTCTTCATCTTTTCCGCGCTGTTTATTACGGATAACAATGAACTCATCCAGCTTTCTGCTCTTCTAAGTTTCAAAAGGATATCAGTTAGGTAAACCAGCCACCGTATTTAAGTGTTTTTCCCGAACCCCCTTACAAAAAAAGTTTTAGACAGTCTATAGAGAGTCTATAGACTTCTGTCAATAAAGTCTATAGAGTGTCTATAGACAAAAGTTTATAGGCAATACAAATGTCATAGACAATCTATGGATAATATATAGATTTATGGTCGTACACTTTTAGTAGACTTTTGTCTATAGACAGTCTATGGACTATGAATAGACAAAAAGCAATATCTATAGGACGTCAGTAGAGTCAATAAGAAATCTATAGACTGTCTATATACCATTTTATAAGGGCCTGTCGTGGTTTTTCCTGAAGAGAGGCGTGCTGTATAAGAACCGTATAGTTCCAGTTCGCGAGCTTAGGTCGTCGTCGTCGTCCCCACAGCTCTTGAGAGGAAATCCTTCTCGAACATAACTTCTAGCCTCTTGGAATACTCTCGCACACTTGCCAGAATACGCCAGCATTGCGCCTACGCTGGACGCAATGTTTCCTTGTGCAACCGGTGAGTAACTTTCTGCCGACGCTGCGCAGCTTGCCCAGGACGCCGAGCAGGCTCGTAAACTAGCGCGCCTCCACATCGCACAGCAACAGGACCCCTGTACAACCTTCGGCAAAGGCCAGCCTTCTACAATCCCACAGTCCAAGTTTGGGTGTGGACCCCTGCTCGACGGAGAAGCTTGCCCGAAACGCTAATATCTCGCTATTTCGCTCCTTATAAAGTCTTGCGGTGCGCCAGCGAAGTTAACTGAGGTACTCCGAGACGGCCCAGAGCAGAGACGCGTCGACTACCCCATCCAGATAACTCATGCTTTACGCATGAAGCCGTATTTTACGCGGTGACTCCTCAGCTTTTTCGAAGTTTTTCTTGTGTGCTCGGGTGTGCTTGTGTGTGCGCGCCTTTTAAGAAAGGAAGAATGCCATATGGCGCTCAGACTCAAAGGCGTTGTCGCTTGTGGCGCTCAAACTGAAGGACGTTGAAGTTCACCGGCTCCCCTCCTGAAGAACGTGTGTTATGCTGTCACGTCTGTTTGTGCGCTGTCAAGCTATTTCATCTGTTTCTTGTCATCAACACTGTTACAACATTATCTAGAATCTAGTCGAACACCAACAAAGCAACAAGAAACTTTGAATAACCCGCACAGAATCCGGCCAGCACCTCCTACGGCATCTTCACCTGGACCCATCACCTGCTCACCTTCTCCAACTATCGAATCATCCTACCTGACATCCAGGATCCATTGCGCATCGAATCTCTACCCAGAAATATGAACCACGAGCTACTCAGGGGTAGGCGCCACGTCCGAGCTGTATATTACACCGAACACATCTTACCGTACATCCTGCATCGGCGCCCCCCTACGTTGACCATCCGACTCCACTCAACGTGTGGGTCGGCTAAGGCGCCACTACCTGTCGGAATGTCTCCAACTGATCGCAGTTCCCCGCATACTCAACCTATTCCCCTCTTAATGCCGGTCTGCGAGTTGCTCAGCCAGCTGGTTAAGTGTGGCTAGTGGGCAGAGCTCTCCGTTAAGCCCAGGCCCGTAGACTTTTCAGCAAGTTGGGGCCCACCCTTGAGGGCTTCTTTTTATTCATTAAAATAAAATCTCCACGGCACCCCGATGATTGCCTCTATTACATCTTAAGTACAAGCAGATCAATTGACGCCCACCGCATATCCTGCCCTCGCCTCTCCTACAACAAGGGTGTGGAGGAAAGGTGCGGCGGCGATTCATCACATGGCCTCAATTTTTTTTTTCTCAGAGCACGGTAAGGCCCCCGAGTCGGAGCATATGATGACGGCCGTAATGAACCGGGGGTGAAGCTTTTGAGGCGCGAAGGCCAATTCGTCTTCTAGGAGCTTGGGTGATGAATTGCGGCTAGCGCTGTTCAGCGTGCCTAGAGCGCAAGGCAACGTTCAGGGGGCGCGCACTGGGAAAAGAAGCATAGTGTAGAACTGTATTGATACTGGAAAAGGCAGATCAGGAAAGAATATTTCTATGATAACTCAAGAGGCAGTGCCCTGCTCTTTGAAGCTAGGTCAGGGTGTACTAGAACGCGCAGGTACAAAAAAGATTCAGCGAAGATGATGACACATGTGCAGTGTGTGGTAGATATGTGGTAACAATTGAACACCTCATACTCAGATGTGATGGTATCCATCCGGATGTCGATGCAGGCACAGTCACTCTTCCTGAGGCCCTAGGGTTTAAAGATAACAATGGTCATGTAAATAAATCTGCAGTGGAAGTTAGCAAAAAGCGATTGGAGGATTGGTGGCTGAAAAGCAGAGATGTGATATAAGGTTAGAAGTTTAAGAAACCGTAGTGAAAGAAGATAGCGAATCTTAATGAGAATTAACAACTCAGTTGAACAGAAATAAAGAATGAAAAGCTGAGCATGGTGGCAACTGCCACCACCCCGTTTCAAAGGGGGGCTCCTATCCATCCATCCATCCATCCAGATGCGAGTCAATGTCGATCGAAGCAAAAGTCGTTTTCAAACATCGGATCGCAGAAAGATGGAAGCCAACGTACCTCAAAGTTGTGTAGAAGTATGAGCATTAGGAACGGAGCGTAAACAAAGTGGTCCCACTCAACGGCACTTTTTTTTATGATCGTTTATGGTACACCCTTTCTTCTGACTAAATGATCCCGGGAATTGCGAAAACTCCTGCACCGCAAGTAGGTCCACAGACCTCGATCCTGGCTCACTTGACATCAGATGACACATCGCCATTGGCCAGCAAACCATTAGGGTGCAATTTTCCGTTGTAGTAATGAGCATCACGACACTTTTCCATGCTCCATGATAGAATTAAAACAACCTTTGTTTATTTTATTTACATTATACTGCAGACCTTTTTGGTCCAAGCAGGGAGGGCAAAAGCAAATTACAAGAAATGGTTACAGTGCATTGAACAAATAGCAGCTTACGTACATACACATATGTTTAAAATTCATGCATGTAGATATAAAAGCACTCCGAGATACATCTTCGTCAGACCTAAAATAATCACAAATGCCAGTTTCGGAAGGGCATTTGCAGTGGTTAAAAGACATTTGTAATGACCTCTTTGAAGTTAGCGCTGGTAAAAACCTCTTCAGGTAGTGAGTGTTGCCATACGTGTTGCCTTTTATATTTATAGTGTCTGTGTGTTGGTAAATATGTAGGAAGGGAACTGAGAGAGCGTGGATACGCCAGCAGTGAAAAATTTCAGGTACGTTTCTGGCGACCAAACCGGAGGCATTGATAAAATTTTGAATGGCGCAAGGGAGCAAACACGGGAAGACACAGAGACAAAAAGAGCCCCTTTCTGTCTCCGTGTCTTCCTGTGTTTGTTCCTTTGCGCCATTTAAACTATTACAACTTTATGATGAACCAACTAGCTCAACAGCAAGTACTTCTGCAGCTGCACTGAACCCATGGGAACCTAATCATAAGCAAACACAGGGTGACAGGAATGTCCTTAACAACTGAGTCATCGTGACGACAGCGTGCGGTGAAGTCGGGCAATATCAATGCGAGGGAACTCCAAGCGCGCGTTGGGTTGTAATGGCTTCGTTGTAATATTGGCCTGATAAAAAAGGAGTCGCCGTTTGATAAGTCCATTCTTCACTGACTCCAGCTCTTTAGCAGTGTGCACCGTATTGGTTTGTGGATATTATGTGCCAGTAGAATACTCTAGGCTATGTGACCCCGCCAGACATGTTCATTATATTCATTCACTTCGGTTTCACATTCTCGTTCAGTATCACGTTCGTTTAGCTGGTGATCTTAAAAATCGCCAGCCGAATACATTTACTCATCCGAAAAAAAAAAAGAACTTTCACGAAAAAGAAAAGAACTTCTTAAGAAAAACTTCATAGTGCTGTAAATATATATGCACAATAGCCGGTTATCTTAAGTGAACCTTTAGATACAGATTCGCACAGTAATTTTCAGAACACAGGAGCTATGAAAACTAAGATAATTTAATCGCTGACTGGAAGCGCGCCTCAGATCGTGGTCCGGTTTGCAGGCAAGGAAGAGAAGTACAGAATTCAACCCTTTACTTGCGGAGAATGGCAAGCAATAAAACATTTTGTTTCCTTTTTTGTGTCCGGAAAGCTTTTCTGAGCTATTTGAGCAAGGATAGAAAATGAGAGGATCGTTATGAGCCGTTCATTTCCATGGCTTCAATTCCTGCTGGCTTCTTTGATAGCCCTATGATAGAAGTCGAAATTCCTCCCTGTAACAATGGACATGGTGGTTACTCTGGACACGATGGATATTCTGTGCAAACACTTCTTAATCTGTCATGGGCTAGGAAACACTCAGATTAGAAGTGGAATTTTAGAGTTGAAGTTATTCGTACAGCACTAAATAATAAAGCAAACACTCAGGCAGCAAACAGTGTGAAGAGCTGAACGATGAGAGCCCAACTAATGCGCAATCATAAATATTTATTCATTAATATTACACAGCGCTAGGGAAGAAATGAGAGGACTTGAAGGGAGAGCCCTGCTGTTTCTGATCCTTTGTTCAGCCGATTCGTCATTCCGATCCCTCATGGACCGTGTAACGGCCACACCTCTATTCCTTTTGTAGTTCTGAATCGAAAAGAGTAAAACGGCGACATATGCCTTTCAGAAGTGACCGCTTTGGTAAGTGCGGACTCTTATTCATGCGTGGGGTACCTCCAATAGAGGTACAATAGCTGCGGAAGCTTATACGCAGGTAGGTTCTTAAACACGCACATTGAAACGCAAACAAATATGTTTCAAGTAGTACGACCCTACATCTATTGTCGCTCATGCTATTAGTGAGAAAAACGCTGAAAAAATTGTCACTTTTTCCGAGAAGAACGATGATGGCGAAGAATAATGACTAGAGTTCGGGGCAGAAAACAGCAATTTATTGAACCCACATGTACACTTCTCTTTTTCACTTCAGATGGCGCAGCCTAGAGCGAATTCCTCTCAACTTCCGTCTCTTCTTTCAAATGGTCAGGTGCTATGACGAATGAATAGCATAAAACACATTTACAAAGATTAGAGCTGAAGTGCAGTTCATCACAGGCGCTCCTGACGACAGGCTTTGACTCTACGATCGACCCGACGTCGCGCAAAGCGATTCATCTTATCGTGCCTGGTGCGCGCGCTTTCCCACTAACGTGCCCTCCTTGCGAGGCAATCCATATTCCCTCAGAAAGTGTCTCCTCCTAGATGTGCTCAGCGTACGGCGCGAAATACTTCACGACCATAGGCGTCGCAACTGGAGTCATATACATGTGCGGCATACACGACAATCAAGCAGCACTCCGCGATGCAGGTAACGAACTGCCTCAAGCACGGAAAGCTCTTAATCTGAACAGAGATAACCGAAAATGGTGCGCTGCTTTTCGCGCCCTGTGAGCGACGAACGTACCGCACTGCTGCAAGCCATAAATCACAGCTTCTGCGTATCGCCGACTTCTATGTCACTAACCGTCCCTGTCGTGTGCCTCTTCGTCTTGTGACGAGGTAAAAGGACTCACGGAGAGAGGAATGTCAGCGCCCCCTACCATATACGTTCGAAAGTGCGATAATAATTCTCTACTAGGTGATGGAAAAGCCGAGAACGCCTCTCAACTCTCTCCCATCCCCCCTTGCCACTCACCAGAGAGGGGAGTTTGCATAGACTCTGCAGCGCTCGCTTCTGAGAGGTGCCTCCGTGTCTCTTCCTGGCCGAGGCGTTAGGCTTCGCTCTCCGCCATTTACTGCAGTTATTTTCGTCGGCTTCCAATAACGTCGCCTGCGTTCATTGCCCACGCACTCGTGGGAGTGTTCGTCGTGCAAGATTTCTAAAATTAGGCCGCCTATACGATAGACCTCGTATTGTATGCGCCAACTCTGCGCGAAGTTTGGCGTGCACAAGCCTCCCTGAGTTGTCAAGTTCTTAGCAGAGCACTTACGGTTGTCCACACCTCCCACCATACTAGGCAAGCCACTATCCTTCAAGTAAATCCTGCAGATACAAACTCTTCATTGGTGCGTCGTTCTGACTGACGGGCGAAGGGTGGGCGTTGCCGGTTCGTCGCGTCGTCTGCTCGTTGCGCGCACGCCTACAAGGCCGCATGGTGGAAAAAAGAAACTGAGGAAGGAGCGTCCGGCGACAGCCTTGAAGCCTAGTCATAAAAAGTAAAAATATAGTAAAACGGACAGTCTACACCCCCCCCCCCCAAAAAAAAAAAAGAAAGAAAAAATTTCCTCCATGCAAGCCGCCCAAAACAAGGTTTTAGTTAGTTGGGCCAATTCACGTATGCTTCAGCGTGTTCTGTGCGTATGCCGTGTCGTGTGTAGTAGAGCCTTTCCCTCTCGCCCACACTCGACCGCTGAATAAATGAATAAAGGCTGTCTATGCGTAAACAGGCATTCATTGTTCTACTTGAACTAACGCTGAGGACAACTCTGTCATTTTTTTTTTGTTAGCAAAGTGCGAAAGCTTAGCATTTCTTGGCATTGTTGTCGCTTGTTTGGCCCCGAAAGATGCATTTATTGCTAAGAGATTTGGATTCAAGTTCAAGAAGTTTTTCTCGTCGCTCTGATTCAAACTCGGGACTCTCTGATGGCGAAATAGCCGAAAAGTGACGGAAAGTGATCAGAAGTGGTCGGTCTGGCAGGATAGTCCTACTGCCGAGAAGTCGGCAGCATCGGCAGGAAGCCAAGCAAGTGACGACTAAAAAAATTACGAGGAACTCTAGCGGCTAAAGTGCTGAAAGGCGAAAGCCTGAGTGCTGCATTCTGCTACGCGATTGTTCACTTCACATTTTGTTGGTGCATTAATTAACTGCCAATTAATGACGCTTAAGCTACGCCTTTAGGAGTGGAACGCGACAGCGTGTTGTGGCGCTGCCACGCAGTCCATTGAACGCCACCACCCGTTCGGCGAGATGCCTTGCCCTTTGAACGCAACGCTTTTTAAGGAAAGTAAATGGCGCAGTAATTCTCTGTCGTCTCGGTGGACACCTGAGCCGCACTGCACAGGAAGGGAGGAAGTGGAATGAAAGAAGAAAGAGGGGCCGTAATGAAGAAAATGAAAATTGTATTTGAGGAAAGGAAATTACGCATTAACTGTCTCGCCTGTCTCAGTAGCACTAGTCGAAAACTGTATTTGACGAAAGAAAGTTGCGCAGTAACTGTCTCACATATTTCGGTGCACACCCGTCAAAATTCGCGCGTGGTGACATCACGACAATTTGGACCAATCTGAAGCGCGGACAAATACGCCTTGCTCGTCAGTAAATTGGTTTTCGAGGGAAGGAAATGTATCTGTCTCGCATATCTCGGTGCACACCTGAACCTCGCCGTAACGGGAAGGGAGGAAGATGGGAGTGAACGAAGACACCGCATTCACTAGACGCACCTTTGTTCATTCCAAACCATCGAGCTGGCATAGCGGAGTGGTAGCGTGCTCGACTCGCACTCCGGAGACCGGGGTTCGATTCCCAAACTCGGCCAATTTCTTACTCGGTTTTATTTATTTATCTGGTCTGACTAGAAAAGTTAATTGCACTAATTGGTTAAGTAAGCAATTAATTAAACTCAAACTTACTTGGAGCATCACTATACGATCCCTTTAATTCGTTGCATGGTTAGTAGCCAAAGTACAATCGGCCCCTTTTGAAATTCGCGCACTGTGACGTTACGACCGTTTCGACCAACTGAAAAGCGTGACATTTCTTGTCGGCAGCTCCTGCTTACAACGATGAGGCATTAAAGGCTTCCGCCTTAAAAGTAGAGACTTGTACCCACGCACATGTTCAAAATTTCCTAATAATAGTCCTTGTTGCGCTGGTTATGACGCCCAGCGTCTTTGTTACGTCGACGAAGCGATCACGCCGAGCAGTGCGTTTGCTAACGTCGAGGCTCGGGCAACATTAGCTAGCCGCAGGTGCTTTCCTCGACGTAGGTGCTTTCAGCGGCGTGAACTTCGTCGCAGGAGGACTCGGAGGAGTCCACGGGTTCCTCTGCATCTCCGCAATCTCAAATCGAGGAGCGTCAAAAACGAAACCACGCAGGCACGCAAAGCGCGTAGCCGCGAAGCATCAAAACATGCCGAATCTCGGCCGGTCGCCAGTTGGGCCGCCAAGTACAGCCTTGGTTAGGCTTCCAACATTCCTGCTGTCTTTTTTTATTGCGAAAGCAATACTACTTGCACTTTCACGCCTTTGCCGTGCCGCGGCGGTGGCCACCATCGTGCCGCGGCCGGTGACCACCTTGCCATTCGACCTTGATTGCATTAGATTGGATTACATTAGATTGGATTGGACTGGACTAGATTGGATTATATTAGATTAGATTACATTGGAGTGGATTTGATAGGATTGGATTGAATTGAATTGGATTAATTGAATTGGATTTGATTGGATTGCATTGGATTGAGTTGGATTGGATTGAATTAGATTAGAGTGGATTGGATTGGATTGTAATGGATTGGATTGCATGGGATTGGATTGGTTTGGATTGGATTGGATTATATAACCGATGCATCACCACAAGTCTACCCACAAGCACCGCCACCAGCTACACTACCAGCTGAACCATGGCGTAGGTACGGATAGTGCTTTCGCAATTACCGGGCTTAACCAAGCTAAGCCACAGGGAATTTTTCGCCTTCCTCGTGTGGTCGTGTGGTGAAAGCGCCCTAACGGTTTCGAAACAAAACTGCAGTACTTGAACATCCAAACGCGCAAGTTACATGCTCGTTTGTCAGCCTCAGAGATCCGTTGTTTTGGCTTATTTCGTCATCGCGCTTGTATTTCCGAGATTGACGTGTTGCGGCGATACCTGTATTTTAGGTCTTGCTCTTTTCTGACTTACGAGAGCTTTGTTTACACTTGGAGTTAAGTTTTTGTAGTTAGAAGCTGGTATTCTATCGATACCAGCCAACATAATATTCTCTTCAGCGTCCCTTTAGTGAACGAGCCCTTTATCAAGCGATAAAAGTGATGCATAGCCACTTCGACTGGAGGATACTGGAGCAGGATAACCCTTCATAACCCACAGCCTTACCAAGTGATAAAGATAGTCCAAACTGACATTTTTAGAGAGTTATCGCACCCAGGAATGAGCCATGAAAAAACTAAAACGATATCCGCTCTTTTCATAGGAATTTTTAAGGTGCTACAAATATTGCAGCTAGGAATGTGGGCTAGAAATTCAGGGAAAATTTAGGGAGCGTGACTTTTCTCGAAGCATCTCATCTTGTCTGCCTCAAGGCACAAATACACAAATTACTTTTTGCGAAAGAACCTTTTGCAGAAAAACCAAAACATCCCAGTGCCAAATTTTTTGTTTTCTTTAATCTTTTTTTTTTGGGGGGGGGGGGGGGTGACGTCAAAACCACATAATGCTCACTGTCTACAGAGCATTCCTCTCACTATGCATTATCCCCTCCTGCGGCGTGTAGTCTTCCTCGCAGTGCTACCCATCCAAGCTGCCATTCTTGATTGCACTGGGGTATTCGAAAAGAATTGCTTGGATTTCTTTGTGAGTCAGGCGCTGCCTGCATATAAAAAAATAGCCCGACACCAACTGAAGTCACTGCTGTTTAACACCTATGATGGTGTACCTAATGAAAAGAAATTAGTTGCCACAACTACTCTGATATAAGCACTCGAAGCAGTCATACTCCTTCGTGCATTTCTCTGTTATGACGAACGCGTGATCCCCGGCTGCCACATACGTCTATGTAGGCTGAACCAGGTGATATGCTCTGCAAGGAGCGGTCGTAGAACCGCGAAATTATTCACTTGACTTCAGCAAATCTCAGTGCTTTCAACAGTACATTGGGAGTACTGAGGTCACTGAAGCAGCAAAACCACGCACACTTACTGCCGCGACCAGCTGCAAGTGGAGTCAATGTCTCGATGCTGAAATTTTAAATTAAAATTCAAATTGAAATTTATTTAGCATCAACAATGATGTTAAGAAACTCGTGATGCTACGGGGTGCTAGCAACAAGCCTGTAACGGCTTGACAAAGGCCAGCATCCCGTTCACAGAGCAATACAGCAGTGGACAAAAAGAGATAGCTATATAAAGAAAAGCAATATATATATGGCGACGGCTTTACATAATCATAAAAACACGTTAAGTGATCGGGCTAACATTGTGGGTTCATAATTGCGAGTGTTAATGTCTTGAGTAACTACACATACACTGATTGATATTTCACTTGGACGTGTTATCAGAAGAGTTAAGAGCGTGTGGTAGTGTGTACAGCAGCATTTGGCGGCCATAGTTAGTACGGGTGTGAGGAATCTTCCATGTCTGACTGCTTTGTGTGCTATACGCTTTCGCAAATGGAGACAGGGTCGCAAGGTTTCCAAGGAAAGGTTCATTATTTAGATGAAAGGCATGATGACGTTTTAACAGAAGTGCATTGAACAGGTTCGGTAACGGTTGTAATTTAAGGTCATCAAAAAGAGGTTTTGTGTGTGCGTCATTGCGTTCATTTGAAATAATTCTTACAGCTTTTTTCTGCAGTCGATAGATTTCGTTCGTAGAAATTTCGTTCCACAATACCTGCTGGCGCTATCTATTGAGTGTAAGTGCAAGCATCAGCTGTCACTTTCGTAGCAGCTAGAAATAAGGGGTTCCTTGAGCATAATTTCTACGTTAAAAAAAAATGAATCTAAGCTTCCACGTTTGTGGCACCCGGTATACGAAGGGTTAAGAAACTCAACTTTCACCAGCACATCTTTCAAAGCACAGTCTGAATCACATGCTTCGCTAAACGAAAACTATGCTCCAGCCGAGGCATTTCACGCTGCCGGCTATGATGACCCCATTTGCCCGCTTGCGGAAGTGCGCGTTACTTTTTTCATGCTGAAAAAGTGAACAACAGCTTATTCTGTAAGTTCCTGAACACGCATGAAGTAAGGGTGAAGTACAGCAGGAACCGTTCGTTATTTAGCACTAGGTTTCACCTCTAAAAGACAGCCGAACCTGCGTGAAAACCCATCTGTAATTGCATCCAAACCTGTCACAAATTCGTTCCGCATGGGCACTGGTTAGTTAGCCTCGCGTGAATGTCTGCGTGAACATTGTTCAGGTCAGCAGCTTTCGTAGCTGAGCGCATTTTGTACTACGCACATTTGCGTGAAATATGCTGCAGTTGTTTCGCCGTCAGGTGCATAAACGGTTTGTTTGTTGTGTCTATCACAGTGGCGAGCCTGCATCTTCGTCCCTTCTCCCATCTAAGGTGCAGAAGTGCAACATATACTTGCTACCTGCTAGGAAAAGAACGCAGGAAGGAAGACTGGCCGTGCCAAAAGCACTGTCTCTTCCTAATTTTACTCCCTCTCTTCTTACAGTGTGCTACCGCCTGAGCGGGCCTCAAAGATTTGAATCACAAATATAACGCGAAAGAACTTCTAGCAGCACCTCCCGGGCTTCCGCGGTGTCCGTCTGCATGACGACGGGGGTATTTTACATTGCTGACTCTATTGACACATATATTAGTACTCGATCTGTAAGGCTAACACAAGATTAAATTGCTTCCGTGAAGGCACATAGCTTTGCTTCACGTCATCTCTTTCTTTTTATGGCATTTACTGCGATTAGTGACCTCTTGTGCAGCTGTACTGATTCTAGTTTTCTTTCTGTGTTCGCCTTTTTGCTGTTCTCCCCGAATAACCGTTCATTCGAGAGGGAGCGCTTTTGTTGTTGTCCTCTTCGTAGTCGTCTTTTTTGCTCTCGTTAACCGTGAACATGGATCAACTAGCCACACTGCTCGCACTGGTGCGTAGAGGTTTCACATCCATAAAACACGTTCCAGGTGGTTCTACGGATGCGTACACAAAACCGGAGTTCTAGCGGCAGCGCTACACAGGCGCAGAGTCTCCTCAGAATCTCTCCATCGCGCCTGCAAATAGTTTCTACGGCGCCCGATAGCGGGGTTATGTGCTTTTGTCGTGGCAAAGCATGCAATCGCACACTCACAAGCCTGCAGACGTCAATTACCGCCATCCTCAAGGGCGAAGCGTTGATTGCTTAGCGAGCGAGTTCATGTATGCTGTCAGACTATACATCTACCGGCTGGCGAGCTTGTCTGCACGCTTTGCCGCCAGCGTCTGGCCTCATATCCCTGACTCTCAGTTTCTTCTTCCTTCGATTTTCTTTTCTCTCTTTTTTTTCTCACTTTGATGAAGAGGCCATTCATCTCTTGCAAAATGACGAATCTTCACGTCCCGCTTGTATGCGCTCTATTTCATTACAGCCGCGCAACTCTGTGTAGGAGCTGAGTTGCTCGCCAGAGGGCGACGGAGTAATTTGCTGGATCACTGCAGTGATCTCGCTCAACGTAGGGTGTTACTCAATAAACTGAAGTAGACTGTCCAGTCTCTCAATGCGCGTGCTGTTGTCATTTCTGCGCCTTCGCCCAATACACTTTCCAGCTGGCTGCTCGCTTCATTCTGGGTGCTAGAGTTGCGACTGAATGCACCTGATTTGTATGCTTTATGTCTGCCAGTTATACTTAGCTGTGTCACAGGTGGCGGATGGCACAATATGTTACTGACGTGAATTCTTTGTGACTGCTGGCCCACTTAATTAGCGGACCGTTTGATTGGCAGAAGGCCACTTCTGCAAAACTGCTGCCTGGAGGCTTCGCGAACAACCCTGATTAGCCCCGCCGCGGTGACTCAGTGGTTACGGCGCTCGGCTGCTGACCCGAAAGACGCGGGTTCGATCCCGCCCGCGGCGGCTGAATTTCGATGAAGGCGAAATTGGAGAGGCCCGTGTGCTGTGCGATGTCAGTGCATGTTAAAGAACCCCAGGTGGTCGAAATTTCCGGAGCCCTTCACTACGGCTTCCCTCATAGCCCGAGTGGCTTCGGGACGTTAAACCCCAATAAACCAAACCAACCCTGATTACTAATCAGTAAGGAGAGGACCGAGATTTTTGGACACCAGTTATAACTATGAGGGAGCTGTCAAGTATTGTAAGGTACTGTTACGGAAAAATCTAAGGTAATGGCCCATTCTTCTTATGCGTAGCAAAATCTTGGTTTCAATGTTTCTATATCACTCGCAATGCCCTAAAAAACCAATGGGAAACGTTTTTGATGGTAGCAAGAACGGTAATAGCAAAAACAAAAAACAAATGAAGAGTGTCGACGGTAGATTTGCGCACATATGGATTGCTGTAGTGAAACCTTACGATATATGAAAAAATTGCATCAACCTGTCGTCAGTGTCTACCTCCCGCAAAGGACTGAACGCAGTATTTCGAAGGGTTTATGGTGCACCGGGGTTTAACGTCCCAAAGGGACTCAGGCTACGAGGGACGCCATAGAGTAGGGCTCCGGAAATTTCGACCAACTGGGGTTCTCTTACGCGCACTGGCATCACACAGTACAAGGGTCTCTGGCATTTCGCCTCCATCGAAACGCGACCGTCGTGGCCGGTGTCCAACTCGCGTCTTTCGGGTCAGCAGCCGAGCACCATAACCACTGAGCCAAGACGGCAACTATATTTCGAACGCCTCTGTTTTCTGGTCCTTCGGAAAAAAAGATCGCCGCTGAGAGCCATAAGGAGTCGACTCCAAATGAAGTTTAAACTCGAATGCGAAGAAAGGTTTGTTGAAATTACACGAAGTTCAAATTAAGAGCATTTTAAGTGCACGCTGACGGAACCAAATCCCGTTAGGTCGAATAAACCGGAAGTTAAAAATATGTGATTCCGAATTAAAAATACTTCTCTCTATTACAGCAAAATACTCTCCCGCTTTTCTACTTACACAGAGTTACAGCCCAAACACCCACACAAGGTTACATTCTTCGTGGTTATTGAAAGCTTCTTTGGCGGGCACTTTCCATGACGCATAGTTTTCTGGTTTAGCTCAGTTGTCTTGAAAGCGGCGATTGTGCAATGAAATTCAAGCTGTGCACCATCATTCGCGGTAACTTCCAATAAACTTCCAATAGTAGACACAATAGAAAATTAAGAAATTTGCGGGAATATGGTGGCCGCGGCTGGCGAAGGACAGGGTTAATTGGAGAGACATGGGAGAGGCCTTTGCCCTGCAGTGGGCGTAGTCAGGCTGATGATGATGATGATGAGAAGACACTTGCAACCGTCCCAGCACAATTCAGTTAGCGACCTCGTACACGTTACATGAAATGCAGACGCCACTCTCCGCAGAAGCTAGTCTTAACAGTGGAGTGAGCCAAACGCCATCAAAATCTGCTCTCGCCCGAATCCTGACTGAATGAACACTATTTGGATAAAAAACTAGGGGTACGCAAGAGAACCACTAACGCGATTTTAAGAAGAAGCCGAATTCAGTGTAGCAGAAGGAAAAGATTGATGGCTGGTCGTTGCTTTGAAGCTCGCGTGCCGAAGCTCCGCCATAGGAGCGAGAAAAGGAGGACATAAATAGGGGAAAGAACAAAATGATTAATAGAGACAGAGAAAAGCCCTATACGTGTCGACGATAAGATCAGCGGCGCGAAAATAAAACATCAGCACGCGACTTTCACCTGCGCAATCGCGCGGCCGCCTGCATTCATCCGCAAGTTCGTCTGCGAAAGGCCACATAGCAGACGACGGCGCGCGTCGGTCGTGAGCCGTCTGCTACAATAAAAAGCGGCGCCGATCATCTTTGTCGATAATGTATACGGCAAACACTGCTGGAACGCCTTTGGCAGAGCCTAGGTGCAATTACAGCTCCCCGAAGGGGGATCTACAGCGGCAGACTGCTTTTAAGCGCTTGCAGTGCATCGTCCTGTTGACCTAACCGTCCTTCGTCATCGCTGCTCTAGCGATCGAGGTAGCTGCCGATAATACAGTGCGGTCACTGTATACAGAAATGGGTCGAGAGTTTCTGCATTCCCCTTTTTTGCTTGGCGTAGCGTTTTTATTCTTGGTAATTTAGGCTTACGTGGACTCTCCATGGCTCTGCACTGCCCCCTCGCACAGCTACCGACCACTTTTGTCTTTCACGTCTCAATTTCTTACTTTCTTTTTTTTTTTGTCTGAGCACATGTCCGCTACGCCCGATGCTTACGACATGAGTCAGAGACTTATTCTAACTCAAATACGACATCTGTAACTTTGGAGTCCGATCAACTTCGTTTTTATTTTGAATTAGCCCGCACAGGCGCGAGCAGTGTAAAAGTGGACACTTCGTTCAAAACCGAGAAATAATTTTTAACGCATGTTAATAAACTGCCCCTTTTATTTTATTGCCTCTTACAGCAACCCGCAGCCTTGGCACAACTATGGTTGGTTTTCTTACATAATATACGGGTTTGAAAGACTACAGAAGAAGGGAGTTGCAGGAATACATATCATGCAAAACAGAAGCAACTAACATCAGGAATACGACGCCCCAATTACGCGCTCCACTCTATACTCCCGCACCTGCTTCCAAACGTGCTTACTTCGTTTTGCGCTTAAAATTCTTGTCGTTATTGTTATTAACGCGTTAGAACGATAAATCCTCAATCCCTGCAAATTAATACCCTGAAACCGACCATGGGCGCAGAACGCACTGCTGGAAAAGAAGCCCTGAAAGCAGCCGCGGAGAAATATGCAATACTGGGACCGAAAATCACAAAGTAACACCACAGTACACTATACTAATAGGTAAATTCAATGCGAATGTGGGCAAGAAGCAGGCTGCAGACCAGACGGTGGGCGACTATGGCATAAACTCCAGGAACAGCAGGCGAGATTTAGTAGTAGATTTCGCAGAGAGAAATAATTTACGGATCACGCATACGTTCTTCTGGAAAGGAAGAACAGGAAGGGGACGTGGAAGAGCCCCAATGGCGAGACTAAAAATGAACTAGATTTTATATTATGCATTCATCCTGGTATCCTGCAGTATGTGGACGTCCTCGGTACGGTGCGTTGTAGCAACCATAGAGTGATAAGGTCTCGAATTAGCTTAGATTTAAACAGGGAACGGAAGAAGCTAGTGAAGCGGCAGGCTGTTAACGAGTTAGCGGTAAGAGGGAAAGTAGAGGAGTTCAGAATAGCGCTGCATAACAGATGTTCGGCTCAGACTGAGGAAGACGAGCTTAATGTTAGGAGAAGGTAAGTGACGCCAACCAAGTAAAATACAGAAAAAACACGACGTTTCGGGACCGGCTCGGCCCCTTCTTCACGGTGTGACTACGGGCGAGCGCAGCTTGGCTGCGTGGAGGATCTGCGGGTCAATGGCCGCAGCCCATGGACGTAGGATGAGGGGAGAGTCCCCAGGGAACGATTAACGTTCTCTCGTGTTTGTTGAATGTGCCACGACTCGAGTAGAAGCCTCCTGCGTGGGTTAGCTTCCGTTTCCAATACAATGGTGCTGTCGAAGTCAATTGGGTGGTCACACACTTCACAGTGTTCGGCCACGGCGCTGCGTTGACGATTCATGAAGGGTGTGACCACCCAATTGACTTCGACAGCACCATTGTATTGGAAACGGAAGCTAACCCACGCAGGAGGCTCCTACTCGAGTCGTGGCACATTCAACAAACACGAGAGAACGTTAATCGTTCCCTGGGGACTCTCCCCTCATCCTACGTCCATGGGCTGCGGCCATTGACCCGCAGGTCCTCCACGCAGGGGCTTAAAAAGCCAAGCTGCGCTCGCCCGTAGTCACACCGTGAAGAAGGAGCCGAGCCGGTCCCGAAACGTCGTGTTTTTTCTGTATTTTACTTGGTTGGCGTCACTTACCTTCTCCTAAAATTAAAATTCCCAACCAGACAGACTTCTGTCGAATGTTTTCTTTTGAGCTTAATGTTCAATGAACGATAATCTCACAGGTATTATTACGCAGTGCACAGCAGAAGTAGGCGGTACGATAGCTCGACAAGATACCGGCAAGGCATCTCCGGGAACAAAAAAATCTAAGAAACGCCAAACCATGAAAACGTCTAATTCTACAGACCGAATAGAACTCGTTAGCTATCAAAGTTATTAAATAAGTGGCATGTAGCCGCCATAAAGAAGTTTAATATGGAGAAAATCGAGCATGCTCAGAAGAACGGTGATAGCCTGAAAGCAGCCAAGAGGAAACTAGGCATATAGGTAAAAACCAGATACGCGCTAAGAGACAAAGAGGCAATGTCCTTAGCAATATGGATAAGATAGTTCAAGTAGCCGAAGAGTTCTACAAAAATTTATGCAGTAGCCAAAATAATCAGAGCGTTAATGAGAGAGACAGTAGAGCACAGCAATGGGACATCCCGCTAGTAATGAAAGGAAATAAAGAAAGCCTTATGAGCAATGCGAAGGGAGAAATAAGCTGGTGAGGATCAGGTAACAGCAGATCTCTTGAAGGACGGAGGGGAGATTGTGCTAGAAAAACTAGCCACCCTATACCAGAAGCTTGGAATAACACTAACAATATGTTAATTCATTAGAAAGGAGAGGTCAAGGACTCGAAAAATTACAGACTGATCTGCTTGCTGTCCGTCGCCTACAAGGTATTTACGAACGTAATCGCTAATAGAGTCAGGACAACCTTCCAATCAACCAAATGATCAGGCAAGCTTTCGTAAAGGATACTCTACAATAGACCATATACACACTATCAATGAGGTGAAAGAGAAATTCGCGGAATACCAACCCCTATTATAGCGTTCGTAGATCAAGAGAAAGCATTTGACTCAGTGGAAACCTCACCAGTCATGCAGGCACTGCAGAGAACCAGGGTGTAGAAGAGTCTTATGTGACAGTACTGGAAGATATCTATAACGACTGCACAGCTACCATAACCCTTCACAAAGGCAGCAATAAAATTTCAATAAAGAAGTTCGGAAGGCAGCGAGACATGATCTCACCATTGATATTCACCGCCTGTTTACAAGAGGTGTTCCGAGGCCTCGATTGGGAACGGTTTTGGATAACAATTAATGGAGAATGCTTAAGCAATTTGCTATTCGCTGATGACTTTCCCTTGCTAAGCCATTCAGGGGATGAGCTGAAAAGCATGATCACTGAGTTATACAGGCAAAGCAGAACAGTGGGTCTTAAAATTAACAATATTAACATGCAAAACCAAAGTAATGTTCAACAGTCTCGGAAGGGAACAGCAGTTCACAACTGGTAGCGAGGTACTGGAAGTGGTTAGGGAATGCGTCTACTTAGGGAATACGTCTACTTAGGGCAGGCGTTGGCCGTTGATTCGGATCATGAGAGAGCAATAACTAGAAGGATCAGAATGGGGTAGAGCGCATATGGCAAGTTCTCTCCGATCATGAATGGCAGTTTACCAATATCCCTGAAGAGAAAACTATACAACAATCGTACCTCACCGGCACTCACCTATAGGGCAGATAGGTGGAGGAACGTGGAAAAACGAAAAGGGTTCAGCTTGAGTTAACGACAGCGCGACGAACTATGGAAAGCAAAATAAAAAATTGTTACGTGTAACGTTAAGAGACCTGAAGCGGGCAGTATGGGTTAAGGAAGACACGCGGGTTAATGTAGTCCAAGTCGAAATCAAGAGGAAGAAATAAATGGCCTTGGGCAGGGCGTGCAATGCGAAGGCAAGATGACCGCTGGTACTTAAGGGTAATGGAGTGGATTTCAAGAGAAGGTAAGCGTTAAAGGGGGCGGCAGAAAGTTAGGTTGGCGGATGAGATTAAGAAGTTTGCGGGTTACGGTGGCCGCAGCTGGCAAATGACAGGGTTAATTGGGGAGACATGGGATAGTCCTTTGCCCTGCAGTGGACGTAGTCAGGCTGATGATGATGATGATGACCCGGCCCGAAATACAGAAGCTGGGGAGGGTAAATCCAGCAGATAATGGAGCTGGCGAATCCTCAATGAAAAAGCGCGAGTATCATCATCTATGAGCCATCCTGTATAGTTCCCTGAGAATTTCTGGCAGTAGATTTGTATTTAAAGGTTTGGTTCATAGCATTTTAACGTCCCAAAGCGACTAAGCCTATGAAGGACGCCGTTGTGGAGGGCTCTGGTAATTTGGACCACCTGGGGTTCTTTAACGTGCACTGACATCACACAGCACACGGGCCTCTAGAATTTCGTCTCCATCGAAATTCGGCCGCCGCAGTCGGGATCCAACCCGCGTCTTTCGGGTCAGGAGCCGAGTGCCGTAACCAGTGAGCCACCGCGGCGGGGCTTTCTTGCACTACAATTCCTATGTACACCTCCTATCGATGATGATGCAAGTGCAAGAGCGAGCGTCCAGGGAGACACGCGGCGCAGCAGCGGACGCGATTGCCAAGCGCAAGAGCGAATCACGTGACACATCACTTGCCACAACTGGCGAGGAAGAGCGACCGAGCAGCAGCCAGCGCAGCGTTGGACGCGTCGACGAAGGTGAATATGAAGATGAAGGTGGAGGCACTTGCCGCGCGATTGTGCACATGTGGCGCGCGTTCCGTTAAAGGTCAAATCTAAGAGCCAGTTGACCTTTAAGATCAACATGCGAGGAGTAGAGCTTTTCGCCCGTAAACAAAGAAAATACGTTGTTGAACGCTCCCGAAGGTGTGCGAGGGCCTAAGTCCTCATGTCCACGTGACCTTGGCGAAACGGGGCGTGCGTGGACAGACATTCGAGAGGGTTCGACCCTCTCGAGAAGGAGGAGGAGGGAGACGCAGCTTAGCGCGTGCTGCGGTGCCTCCTCCCTCTGTCAGCACCCCCGCCCACTTCCAGAGGTTTCAGAGTTGATCATTTAAGAACGAACCGTTAAGAACGCGGTTATTCATCAGGCTTCGTCGAAGGAAAGAGACAGGCCCGGCTTTTGGCAAGTCTTGAAGAACGAGCGAGTAGCCCGAGTGAAGCTTTTTGAGTCTTGGTAGCTGAGTGCGAAACTCTTGCTTGTTTAGTGCGTTTTAGTTTCTGTACCGTTTTTTTGAAGGTTTATAAAAATCCAGTTCCTTCGTTCGTGCGTGTGTCATCGTATGTCCATCCTCCGGCTGTCTGTTTCACGTCCAACACTACATAAACGAACCCCTCGTAGACGCGATGTCGCGAAGAAGAACCGTGATTTTTACTGAAAGGAGTTGCTACTAGAGTCGCTGTGCACAGGTCCAGCACCAAGATCTCTGACTTGAGAGCTTCCAAAGCGTACAATGTATCTCTGCATCACCCGCCGCCAATGAAATTAACTTTTAAACACTGTTCAAAGTTTGCGAGGACGCGTTTGGGTGACATTAAAGTATCAAAAACAGCGTTTCCATTTTCTATGGCTGCGCGGGAACAGACAAATTGAAACAGTTACATCTTCAAGGGGGGTTTCATAATCGCTACAATCGAAAAATTGCAGTTGCGGCTGCCCGTAGCCCTCAGTCATGGTGTTCACGACGTCAAAAGCTGACCATCAGTAAGACCTTGAAATTTCTCCGAATTTATCGTTCCAGAAAAGTAGGTCATCATCAGATCATCACCAGCCTTACTACGCCCACTGCGAGACAAAAACATACCCGGCATCTCTCCAAAAGGTAAATAAGGTTGAATTAGTTTCGCGCATCCATGCGACCCATTGCAGGAACATTCGGAACCCTAAAAAGGAATAATGAGCTCAAGAAATGAAAAAAGCTTAAATGAAAAGCCCAAGCCCTCTTCAATCCTGCCGCAGCGGCCGCGTTTTGATGATGGGGAAAGGTCAAAGGCGCCCTACTGCTCTGCAATGTCAGAGCCTGTTAGAGAATTGCAGGTGGTCCGAATAGATCCGGAGCCCTTCACCACGGCATCCCACGTAAACCATGCGTCGCTGCGGGGTGTTAACCCATACTATTCGCAATTTTCTCCACCACCTGCGTGCTTTCACGTCAAAAATATAACTCCAAATATTAGCCTCACACTGTGCGTTAGAGATATTCCGGAAGCATAGTAGCATAGTTGTCCTCTCATTCACTTAAAAAAACAAGTTTCGTCCTTGCCCCAAGTTACGAGACTTTAAGTGGTTCTTTCGTTCACTGTTCACCCTAGCCAACATGTTTCTTTCTTCAATAGCGGCACTGCTCACACGCAGCAGCGGCGCACACCACTTCCTGTTTATCACCTTCCTCGTTGGGGCTGGCAGCAAGTGGCAAGAATACGACCAGCCTCGCCCCTACCCCTCCTGCCAAAACACAGCGCTCGAAAAGGTCAAGGCACTGCCGGCAGGAAAGGCTTCGTCGTCAGGAAGTGCGGCGGGCAGAGAAGGCGGGCGGCTTGTTTCGGGAACGTCGGCATTCGTCTGCGGCCGCTCCGAATGCCGCTGCGTAGCAGACGACGGCAGGTCGTAAACATGGCTGCCGTAAACGAATAAAAAAAAAAGGATGGCGGCACAATGCAGGTCGGTCACACTCAGCGAGGTTTACCGACCTGGGGGGAAGACGTATGTAGAACTTCTTGCTGCACTGCAGACGGCACAAGCAACACCAAACAAACCCGGAAGCGCTAAATCCTTGGTGTTCTGTTTACTTGCTACAGAAGGCGCGTTATGCGGTACTAGAAGTTCCTTTGCGAATTCCTGCAATACTAAAGAAGCGCACAACTGTCGTGTGTAGGAGAAACGCGTGAGTTAAGTTGAGGTTCGGGAAATTCTTACGCATAGGTCCGCGAGAAAAATTCACACAATTTTTTGGAAAATGGCGTAACGCTGTAAGTAGGGGATCATCATTCGAAACCAATGTCAAATACTCCAGCAATTTTCCATCCATATCATGCCGCTACACCGCCTCGACCCTTCACTTGAACTCAATCCACCGTCCGGCCTCTCCCGCTGCGATGCTACGCTGTTTTGTCGCCTGCGGCTGGGTGTGGCATGTACGTACAAACGCCTACTTCCACTTAGTCCCTATGGCAGACTCGCCTGCATGTGAGAAACAACAGAGGATCTACTTTGGGACTTCCCTGAGTTTGAGTGGGTCATGCTCGCTGCAACGCTCCGGCGCTTATATAGGTCCTCGTCCCTTTACAGAGGTCAAGATTCTGAGTCCTTGGACTAAACCCTCACTGCAGAGGACAACTGTGAAGGCGCTTTTCAAATTCTTGAAAGACTCAGGACTGAGTTCAAGGCTGTAAACTTTAAGAGTGTGCCCAGTGTACCCTGTTAGTTACAAACTACGGACACTCGCAAACGTCATCTACCTTCCTCTCTCCCCTTGATATCTCTCCCTCCCTTCCAACGTGTACGGTAGCATACTGGGCGTCGCCTAGATAACCTCCCTGCCTTTCGGTTCCTTCTTCTCTGTCTCTCTCTCTCATTATTATAATGGCTGCGCATGTGGGCACGCAGCAAGCTTTGTCTCCTTTTTTTCCTTCAGGTGCCTTCAGTGTACATCTATGTTGTATGGCCACTACATGTACAATACAAAACCCTCTTATCAATCGTGTTCGTGCTGGTCTTTAAGCGCATAACGTTGCATGTATTTTCTGCCTGAGCGCAGCTAGAGCTATTCTGCCTGCAGATATCCTCTGCACGTGCAGTTCGCGTGCGGCAAGCGTGCGAGAGAAAAACATCACACCACTCTTCTTTTTTACTACCACGCGACCCCGCGACCCCTCCAGGAAGCCCTTCTGCCCATCCATGCACCCCCCCCCCCCCTGAGACCGCACAAACATAAATCAAACACCCAGCTCACATAACCCGCCTGCTTTTCTCCGGGAAGAGAGCCCATTGTTCCCAGCCGACGTGATGAATGCCACTATGCGCAATGAATGCAGTGACATTGACCGAACGCGCAGCGTCTAGCTCCGGCAACGTCTTCGAAACGTCTGAGCTTATTCTAGTGCGCGGAACAAATGGAAAACCTTTTCGCTAGGCGAAGTAAATAGAAATGGTTTTCGTCCTGTGTTTTGCGCACAGGAGAAAAACGGGACTGTGATTCTTTTGGGGGCCACTGAAACTTACGACGATCATTACCGGACGCGTAGTGCAAGGCATCAGTGCACATGGAATTCGAGTGCAGTCCTAGAACTGAGATAGCGTAATCGACCGCCCTAGCTCGTGCATGGACCCCTCCCCCCAATTCGAGAGCTGGCAATGGAAAAAAAAAGATATAGGCTGAAATCAACTACTCTACACTTATGCAGGAGGAGGAGGAGGAAGGAGAGGAAGGGCAGGGAGGTTAACCGGAAGAATAGACCGGTTTGCTACCCTACACGGGGGAAAAGAATCAGGGGATAAAAAAAATTGGCTGAAGGCTTAGCTTGGCTGATTGCGAAAGCAATAACACCTGGCTGCGCTTAGTTCTGCTGGTGGTTGGACATGGTTTCCCGTATAGTGCAACTCTGGTCACGACTTGGTTCTGCTAATATGGTTACCCGTATGGATTCACTCTGGACACAACATCGGTCTACTGTAAATGTGCTATATTTATTCCGATGAACACGCTTTGGTGATCCGTAAAGAAATGGCTTTTGACTCTGAACTTGTAGATGCACCCGCAGCAAGCCGACGTGCTCGCCATTCTGCAGCATACGCACGTTGCTTCGCCAACCGTTGTTCCCTTTCTTCGTCTGTTTCTTCGGCACGGCGCCGTTGCTTGGCCGCGGCACACCGTTCCAGCCTCGCCTTGTACGCATCCTCCGACATAGCACAGCACTGCGAGGAGCACAGCCGCAGCCCCGTTTTATCCCAGTCTAGCGAGCGCCCTCACTCGGCAGCTGCGCCGGATCGAAGGATGAGCCTCCATCGATGAGACGAGTTGGGCCCCCAGCTCTCCTCTTGTCGTGACGTCACGCGGTCACGTGGTAGCGCACCGCAGCTCCGCCGGAGCGAAGGATGAACCTCCATCGATGGCAGAAAAGTGCAAGCAGTATTGCTTTCGCAATAAAAATGAAAGAAAAGTGAGCAGCAGAAAATTGAAGTCATCATGAAAAGTCAGCGTTCGTTAAAGTCACAGCCTATCATGCAAGCCAGAAGTTCGCAAGAAGAGAAGCCACACGTATGCAGGCTTTTCCCGAGAACCTCTCTGGTGACGACAGCTCACTGCTGGCAAGAAGAGCGTCCTCGTGCACACAACTGATGCGGAGCGTCAGTTCTGAGTTTTGTTATGTGTGACGACAGAAGAAAGAAAATTTCTCTTTAAATTGTCTTCAAATTGAAGGTATTTCCGATAAGACATTTCTATAGAAAATTGTTAGGAAAGCGCAAGAAAGCAAACGGATGTCAGACGTTCGAACCGATTGTAGAATGGGTGAATATTGCGTGAGCTAACCGGCTGGGGGGCGTGCTCGGGTCGAAGGTCCTGCTGTTTTGTTGCGAAAGCAACACTACGCGAGTCGACGGGCCATTTCGCGGAGATGAGGAAAGGCCATACTGCGCATGCACAAGGAGCAGTGACGTCACATGGCTGACGTCACACGGCGCACAGCTGGCGCGCCGCCGCCGTCGCTGCGTGGATGACTCAGAGGTGCCGCCGCCGCACTCGCCAGTTGCGCATGCGCAGTAGCGGCGCACAGCTGGCGCGCCGCCGCCGTCGCTGCGCGAGTGACTCAGAGGTGCCGCCGCCACGCTCTCCAGTTGAGCATGCGCAGTAGCGGCGCATAGCTAGCGTGCCGGGGCCGCCGCCGCTGCCGCGCGCTCTCCATCGTCTCTCGTTCCTCGTTGCTTTCGCAATCCCCCAGATTTAACCAGAGCTGAACCACTGCCAATTTTTCGGACAGATTCCTTGGCCATCTCATTGACTGCTTGAAGGTTCGTCTCCTTTGTCTGGCAGTCGTCCGTGGCGGCTTGGCAAACGTGCTGCAGTCAGTCGATGTGTCCGTGAATGGACCTTTTAAAGAGGGACTCAGACGCCTCTACTCCGAGCCGATGGCAACGGCAGGCCATGAACTGATACCAATCGGAGGGCTAAACTCAGCACCGCTTAGGTTCTCGTGCTTCTTGATTCTGAAAGTGCGGCTTGCTGTATTCTAAGCCATTATTGTTGAAAGCGTTATTGTTACAAACATTTAATTTCATTTGTTTGCTCTCAGGGTCGATCGGCGTTAGATAGAGGAGTGGGTTACTAACAAAAATACATCTGTAGCAGGCCGATTAATTAGCGTGAATGTACACTGCAGACTTGAAGGCGTCGAGTGCAGTGATGGGCACGACGGAGGCGCGAAGGCGGCTCCAGTCCATCCTAGTCAGTGGAACAAATTAATTGGAATAAAGATGAGTCCTGTAGCTTGGAAAGCCAACTTTGAAACCGTAGTCCATGCGGTTCCAAAAGTACGTAGGGATAAGAAAAACCGAAAGTTTTAGGTGTTCATTGGTGAGATATATTAAAAAAAAAAAAGCCGTCAACGAGAAATACCTCGGCGGAAGAAAAGATCAGGAAGATTGAAGCGTTATACTGGCTGAACGTGAGTAATTAGAAAATATAAAACAAGCAGAGCGATTTTGGATGGATTCAAGGGCTTGTATGAGTGATTTGGTGTGGAGATCCAAGACAGAACAGGCATACTCCAGTTTAGACATAGAAGTAGTTTAGGGACACAGGAGCGAGGGAAAAATTATGGCGAAGAAAACCAAGTGTTCGGTTATCATTATTCGTAATATTTTCAATGTGTGCTTTCCATAATAGGTTGGCGGTAATGTATACGCCAAGATACCTATAATCAGAGACTGAAGTTTAAGGAAATTATATTTAGGAAATACGTGCATGAAGACTGGTTAAGCCTACGCGTTATTCTCATTGCTTTACACTTACCAACATTTAGTTTCATAGACCAGGTGCAATGCACGGAACAAGAGATGACAACATTTGTGACGGTGATGAGTACGGCGGCTTGAGCAATGACTACAGCGACAGTGATAAAGATTGGTTGGTTTATGGGGGTTTAACGTTCCAAAGCGACTCAGTCTACGAGGGACGCCGTAGTGAAGGGCTCCGGATAATTTCGACCACCTGGGGTTCCTTAACGTGCACTGACATCGCACAGTACACGGGACTCTAGAATTTCGCCTTCATCGAAATTCGACCGCCGTGGCCGGGATCAAACCCGCGTGTTTCGGGTTGGCAGCCGGGCACCATAACCACCGAGCCACCGCTGCGGCGACAGTGATAAAGAGCCTTAAAGATCTCTGGAACTAGGCGCTATGCACATAGCGTCAAACTGCAATGAACAATGAAGTAGCTTCCCGAGAATACTGGCTAAACTTTCAATTGAAAAATTCCACTTTTGATAAGGGCCGCACTCCGCCAGTATTTGGAACAAAAACATGCGCTTTGCATATGTCGCAAAAGTCGCGGTGGTATGACACGACTAAACCATTTGGCACTGGCGCATATGTCTGCCTAATCTCTTTTATCACACCGAAAACCTCCTCCCATGTAGCAGGGTATATATACGGTGTACTCCTCGGTCAAGAAATACGTTTTCAGTTCATCAGAAAGCGTAACGGCACACGGCAAAAAAGGTAAGAAAGACGAGAAGAAGGACGAAACAGAGGGCCTTAAAACTACGAACTTAAATCTACAATACCAACTAGCCAAACAACTTCAAAAAAGCGCTGGCCCTGTTTCGACCCTTGGTAGACTGACACGCATTTCATCATCATCATCGGCGTGACTACGCCCACTGCAGGGCAAAGGCCTCTCCCATGTCTCTCCAATTAACCCTGTCCTTCGCCAGTTGCGGCCACCGTATTCGCGCAAATTTCTTAATCTCATCCACCCACCTAACTTTCTGCCTCCCCCTGCTGCGTTTGCTTTCTCTTGGAATCCACTCCGTTACACTTAAGGACCAGCGGTTATCTTGCCTTCGCATTACATGCCCTGCCCAAGCCCACTTCTTCCTCTTGATTTCAGGTGGGATATTATTAACGCGCGTTTGTTCTCTCACCCACTCCGCCCGCTTCCGATCTCTTAACGTTACACCTGTCATTTTTCTTTCCATAGCTCTCTGCGTTGTCCTTAACTTAAGCTGAAACCTCTTTGTTAGCGTCCACGTTTCTGCCCCATATGTGAGTACCGGTAAGATATAGCTGTTGTATTCTTTTCTCTTGAGGGATATTGGATTCATCAAGTGCTTACGCTTTTACTCCCAAGCCTTAACAAAATCTCTAACGCAAAAAAAACGTCATAGTTCGTTTCATGGGTTTAAGAAGAAGCCTTCCAGCAAGTTTCTGTTGCAGGCTTTCAGTGGAACATAATATTCTCATTTAATTCATTTGACCACAACCAATGGCACGTACTACCTACTCTGACGGATGAAGTCAATCCGTCTTCAGCCACTAGAGTTATTGATTTACGCATAATCATATGCATGTCGGACACATATCAGGGCAAAGGTGCTACAGGCATTCCTATCTAAATCTTAGATACCCGTTTCTTCAACCGCTGTCAGATGTCACTACCCTTGGAAGCCTGTTCGTGCTTCAATTGATAAAAGGTTATTTTTGAAGAACTTCGGCCAATCACGCGGCCTTACTGGCCGCCCAAGTATGTGAGCCGCTCCCAAATCACCAACCTCTGTGTCTGCTTCATGCCAAGCAGCGAAAAAAAAATATTACAGTAGCAACAGTTTGAGTTAAGTGCCTGATGAATGGCGAGGGCTTAGTGTTCCTACAATTAAGCGGTCCCCTATCGCATCCGCTCCCTTCTCAGCGAAGCGCAATGGCTGGCTTAGCCCTTCTGGGCGATCCCGTAATTGTTCGACAGTCGGTGTGGTCTTCTGTCCGATACGTTGTATCTCCATTGCGGGTGGTCCTGCGGTAAACGTTCCCTCTCGGCAACAACTTCGTGGGAAACCATTTAAGTCATTCTCTGCTCACGACATGACCTTCTTTCATTCAACTGTACCCCTTACCCCTTACCTCAAATTTGCGAAATCAGAAGAGGACAAATTGGATAGCATGATACGGCAGGCCTACAAAGCCGCCTAAGGACTTCCACTGAATGCCTCAGTCGAACGGTTTATGACGTTAAGAATGCACGACACTTGCAATGAACTGAGAGAAGCCCATTTAATGGCTCAAACGACGAGACTAGCCAATTACAGAACTGGCAGAAGTATTCTAAACACGTTTTGAACTAACTTTTAACCAACGATTAAAGACGCCAAAATAGACTTGCCCCGCGACTATGTGGAAGCCTTACTAATCTAACCAATCCCCAAAAACATGCACCCCATACACCATGAGGGTAGAAGACAAGCACGAGCCAAAACCTTACATAATAAATACGGACAGTGCGCCGGAACAATTTATGTAGATGCAGCAGAAAACAAACATACGAATGCCAATTGTGCCTGTGAACGAGAAGTGACCACATCGTCTCGGCACCACTCAAAACGAGATCCTCTGAAACGGCAGAAGAGGCGGCTATAGCCCTCGCCCTAGCGCATGCCCAAGAGAGCGCCATTCTCAGCGACTCCAAAATGGCTAACAATAATTTCGCAAAAGGGCGAATTACAAACACCTCCCTTAAGATCCTTAATTTAATCCCAACTGATATGGGTCCCAGCCCATTGGGGGAATCCAGGGAACGAGGCTGCCCACAACAAAGCCTGAGGTTTCATCGACTGGGCAGTGGATGAGTCTGGTTCCCTGAATTTCACGAAGGGCTACATGATCATGTATAATGATCAAACCAATCATTTTAAACTAGAGAGAATCCCCCCCCCTTCCCCCCGCACTAAAGCCTCACTAAAGAACAAGGGGTTACGTGGCGTCGTCTACAGACGAGATAGTTACGCACCCCATCACTCCTCGCGCCAATTTATCCTGATCTATACAACCCGAACTGTAAACACAGCCTACAACGAGCCAACTACGATCACATCCTGTGGGACTGCAAAATAGAGCCACCTCCGGGTGACCTAGTTACTGATCCTTCTCTCGAGCGGTGGGAAACCGTGCTGGCTAGCTCTGACCACAGAACGGAAGTTCTGGTCGTGCAATGGGCTGACAAAGTCGCCGAGGGCTACGTACTCTCCACCACTTAACGCGACCTCTTAGCACCAAGCTCTTTCCGACGAATAAAATGCTTTACAAACAATAACTCTTGAAGGAGTGTGCATTTCAGCATCAGAAAGCGACCTCTCCCAATATCGTGCACACAAAACCTGACAAAGCATGCTTGCGTTTCACCCGATGCCTTGAAGAGATCATAAAATTTGAGGTCTTTATTTCGTCGATTTTGTGACGCGCACACATCTGCCAAGTGGTTAACGCATGCTACATAGGTGATGAGAAGAGCACAGCATTTCGTGAGCCAGTTTTGTCGTACAGCTCAACAATGGCGAATCTAGCACCGAGTCACACTGTTTTCCTTCGAACAACCTTGACCGCTTACAACAGGATGAACCTTGCATGCTGACGGCACTAAGCCAGACAAAGCTTTGCTTATACCCACAGCGGACGAGCAATACGTGTACCGTGAGAACGAGTAATATTGTGCACACACTATTATTAGAACGAGTCAAAACTCTCGTGCACACGGAACATATTCTGATTGTTGTGACCTTTGGCATACAGTACGTCCGCGGACCGTCGAAGCGCACGCGGTACCACACTGGTGGGTGTAATATATTCTAAGAGGCGAAAGCATAATAAGCGGTCACTGGCCGGGAAAGCTTCGGAGCCGCTAATACCGTGAGTCATATAATGCGTCGTCATGGGTCGCCCTCGTGCACACAGACCATTCGCATCCATAATGACAAGGTCCTCGGCTGGCCCGTGAACGATGTCTTGTCATTATTGACACTGGGCCGCTAATGTTATGCGGCTCGCGAGTGGAAGGGTCCGCTTTCGGCTGCGAATACAAATTACTCCGGTTGCGTCTCCGTCGCGATCCTATGCTGTAATTATTCTAATGCTCACGCCTGAACGCTCTGAGCAGGGTCGCGTGCATTCTGTCTATTAGTTCGGCCTTAGATTAGTCATTTTTGCAGATGTGGCGTCGCCAGTAATGGAAAGTGGCAGTTATCGCATTTAGTTTGATATCCGTCTTTGCGAAAGAGTATCTTAAGACAACACAGAAAGTGGCTCACCTCCTGAGGGAAAGCGCCAGCTGAGCCATGCATTTGGAGGTACAAGCTAAATAGACGATGGTTTATAGGCCGCAGTAACTGTCTCTTACTGCATCGTCGACAGCTGTAGAGCATGTGTGAGAGAAATACTTTACTCTTCTACTCATGGCTTGATAGAAGCTTATACAAGGCGACACTAGGTTACATAAGCTGCACGGCAAAACAAATTAGCTGAGGTTTAGCTCTGGTTAAACCGGGCAAGTTGCGTAAGCAGCGTCGAGAGCACGCGACTAGGCGCGCGGCAGCGGCGGCCGCACAGCGACGGTCCTGCCGCCTGGTGGTGCGCGGCTGCAACGGTTGTTATGGCAATGGCGCTCCATCTGTTTGACCTCGCTGCGGCTAAAGGTCAATCGTGGTCACCGCCGGGAGCTACACGACGGCTCGAATCCTGGCGCAGTATTGCTTACTCAATAAAAAACTAGCGGTAACAGAAGCTGTGTAAACAAGATTTATCAGCCTTTTAAAGGGTCCCTGAAACGGTGTCCATGTAGGCAAAGAGAAGTCGAAGTATTGATAGACACTGAACGATCCATCATCCTACCGCAAAAATTTTTGATCTACCTTGTGTGGAACCAGAGATAATGGCTATTAAAAATGACCACCAGCCTTTTCCCTCTCAACTCGTACACCGGAGCGAACCATAAAAAAATAGAGATCACAGACCGGGACCATGCTCCGCCCACAAATACGTCATCGACGAGATCGGTTTGTTTACTTCCGGTTGACGCGCTCGCTCGCTCGCTTTCCCGCTGTTTGCTCACCTGTGTCTCGCAACCGTCGCTGCGGCTTCTGTCGTACTGTGGACCCCGAGCTGAAGGAACGACTTTTGCGGATGAGTGCCGAAATGAGATTTCAGCCTTAAGGCGGGGACATATGTGCGAAAAGTGTGTGCGATTCGCTGCGGCGCGCCGTTGTGAACGACGTCGTAACGACCGATCGCAGCTCGTCGCCTGCGTCCAACCTGTTGGATGTCAACGACGAGCCGCGCGTGGAAAACGCAACGACGGGAAGCGGGAGCCAATACGAGCGCGGAGAGCGGCAGCGTCGTGATGCCGTAACAGCACGCTCCTCATGGCGCTCGGGGCCGAGCCACGCCAGGCCGGCCTGCCAGCCTTGATGCCGGCCGCCGGCGACTGAAAAACGCGCTAGTATTGTTTTTTCTCGTCCATAACAAGCCCTTGGATAGATGCATGTCAAAAATGCATAATTTCTGACTATCGTTGACCAATATCGAGTTGCTGGTAAAAGTGATGACTGCGATACAAGCAAATTTCATCCCACAGCCGCTTTGGTGCTGCTGCTACTAGGTGTGGTTCGCCTGCCGTCTTCTAGTTCCGTTGTTGAAGGCGTCGTGGAAATCGAACATATCTTTTTATAATGGGACGAGTTCGCAGTAAAGCGATGTGAAGAGTAGGCCTTTTATTATAGCGTAGGCGACTTCCGAAGCGCCGTCAGCTGTGGCTTCGATCCGAAACCAGCTAGGCCTAGCGACGACTAGGGCAGCCTAGCTGGGACCAGCGCGCAGTTCGTCGCGCGGCGTTACCGCAGGCGGTGTTGTTGCCGAAAGATCCACTTTTGCACAGGTATATTGTCATTGCTCGAATCTAGGAAGCATCCTCTCTGGTATCATGGCTGTTTTGTATTTTCTTGTGCGAACGTGAGGTACGCCGAGCATGCCGGCCGGCCGGCCAGCCTGGATCCCGTCTGCCGGCGTCATAAAAACGAGCTAAAGTGTGTTCTTGACGTAAATAGTAAACCCTAGGTAAGAAATGTGAAAAATGTGTCATTTTTGAGGATCGCTGACCAATACTGAGCTACTGGTAAAGGTAACGACTGTGATACGAGCAAATTTCTTGCCACAACCGTCTCGCAGCTGCCGATGGCCCGACGTGGGGTCCGGCTCGCCTGGCGCCTGCTCGCTGCGCTGCTGAAGGAGTCGCGGAAAGTGACCATACTATTATTTTATTGTGAGATGATGCTTTTGACTGCAAAACGATGTGTAGAGTAAACCTTTTATTATAGCTCATGCGACTTCCGAAGCGCCGGCCGCTGCGGCTTCGATGCCAAAGAGGCAATAAGCCTAGCGACGACCACGGCAGCCAGGCAGCAGCAGAGCTCGTCGCCCGGAGCACCCGCGAGCGGTGCCGTTACCGAAAGCTCGCAACATAAGCAGGCATGCTTTGTCGCTGCTCGAGCAGTATTTCTGATAACAAGGCGATCTTGCCTTGTGATATTTTTACACCATCCCAAGCAGCGCTCAGGCGTTGCTGCACGGCGGCGAAGTGCGACACCGGTTGTGAGCGGAACTTGGGTAGAGCGGCCCAGCGATGCTCACCGCTCCGTGTGTCCCTGCTTGTAGTGGGCGGCAGTTCACAAGCGACGATCGGTGCGGCGCGTCGGCCAGGTTTTTAAGAACACGCCGTTCAGAAATCCGGCGCTGAATCCTGACGACGACAGCTCGCTCACTTCCATCTTTCGGCAGACAGTGCCGAAGGGCAACATCTTGGCTTTGCAACCAACGACACAGCACGGCCGGTCCATTTTGATTGCGCATGCGACGGAGGTCGCGACAGAAATCAGTAGTGCGGTGACTCCAAATCGCACCTCGATTCGGTTCGACGGCGGCGCCGGCGGAGTGACACAAGCGGTACGAGCAGACGAAAACATTGTAAACCGGAAGTGCAGTACTAATTTCTGACACCCAACACACAATAACCGCGTAAACATGCATATAAACGACAACTCTCCTTGCTGAAATGCGAAATGGTTCCGCAAAGAGTAAGAATATGAAGTATCTAAAGCTTTTAGTTTGTTAAATGTGCGATTTCACGTTGGCACCGCGAACCAATGATAGCCCTGCGCTGGTGAAGTAAATAGTACTAAAGTGACGTAATGAGTACAGATTCGGGCGGAAGTTCACCGCCGCTGGTCGCCGCGAGGCTCGGGAGCAGCAGTTTTTGAAAATGTATTATAAATTATCTACTTGCTTTTGATGTATTGTACGCGGCATGAACGTTCAGTGGCCTATGCTCTATGTAATGCAAGTGTTTTTTTGCCAACCTAAGACACCCCTTTCTGGGACCCTTTAAAGCCATTCAGGGAGACACAAACTGAGCACAAAATGTATAATGTGATCGACAGTCAAGCTTAGGCACGCTTTGGGCACTCTACATCTGCCCTTTCTTTTTTTCTCACTTACGAAATCTTTTAAGTCTTCTGCGCTCTGATTGGTCACTGTTGCAGGACCTCCCTCGCAGAGTTCTTATAACGTTCTTGACACACATCAGCAAGCACCCATTCACAAGTATTCTCTGTGTTTTAGTTCATTGAGACTTCTTGGGGCAGAGTCCAAGACCCCCGGCTCCGTTCCAGTGGACACTGACAGTGCCCAGGACATTGGATACAGTGAATGAGACCCAAATAGGCATGAATATCTCTTAGTCCGAGCAATTAAAGTTCGCCAGTAATGTGGTTTATTTGTTGATCGTCAACAGCACCAACCAGTCCTCGTGGATCTCCGTTGTGTGGTGTAGCCTCCATAGAGATGGCCGCAAAAATAATTTGCGTCAGAGCGGAGAACCAGTAAGTAGAACTTCTCTGTGGAACCTGAGTGCGCTAGCTTCCTGCTCATCTTAAAAGAACAGCTTAAATGGTTTCACGCCCCCGCTTCCCTTTTTTTGTTTTCTAGGTTTCGTGCACACCCTACCGGCAATATGAAGCAAGTGTGGGGCAGTTCTCCAGTGTCCGTTATATCAAACCCATCTTTCCAGTTTTCTAGCTTACAGTTGCCACTCTCGAATGCTCCATAAACAATCAGTGCTTGTTCAAAACCCCCTTTAGAAGGCTCGAAAGGGGAAGCCACATGTTTTTTTTTTTAACTTTCTCTAGCAACGGCATAATTATAAAGGCACACAGTGTTACCTGTGCTTACATTTGCACGCATGTCTCACTGCGCATTCGTGTCTTATCATCGATAATGTGCTACATCTGGACAAGCACCCAGCTAGCGGCATCTTAGCAGAGCCCCCCACGACAATGCTTAAATTGGTCTGTCCGCGCTCGCTGACCAAATGCAGTAACCTGCCCTGCAAAATATGCACCACGCTTATTGAACGGTTACTGAGCTCGGCAGTGCGATGTGATCATACAGTTAGTTAGCAGGTGGAACCAACAACGTGCGAACAACGGAAACTGAACTTCAGCTAGGTTGAAACCATTCACGGCGTCCTTGACCGCGGTTTTGGTTTTCTTCGCCACTCAACGTCCAAATGAATCGGAAGACGCATGGCGTACTTAGGTAGTTGTTTATACCGAAGTTCCACAGGCTGCACAAACGCTGATAAAACATGCTTTAACGACAAAACTCCAGGGAAGAACAAGGAACCGATCTGTGATAGTGACAGGACTTTGAGTTTAGGTAACATTGATTCTCTGTAAGACACAGCATCCATGGCCACAAAATTATTCTCCAAGCTTTTCAACGCGTTGGCTAAGCAACATTTCAAGATCGTTGGGTACTTTTGTAGGACGTTAGTTATTTCTTACAAGCATCGGTTTATTATCCGCTGCAGCTCCCATTAGAAGATAAAAAGACAGGCTTAGATCTCTCTCTACTTTTGTAAAAATAATTAAAATGAATTGCATTGAGAACTGGATTCGTACAGTTCTTAGGTCGCGGTATAAGCAATACTGGCAATAATATGCAGCTACTTGGTTATGTACACTTATATTACATGAATGTCGCAACATTTTTATGTGTAAGCTTTTTTGTCAAACTATGCCGCGTTACATAAACTAAACACCTATACTATGTCAATGCCTTTGCAGTGTACGCTTATAATATTTACTGATTACTTATTGTCTGCTTATTATAACAACTAGCATTATTTCAACATTTTGTTATTCTTTGTATTATACTACCGACATTAGCCTTATTTTATGTGTTACTTGATTGTTTCCGTAACAGCTCGGTTGTATTTTCCTTTTACCTTTTGTTGTTTTTCTTAACATGCTGACCAGTTGGCTGTTCCGATTATGCTTGACCGCGTTTTATTAACCTTACTAAGCTCTCCTGCCACAATCCCAATTGGGATTAGCAGTATTTGCAAATAAAAAAATAAATAATTACTTGACGACCGGTTATTGTTCGCGCCAACATCAGTTTTTTTTTTGCGCAGCATCGTCACATCATCCTCTTTCGATTAAGAACACTGGTTTGGTGCTACCTCTTCTCAGAACGTCACAACTACTGCTGACATGTTTTGCGGACGCGTTTTGCTGACACGTTTTGGTGACACGAGCCCACCGACATATAGCTTAGAAATCCTTTCGCATTAATAAAGATGCTAATGGGAAAACTCTCAAAAGTTACCCTGTAGGCCACCACCTGTCATATCTAGAGTACCCTGCACATGTGCAAAGATTCATGCACCCCCATATTGATGTTACTTTCTAAAATGGCACAAACATAAATAACTTCGATACTAACTGTTTTCTGCATTCCAGAATTAAAAGTTCGCGGAGCGGCTGTGAAGAATACCTTTGTGAAGCGTTTCTGGATTGTAGAAGCTTCCAAAGGTTCACTGAAATTTACAGAAATATCTGTACGTCGGCGTCTTTTCATTTCTCCAGCACAGAAACATGACAGGAGCGGTCAAGAATAGGAGGCGTAACTTCGCGCTCAGAAGCAGAGCGCCACGTCAGCGGAAGCTGCGTGGAGGGCTCCGACACATCACCTGGAGGTATACTGCAGAGCATGTAGAATGGACGCGATGAAATAACTAAATGCCTCAGTTAGTTTTGTGGTGTTTTATAGTTCTTCACGTCTGTGTCCTGTCTGACCTGCTAGACACTTTCAGACGTGAGACAACATAACCCAGGAGACTTACAGCTCTGCATGACACTGCAGTTGGCCGTACTTTCTCTTTATTGAAAATTCTGGATCATTTCGCCCTTAATCGCATTCTATCTTTCGCCGCGTCCTCTCCGCAGCCAAGTGCTCATTCACCGCATATCTGATTGGAAGCCGGAAGCGAAGGGCCTGGAATGCTGCAGATATGTCGCCTCCAGGCTGCGGAAGGACGGCCTGAAAGGCGCGAAAATGTAATAACCTAGGTGATAAGCATCTAATGGGATCAACCACCCTGCAGGGTTACCGCGCGCACGAGCAGTCCCCAACGAGCGAAGCCCCCGGGAGCTGACAGCAGCTACCACTGCGGTGGTAACGAACGACCTCCGAAGGGTCCCGACCTGTCGCCAGCTAAACGGATGATGCAGGCTCGCAAAGGTAGCGCACCGGAGGCATGGGACACCCGCATGCCGCACACGAAGCGCGCTTCGTCCGCTTGAGCCTCGGAGCATTGGCTTCAGTTGGCTTCGTCTTGCTCGCCCAGCATGTGTCCACACGGAAGTCGCAAGACGGCGGGGGGGGGGGGGGGGGGGGGGGGGGTCCATTTATATCGGCCGTGACGATCTACCACGCTCGATTCAGGTGCACGGCTTACTCGGAACTATGCTCTCTCTCTCAAGGTGCTCCCTCTGTTTCTGTGTGGTTCGGGGCATTGCAGCAGCTTTGGTCACTTCCACTGTGGCTACGCTGTCACTTACGCGGCAGTTTCATGTGCACGAAATTTGCTGCCTGAAGCTCTTTGTGATGAACACATCGCTGTTTTTCAAACAAAGCGTGAACATGCAGTGCACCCCTATCCAGGCGTCCAAAAGTTTCGACTTCAAGTGCCGGAGCGTGCATAAAGATCAAGAAGTGTATACACTTGCCCGCCAGTGGAACACTTGATTCATAGCGTCACCGAAGAAGCACAAACACAAAGAGAAGGAACATGCAAAAACACGGACGAACGCTGCACTCACAACTGGTTTTTTGGGAAAAGTTTCGGGCATAAAAAAAGGCTCACTCGTATGCGCACTAGAGAGATGATAAAAACCACAACAACCACGTGCCAAGATGACACCAGAAAAACACCTTACCATATTGCCGCGAAAAGGTTGAACTCCGAAGTGTACCTAAAAACAGAAGCATCACTAACACAGCAATGTGCTCTTTTCTTTATATGAAAGGCCTCCAGGAGTTGACGTGCCGTTTGAAACTTGCTTCTGCCTATACTCTAACACTGTCGAATCGTGGCGAACATGTCGTGCATGAATGGCAGTATTTAACCCTTCCAGGCGCGATTTTTTGTTTTGAGTGAAGTCATTTATTTGTTCACCTAAGTAGTATATTCAGGCCTCAAGAAAGGGAATTTGTTAGTTTTCGAACGTGAAAGACCAGCAGGTAAGTTTTTACAACGATGTGGAGAATTCCGTACAAAGTGTCAGATTTTTCAGAAATAGTAACATCGAAATGATGTCGTGTGTCAGGTAAACACTCTAGAGATCGTGGAATCACTTTGTGCTTCGAAGATTTACATTACGCTCCAAGGTGAGCAAAAACAATCGATGTTTTCACTCGCGGCAAAATTTGTCTGCACAAAAACGGCGGACAAAGTGCTACCTAGCTCCCTCCTATGTGAGATATTATTTACTGCATTCGCTACATGGTACAAAAAAAAAAAAACTTATTTGCAACAAGAAGGGTGCTCAATTTGACTGAAATAATGAAATCCCAGTTAAGTGCTCCAGTTTTCCAGAAAAAGCTGTAAGTCTGCCCTTACGCAATTGTGTACAAAGCGCCTGAAAGGGTTAACCAAGTGCATACTTTCTTTAAATTCTTTTTGTACCCCCCAGCTGGAACTGTTTGGAACACATTCCTAACTTTTCTGGGAATTTGACCTGGCGGGATCGTCCCTGCGTCAGGCTATGTTTGGTTTTGTAAGGCTGGATCGATGGTATGTTTGCGAACTATTAAAGTATCTCGCCACGCAACAACATTAACGAAATGACCAGTACCCGTTGGCCTAAATCCGCTGTGTCATGCTGTTGGAGAAGTGTCACCCCCTTCTTGGCGCCATTTGCTTTTTTTCGCGTCGCTCAAGATCTTAACGGGACAGGGTTAAGGGGCTCGTGTTGCAGAAAATCAGGCGTCGCCATAGGCGTCGTTCCCCGCGTGCGAAAAATTCCCGAAATGTCCCCGGAGGACAAAAACACTGTAGCAGGCGGCAGTTAAATTGCTCTGGAAGTGCAACCTAGACCGCACAAGCCCCATCGCGGGCAGCACCTGCCATCGCAGGGCAATGGCGCATCGCTTAACCGCGGAGTGCTACTGTATGAAGACTCTCATGGATTTGTGAAGGTTACGTCGAGAATGACCAATTCCGCACAAATGAGCATTAACCCATTAATTCTAGCGTGCTTTTTACTTACATCGGAGCTTGAGGGAAAAGCCGCCAAATTTTTTTTTGGTGTATACGTCACCTCAGTTGGTGTCGCGTCGCATGGTATGCCACGCGGTATACAGGACTTATGGGCGCCCTTCTACGCACAACTAGGAGCTGCCTGAGTAATGGAAGGATACCTCTATTACTTCCGTGAGGAGTTAAAGTCAGAAAGCAGACTGCCCGTTTGTGTCTTTTGAGCTTGTAAATTTGTGAATTACCATACGCGGGGCAGTAACGAGCGGAAGTTTCGGCACGGTGGAAGGGATATCTAAATTGCATTGTGTTGAAGACGTGCAGACGGAAGTCTAGTAGTACTTGTCTATTACTCTGCAGACCATGGCGGCGATAAATCACTACTATGTTGAAAGCAACGCCCTTTTCACAATTTGGGCAGAAACGAGGGATCCCAGCTGTCAAGAGGACCCACGGCGATTCATTGACTGATTGATTCATGTGCCACAAGCAGCATTCAGAAATCGGAAGCAGATTTGCGTAAACGGGCGCGTATTAGTTGCATTCGATTGTAGTTGGACGCCCACCGATACATCAATAAACGGGTGACGCAACTGACAATCATTTCGATGTCCTGAAGCGAATAATGCTGCTCACCATCATTAGAGTGATGCCCTTTAAGATGTCGTGTTCATTCGGCAGGGTCTCGAATCTACCAAACAAGAACATTGTCCGGAGGCTATAGCAAAAATATCTCAACACAAGTGCCGCCAGTAAGACGACCGCTCTTCTTCACTGCTCTCACCAGCAGAGTGGAAAGAGAGTCCCTGCTTTTTAAGGTTCGGAGAGATGATATCAACGCCGTATTTTTCTTCTCTTCACGACCATAAGAAAACGCCAGAGACAGGAACAAGCCGTGTCGGCCATCTCTTTTGCTCCGCGTGCGGTAGGAGCTCGCTTCTGCGGTCGGTGCCGGTAGCGAGGAGATCCAGGATGCACTGCGCCGCCGTGTGGTATTCTCTCACATTTCCTCTTATTCTTTATTTCATTAAACAGCACTTATCTTCCTCTCGGCCACACTACGGTTTTGAGACCATCTTTCGCTGCTGATTTTTTGTGTCTTTCGGTTGTTTCTGCGTGTACTACTAGACCTCAGTAGGCTTGTTCTCATGGCAGTCTACTGCGCATTGGAAGCGCGTGAGGCCTGCACACCTCGTGGGAAGCGTACCTTCTTGGTGACCGCCAGGGGAGCAGCGGAACTGACAGCCTGGAGGAGCGGCTTCTTATTCCCAGCAGTCGGTATCTCCCTAAACTAGATCGATGGGTCCATGGTACACGCCGCGTGGGGCGCTGGTAGCGGCGGCGGTGGTGGTCGCGACCTTTCTGCGCAGCGATCTTTCTCTCGCGTTATTTGGGCCATATATCTCTCGGCCACGGCGGGAGGGCACCGAGGCTACCTGACATTAACATATATGTTCTTTTCAATCGCATCTGTGCGGTCTTTCATAGAACCGGGCGGCACACAGGTAAATTCGGTTGCAAGTGGCGTTTGTTGAGCAAGACCGATGTTGTTGCACTTCGTACTACCGGAAGGCCGCTTATGCTGACCCTTGTACGAAAGCCTAGTCCCATATGTGTGGAGGAATTCTCCAAGGTGGACTAAATATTAAAAACTAGAGATCACTGCGGCGACCCGCATTGGGAGAATGCGAAGGTATTGACGCCTCCTCGGCACTCGTCGCCTAGCTTCGCCTATCTTTATCATTTTATTTCGTTTGTTAATTTATCTCCTGAATTAGCGTAATTATCTTTTCATTTATTTACAGATAGATTTATTTACTCTAATTATAACTTCTTTTATCTCAGCCATTTTGTTTGTTTGTTTTTTTTTTAATTTGGCGCCGTGGTTGATTTCCCGTCCAGCCTGTTCAACAGTCCAGTGCTTTTTGCTGATAATAAACTAATTAATCTATGTCAATGAAACTTTTTGTTCGATTATTTATCAGTCATCAAATACATTTCAAAATCTATATTTACTCCTTTGCCTATTTTTTTTTTTGCTATTTTGCCGTCCACGGCTGTTTTCCCGTCCACTCACTATATCGACGCCCGTGCTATTTCGACAGCTTATCGATATTTTTGGCTATAATTAAGTGACTAATCATCCTATCAACATAACGTTTTTTGCACAGCATCCTCACATCATCTTCTTTCGATTACACCCACTCGTTTGATGCTATCTCTTCTGAGACCGTCACAACTTCTGGAGACACGATTTGCGAATACGTTTTGGTGGCATAACCCCGCCGACATAGCCTAGAAATGGGTTCGCTTTAAAATAAAACAAGTGATTTCATGTTTGCTTGTCCCCTCTAAAATGTAAAATATATCGTACCGATTCCTAATGCACTGGCTTAACGCATCATGTGACTAGCGAAGCTCACGTGGCCGAGACGTGGTCCTCATCGGCACGTATGTCTCGAAATGTATATTCGCTAGTGCTCATGATGGACGCGAGCTAGCGTACGTTTCTTCTGTATGTTCCTTTTTCCGATATACTTCATAAGCGCTGCATTATGAGATCGATCACCCAGTTGCAAGCGTTAACAGTTGCAAGGAGCCGTGCGTACGGATGCTGCTGGAGTTTCTTCTTTTTAACTGCGAATGCAAAAGCATGGAGAGCTGCGCATCTTGAAAGCATCGATGAAAGAGAATAGTCGATGATGCATTTCAGTCGTTACTGCATCGAACGGTAAACTTTATATATAGTATGCGAATGCATCGATGAAAAAGAAGAGTCGTTGATGCATCATAGTCGTTTCTGCATCGAACGGTAAACTTTATACATAGTATGCGAATGGAAGATTTGATTGCTTTGGCCTAGAAAACTTTACGACAAAGTCGTAACGAACGCAAATCTCGAGTGAGAGTTGACCGCACGAAGTAACCTTGAGATACGGCTTCAACGGCAGTAGCTTTCTTGACCCCAACCTCAGTCGTGCACCAATAAGCAGTGAAAAACTGCGAGTACCCTCCTGGCAGCTATAAATGTCCAAAGGCTGCCTTCATTTTATGGGCCGTCGATATCTGACACAGTTTTAATTGGGCGGTGATGTCTCAATGGCGAGGCGCATTTATGGTACGTATACGAGGTGATGCAGGAGCGCGGTAGATATTTCGGTGGATTGACCGCTTTTTACCTGCCGCTTCGAGTTTCCGAACTTCGCCCCCATTAGTATAGCGAAACTTTTATGTCGTCATCCCGAGTTCGAATTCTGGTATCTTACAATACAAGTCTCAATATTCTTTTTATATTGTTTAACCTTCCAAAGGCTCGTTTCCTCAGTCTCCATTGCATGGAGGCGGTTACTAGGAGCTATAGAAATTCAAGAGTGGCGACTTCGGATCTTTACGTCCGCTACGCTATCTTGACTGCAAAGCAAAATCAGCTACGGACGTCCTCTCTACCCTCATCAAAGTTGGGACTTTCTCTCGTCAGTGAAAAGACCAGCTTGTTTTTCTTCTGCCTTCTTTTTCTTCATTTCCCAATCCGTGAATGCAGTAATAGCGGTAATGCGTCGCTGAAAATAAAACCAGCCACATAACACGCTATAAGCTCGCTTTACGTCTTCCGCCGCTTGCACCGGACCATGTTGGTTCCGGCTGGCGAAGAGGCCTTTTCTCAGCGGCATCCAATATCACTTGATGGAAGGTGAATGAAGGAAAATATATCAACCTCTACTGGACGAATGAAGTGAGCCAGTATACGTGCCCGCATAAACCGAAACGCATCCTCCCGCTCACTAACTGAAATGGCAAGGTAGCACACTGAACCGGCGGCAGGTGGCCTAAGCGCACAGCAAATAGAGTGAAGTATGGCTTGTTGATTGCATTCCAGTTACATTAAGGCAGCCACGGTTTTGTACCGGTTCTTTCACCCTACCCTACGCCCCGTGCCGCCCCCCCCCCCCCCAATTTCCCTTTCCCCTCCGTTTCTATTTTGTTTGTTTAAGTTATCGTTCTACTTTCAATTTTCAATTCATTTTATTTTCCAGAAAGATTCTGGCGGATTCATAGGCAAAAAAAGCTGTTCCTGACAGCTTGACAAAGGCCTACAAAACCACCAACGAGGCAGTAGGTAATGACCTGATGATGCAGAATATTGAAGAGGAATAAAATATGTTTTACACACAGTATATGACTACAAACATGGATAATAGCTAAGTAGAAAAATATACAACAAGAACATACATTAACAAGAATTACATTTTAGAGCTTGACACCAGTTCTACAGAAAACAGTATTGACGAAGTATCAATTATAACTTCAAAGGAAATTTACACATATTGTTTTAGAAATACAATTATGTGGCATACAAAAAAAAAAGACATTAAGGCTAAGCAAATAACAGCATGAACAAACTATCCATCAAATAGTTAACCGGTAATATATCTAGGAAAAGGCAGCACATAATACACACAATCTCGAAACCTACATTATACAATTATAGCTAAAATGAGTACACTTGTGCACATCAGGTATAATTTGTAAAGAAAGGTACAGCTATGTGTACAAGAATTGGTCAAGTAACTGTTTTAGTGTAGGCTTAGTTATGTGTTTGTATTTATTTAGGATGACTGGAAGATTATGCTGAAGTGTTTGCACTTCATGCCCTGCATCTCCCACTATCATTTCTTGGATCCTTTGGCTCTTGCACTCCTCCCCCCCCCCCTTCCCCCCTTCCGTTCGCGCCTCCGCCGCACCTGCACATCCACCTCTGTTATCTCTTTTTACTTTTTTCTTTTTTTGCACCTCGGTATTTCGTTCTGTTATGCTACTTAGTTCATTTGTCCTATTTTTTCACCATACAGTCATACCATGCCACCTGACGCAGCTGGACACAAAGCCTTTCATGCCCACGTTCGCTACCTCTTGACGCTCCTGGCCACCACATTCCTTTCAGCTCAGCTGGCCTTTTCACAGTTCTGCAGGTGAGCCTGTTAATGCTTTTTTGCATCCATCAAACCAGATTCACGTTCTCCATCCTAACCTTTTTCCCACTTCACGCCCTCCTCCCCCTCACAGTGCCTTCCTCCTCGGGGCGAAATCAATATTGAAACCCCGCCAACGATGAACGCTTTGCCCGACGAAGACAAGTCCTCTTGCCGAAACGTTGCCAAGCCCTGGGGTTTTCCCTCCCTTGCTAATTTTGTGTGTGCGCTTCCAACGTTGCGAGATAAGAGAGTGACCCTTAAATGGCTGAAATTTTGCACTAAGATACCTAGTGCATAACTTTGCAAGGAGCAGTCGTTAAAAGGGACTGTGTTTAATCTATAGTTTTCATCACTACAACATCGAGAATACTTTGTCTTACTGGCCGCACCATGACTGCGGCGATGACCTTCTCCTGGACAAACTGCTATGCGTCTGGCGCCCTTCATTTGTCTCTCCCTCTTATATATATATATATTGCTAAAACACACTGTACAGTCTGCCTCCTATTTCTTGGCATGATGAAGGCCTGCTACTAATCTTCTAAATCAATTTCCGCCGTCTCTTTGCATCTACCGGCAGCAACACGCTGCGAGCCGTAGCCGCGCATAATTTGGTTGTATAATGAGCTCTGTGGCTTCTCAAGGAACGACGTCACTCCTTAAGCCCCTGCATGCCCTCACCAAGACCGCCTGGTATCCCTCTGAGTACTAATGTCGCGCATTCCAATTGCAAGCAGGGCGCGAAGACCCATTAAGAGGGTGTCAAGATGAAAACTAAGAATTTGCCCACCTCTGTTATACGCCTTGTGCAACACTGCTACTGGTTCCAAATTACCTACCGGTTTGAGAGCTAGCTAAATAGCCTTCCGTGCACATACAGTGCACGCATCTTAGATCATCACAGCCCCCCGCCCCCCCCCCCCCCCCCCCCCCCCATCTGCATCAGACATTACAAGCTAATGCGTTGGCTTGGGATAGCACAGCCATTGCTACTTGTGCATGTTCTCTGCTTATTTTCTTCGCCGGGCTTCACGCAGTGCGAGTGCTGCTAATGTTGAGTAGTTGCGCAAGGAAACCTGTAAGGCTGCTGCTAATTCCAGCTGCAACTACTGTATAGGGCGCTGCCCTCGCGGCGGTGGCTGTCCATTGTGAACGACAGCACCGCCGCTACCTTCAGGGCGCCCCCCACCCCTATCCCCCCTTATGCATACGCTAACGTCGGAAAGGCGCCTGATGGCCCACAGCGGCCTTGAAGGGTCAACGCTCTTTTCCAGCTACCACGGTGCAGGGCGCTGCCCCCGCGGAAGGGGCTGTCCCATTATGAACAAAAGCCCCTCCAAGCACAGTGCAGTAAGGAGTTGGTACGCACTGTTATCTTCACGATGGCTCTGTCGATTTGTGGGAGAAAACAGGAACCATTTCCTAGCTGATCTGCCGAACTGACAGAGAGAGCCCAGGAAAGCACGATTCGAGCATTTTTTGGCGACGTGGGGAACGACATGCGTTCCTCACTTTTATCCGCCCGCTCATCGATCACGCTTGTCCGAACGCCCCACCGTCTGTGCCGTACCGGCTTCTCTCTCATCTATTGTTTAAGCACTGAGGACAGGGGGTACGCATCTGTACCAAGATCTTGACTAGCAGTGCGAGTGGAGAAAGGGGGGGGGGGGGGGGCGGCGGTCTGCTTGGGACAGGTCAGAAGGAGACCCCCAACGGGAGAGGACGTGCATGCTCTCTCCACCGAGAGAGTAGTGCTGTATTTGTTACTTTATGTTCTTAGCGAGCCCCTGGGTTTGAGGCTGAGCTCAACCCACGGGGTAGGTCAATGATTGGAGAATTGATGCTTGGGGCGGGCCACTTAAAATGACCGCCCCATTTCTTTGTTTGTTACGGTTATAAAAACCGAAGTAAACGGATGGAGACCAGCCTGAGCTGGGGCTCCATGCTTAGCATGTAAAATTCTGCTACTAGGCTCTAACCTGCGGGGTCGAAGAGTAAAGTAGCGCAGTTTGTTTTTCCCTTTGTAAATTCATGTCTGCTGTTTTCCAGTTTTGCTCCTTGTATATGTTGTAAATATATGCTTCTCTTATATTTGTCATCATCTACGAGAAACAACGCCTCCTGGTCTTCCTTCACGCCGAATTAACTAGAGGAAGGGTTTGCGAACCTTCCTTTGAAGAATCTTTACTGGCGCAGTCGACAGGATTCGGCACGTGTCATCACCAAGATCAGTCATCGCAGCGACAACCACAGGCCATCCGACACGGAGCAGCGAGGCGCTGTCAACGGACGACTTCACCTCGGCTGCTACCGACGCTGGTCGAGCGGACGCATCATCCGGGCTCTGGGCGGCAGACAACAGAAGGTCTGCGCCGGGTGAGTGGGATTTCTTGCGTTTTGTCGAGGTTGGCATGGTTGCTATTCTGTGAGGTTTAAGGTACAGACGCGGAGCAAGTGAACACCATGGAGGAAAATTTCAGCATTAAGAACTGCTTCAGTTCTAAATTAGGCCTGGAATTGAAAACACGTCAAGGCGTAATTCTCTCAGAGGCAGGGCAAGAGACTATTCGCCGCCTTGAGTTGAAGTTTCAGGAGCGGATGAGAGAGATAGAGAGGCAGGAGCAGGAACAGCTAAGGATGCTCGAGCTGAGATATGCGGGCGGCGGGCAGCATGGTACTGCTTCAAATGAAACGAACAGAGACCATGCAGACCTAGGCCCTGAAGCTCAGAGTACTGGTGAGGTTAATAAGGACCTAACTAAAAAATTGACGGAGGCAGAGAGTCAGGGCGAAAGAGAAAGAAATAATTCCCAGGCGCGGAACATGTCAACTGACATGAAAGGACAGTTCAGTTATGAAAGCGCCTTCAGGTCTGAATTCGTCCCCGGATGGGAAGCTCTTCAGGGCGTTACCCTATCAAAGGCAGGGCAGGAGACTATTCACCGCCTTGAATTAAAATTCCACGAGGGAATGCGGCAGATTGAGCTGAATGAGAAGGAAGAGCGAAGAAAGCTGGAGCTCATGTATGAGGGCGGCGGGCAGCATGGCACTGCGTCCGATCGAAAGGACAGAGACCATGCAGACCTAGGCCCTGAAGTCCAGTGTAGTGGCGAGCTTGATAAATTCCCTGAAAAGTTGACAGAGGCACTCGGCCAAAACAAATTGGTCACCGAGATCCAGGTAGTGGAAGCCTCTAATGCTCTGTCAGTTCAGTTTGAAAAAACAGTCAGGAGAAGCAACGCTGGAGATAGAGCTATTGAAGGACAGTGAGAGTGAAATGCTGGGAGATAAAAGTTGCGAAAATACGGACGAGCAATCCAGCACACTTTCAGAGCTCCCTAAAATCCAGTCGCAACAGTCATTTCTGGACAATGCTTATTTCGAGCTATTATTGGTGAAAGAAAATATTCACCAAACGATTGAGACCGAGTGCGCTCAAGATGAGGTTCTCATTCAGAGCTTAGGTCACTCACTGCGCGCCAATGAGGCGTTCCTTCCGAAGCATAGCGGTAGCGATTCCGCAGTCACCTGCAGTGACCCTGAAGAGAGGGCTGGTTCGGCCAATGAAAGGGACGATGAGCTAGGTGCTAAACTTAAGCCGAGCGGCTTACGGGAGCTCCAGAAGAAAGTGCAAGCTACCTGCGAAAACGAGAACAACGTTCCGCTGAGTAGCGACCAGCTTTATTGCTTCCAAAGTACTGATCAAAAGGCAGTAACGGCCAAGTCGCAGCTAGGTCCCTGTGACTGGCTCGCAGATGATTGCGTAAGTGGTCACGAGAATGCAGTAATATCCAGCAGCCGAGAGCGATCATGCCCGATAGAGGGTAGGCGCGAGAGCAGCCCAGCTTGTGTTGATAACCTTCTGGGTGGGGATAGCGAAGACACCTGCTCAACAGAGTTGGCAGCAAAAAGTGGCTCGGGTACGGCAGAAATGCGGAAATGCGCCGCGGAGAATCAGTGCAGGCGCGGCGGACTATTCGGAGGTAGTCAGGATGTCTTGGGCATTAAAGAAGGCAGTCTGCCGATCACCGCCCAACCGGAACAAGTAGGCTATGTACCACCTCCGCCGCCTAAGCCGCCATGGAAGGGTAGGCCCGATTTTTGGAGCGAGAGCCTAACGGTCAGCTTTTGTGGCAGATCGAGTGGTGCAACCAGGCCGGCCTCGGCAGGCGTGAATGTTCCCATTCAGCCGACGTGGTTGGTGCACGGAACAGTGTGGTGATGACGAGACTTGTGAAAGTCTACTATATGAGAACACTCAGCCTGTTCATGAGTGTTGTCTGCGGACTTGTGAACCGCTGTGAACAATGCAGTGAAGCTGTGTGTGTCTGTGCGCAAGAATGTGGACTCTCCGCAGTGTAATGTGGCCGCATATTTGGCAGATCTGTACGCCAGCATGCACCAGTGTTGTGTTTTATATTTTTTGGGGGGGGTTTGAATGGTTCTCGAAGTGTCAAGATAACCGGGAGAAACTGTGTCCCGGGAGGACCGACAGTGCGGGCGGTAAACGTGCTGCGGCCTTTTTGTTAGTCAGTATAAACGAGCTGATAGCAAGCTAGATTATACTCTTAGAGGGGACGTGTAAGGCCGCTGCTAATTCCAGCTGCAACTACTGTATAGACCGTTTACAGCACGCAGTTCTTCCGTTTGAGACCAGATGGCGCCACAGGTGCGCTCGGAACACGGCGCCATTACTTGCCTCGTAAGTCGCCGGCGTGTGTGCCTCGACGCAGCAGTGGAAATGTGGAAAGAGAAAATACATATTCTGTTGTGGATTGCAAGAATTGCGACAAACAGTTAAAGGGGCGGGATGCGGTCGTTTGCGAGCTTCACGGAACCGAACTGCACAAGGACGTACTGCCCCTGTTCGCGCCCGTTGGACATCCACCCTTTCCGAAGGGGCGAACGCAACACACATGTTCGCCAGCGCTAGACAGCGAATATAGAAGGAAATGTCTCGATCTTGGAAAATCTGCGGGGGTAAGTGCGCAACATAGCTGCATGAACAAGCTGTCCCGCCACCGAAACGTCACAAAAAAAAAAACGACTTACGCTCCTATACCGCTACTGCATATTGTGCAGTGCATAGCCGTGCGAGCTGACAACGCTTACCGTCAGTTCGTGTATTACACACCGTCTTGGTGCTACTGTTGAACTTCGCTCCAAGTAGCGCGGTTTTCGTGGACCACAATCGGAATAAAGCATTTGTGTTACGGCTGCTGTGCTCTGTGGTTGTCACAATTCCTCGCGATCCATGCGAGAGAGTCACTAGAACCGGCTGATTACTTACAACCAACGGGACCTCGAGCATCATCATGTCCGCATATCGAGCATGGAGCGTACCACAATTTTATACTATGTGAGGCTGACATAATTGTGAACTTCTTGTAGTGAACGCTCTGCCATGCGCGCGTTATAACAATTATATCGCGGAATCCTTGTAAACGATTGCATGCAAGCTTGTGAAGGCTGCTTGATGCATGGTACTGCTTACATGATTGGGTAATATTTGTTTTACTTATTTTTGTCGCCTTCCTTTGTTTAGCAAACCAACAGAAAATATTTTAGGCTTCCTATTCACCTTTAACAGGTTGCAAACAAATGAGTACGATGGGCATGTGAGCGTTTTATAGCAGTCTCCGCATGCATGTACACAATACGACAATGACCTGCGCAGCCGCAGGGTCATTAAACATTGCTGTTTTAGATAATAACAATAAAAAAATATTAAGCAAAGCCTTCAACGGCATTCAGGCGATCCACCCGTTGCCTCGAACAGGCGGAGAGCTCAGCGGCTCTTCGCGACATGAAGCCCGATAACGTTTTCACGCCTAAAGTGATCAAATGGGGGTTTTCGCATGTCCTTCGAAGCGTCGGACCAACCACAGTGTCGTCTTCCCACTCCTTTACAACCGTATCAGCCGAAACACTGCCTGTCGGAACCGAAACATCCGGCGCAGCAGCCGTCGCGACGAGGCGTACGCCGAGCGGTCAGGAGGCGAGTAATGGCGGCGTGATCACGTGATCAAAGATGGCAGCCCCCATGATACGCCGCTGTAAAGCGTCTATAGGGCGCTGCCCTCGCGGCGGTGGCTGTCCATTGTGAACGACAGCACCGCCGCTACCTTCAGGGCGCCCCCCACCCCTATCCCCCCTTATGCATACGCTAACGTCGGAAAGGCGCCTGATGGCCCACAGCGGCCTTGAAGGGTCAACGCTCTTTTCCAGCTACCACGGTGCAGGGCGCTGCCCCCGCGGAAGGGGCTGTCCCATTATGAACAAAAGCCCCTCCAAGCACAGTGCAGTAAGGAGTTGGTACGCACTGTTATCTTCACGATGGCTCTGTCGATTTGTGGGAGAAAACAGGAACCATTTCCTAGCTGATCTGCCGAACTGACAGAGAGCCCAGGAAAGCACGATTCGAGCATTTTTTGGCGACGTGGGGAACGACATGCGTTCCTCACTTTTATCCGCCCGCTCATCGATCACGCTTGTCCGAACGCCCCACCGTCTGTGCCGTACCGGCTTCTCTCTCATCTATTGTTTAAGCACTGAGGACAGGGGGTACGCATCTGTACCAAGATCTTGACTAGCAGTGCGAGTGGAGAAAGGGGGGGGGGGGGGGGGGCGGCGGTCTGCTTGGGACAGGTCAGAAGGAGACCCCCAACGGGAGAGGACGTGCATGCTCTCTCCACCGAGAGAGTAGTGTTGTATTTGTTACTTTATGTTCTTAGCGAGCCCCTGGGTTTGAGGCTGAGCTCAACCGACGGGGTAGGTCAATGATTGGAGAATTGATGCTTGGGGCGGGCCACTTAAAATGACCGCCCCATTTCTTTGTTTGTTACGGTTATAAAAACCGAAGTAAACGGATGGAGACCAGCCTGAGCTGGGGCTCCATGCTTAGCATGTAAAATTCTGCTACTAGGCTCTAACCTGCGGGGTCGAAGAGTAAAGTAGCGCAGTTTGTTTTTCCCTTTGTAAATTCATGTCTGCTGTTTTCCAGTTTTGCTCCTTGTATATGTTGTAAATATATGCTTCTCTTATATTTGTCATCATCTACGAGAAACAACGCCTCCTGGTCTTCCTTCACGCCGAATTAACTAGAGGAAGGGTTTGCGAACCTTCCTTTGAAGAATCTTTACTAAACCCTTCCAGCGTGCACCATGCGCCGGGCACAGCAAGTGTACGAAGTCCAGTCACGTCTGATGAGCCTCCATTCTGTGCTTAGCCCCAGCAGCCTACGCAAGCTGAAGTAGACCAATAAATGGCGCTACCACACCCTTGGTGAAGCGCATTCTGTGCATCTAATGCCCCCGCCGCGAGCCGGTGGCGATAATGCATCACATGGTGTGTCACGTGGTACTCCACTTCCGGCGATTCCAATTTCGCGCCACTCCCGGGCCGACCACGCCCATTTTTGGTCACTTTTAGAGCGCAGCTCTTTGGCATCTGTTTCTGCGTTTCGAGGCTTCGCCGTCGCCGTTAACCGTTGTAACCAGCAGCGGACACCTTAGTCGCGCTTTAAGATGCGAAACCAATGGAGCTGGAGCTTGGAAAGCAGAGAGAAGGCGCATAACTGCCCTCTGGGAACAGTGGACTGCTCAATCGTGCTTTCAGCTATGTGGCGGTAGTGATAGATGTGCGCTGCATGTGTTGGCATCGACAACGTTGTGCCAGACACGCAGCGTTGAAGCCGTAGGACGTCGGCGTTTACCGTGTTTTATGGACGTTTGCGTTGACAACGTATACACTCCGATCATTTCGTGGAAAGAAATCACGCATACTGGCTCCCTGGGTCAGTGGACGCCTGAATCGCGCTTTTAGGTACATGTGGTGACGAGAGAGAGAGATATGTGGGCTAGTGTATGCGTTAGCGCTGACAACGGTGAGCGAACTCTCGCGATCAACCATTAACTGCCACCTGCCAGGGTGGCAGGGTGGGTGGGGACTTTAACGTAGAAATAAAGGCAAGCGGGAATTTCTTACCTCTTATGCGGGAGAACATTCCGTTCCTCCCACGGCTGTGACAACCTCGTGAAATACTTGGATAGGCCTCGTCTTTGAGAACCAGGCCTTGGTGCAGCAAGTCGAGCATATATCCATCTATTTCTCCGACCACAAAGCTTCCTTCGGGACAATCAAGAACTGCTAGTGGGATGGTTCTTGAAGAAGGAATATGTGTGAAAAATAACAAGTTCTCTGCACATATATATCTTGCTCGAATTCTCTGTCCCAATCTATCGAAAAGCTGAAACAGGTGATGGGCTGCGCTAATATTTTGCATTAGGAAGTAACGTAATCGGCGGCAATTTTTTCCCTCTAATTGATTAACTGATGATCCGATCGGCACCAAAATTTTGCGGCGCATCCTCACATCTTCCTCCTTCGATTTTGACCACTTTTTAAATGATATCTCTTTATAGTTTCTCACGACCGCTGCAGACACGGTTTTGATGACAGAAAGCCGCCTACACAGGCCAGTAATGTCGTCGCATTGATAATAAGCCACTCCCGTAGCCTTTATCTCCAGTTTCCAGGAGTGAAGTATTGGATGAGCGTAGAAATCAGATAATATCGAACTAATACGACAACGAGACCTTCTACCTCACGACGCAGACGGCGAAGGTATTTCTTCAAAAAAATTTGCTGGGGTTAAACCCGGTTGAACCTAGTTTACAGAGCGGAAGCTCGATTAAGCATGGCCAGGCAAGGTTTGCTGCGGTCGGTTTAACTTTACTGCCTATCATTGACTTTACTTGGTTGCTGCTTGATTAAAAATAAGACTGTCTTGTGGATCCCAAGAGAAAGCAAACGTAGCAAGGGACGGCAGAAAGTTGGGTGGGCGGATGAGATTAAGAAGTTTGCGGGGATACAGTGGCGGCAACTGACAAAGGACAGGGTTAATTGGAGAGACATGGGAGAGGCCTTTGCCCTGCAGTGGGTGTAGTCAGGCTGATGATGATGATGATGATGTCTTGTGGTGCCCGAACTAGTTTTCTGCGGCTAGAATCTGGTTAACTTTGAAGCGGAGGCAATGGCAGCGTCCGTTACCAGCTTCGTCTGTCATTCTTCACGCCGCAGCTTCTCCAGACAAGCCTCTCGTTCCTCCTCGGTTAATGCTTATATCTTAGCACGTTTCAACTCTCTGTCCTTCGCCAACGCGCCCTGTCGACATACTTGATCATAAGAGTCATCAGATTCGATCAGTCTTTGATGCACAACCGAAGCACTGGTTCAAGGCGCGACTCCTCCATGGCTATCTGCGAACGCCAAGCGACGCTTCGCGTTTTTAATTATCTGATCAGATGAATGGCGAGTCACGTGGTTCAAAGTAACTGCGAGGTGAGCTGGGAATCACGTTGTTCAACGCAGTTGCGAAGGCGAGCGAACGCCACCGGCTCTGCTTGGCTCAGCTGCGCAGGTGCGCGGCGAGTCACGTGGCATATAACGTCACAGCCACACGGCCCGCTCCGCCGCTTGAAGGTCATTCTTCGGAGCGCCATGGCCTTGTGGTTTTGCATGGGAGAAGTAGAGCTTCCGCCCTTAAAATATCAGCCCGTTTCTCTGCAAGCCACTTTGCAACGTTGAAGCCTATGGCATGGTTGGAGCGGCATTGTGCTTCAAATGGCGCATACCAGGACAACATAGCGCCGAGAAAGGCAGACATATGCACCTTGAGACTCTTGTAACCTGATATGATAACAACGGAAGCGGCTACAAATAAAATAGCCCGAATATTAACAAACTTTCCGCTCTTCTCAGTCTCTTCTGAGTCAGTCGTAAACTTTGGTGAAAAAATTTCCCCAATTAAGGCAGAAAGAAGAACACACCTTAAATAAAAAAAATGATAAAAATAAATTTGTGAAAATAAAACAAAATACTAGTAGAGACAGCCGTAAAACTGCTAGCCCTAAAGGAAGCAGTGGAAAACTGGGGAGTCGTCTAGCAAGAGTCATGCCTGGCGACACTTGCGCGACTGGCGGAAAGCTTGCGGAAGCCCCCGGAGTCAACAAAAACTGATGGGTAGTGGAAAATACGACTCAACAGGCACCTAATATATGCCCACTTCCTCGACTACTTCCCTATATATATGCGCGAAGGAAGACTTGTCGCGCATTAACGGTGCGATAGACATCTCACCTGTTTCAGGCCGTTCCGGGCAGCAGGGCTGTATATCTTCTCCAGACACGACCCCTCTGACTTGTCCACCAGACCTTGGGGGCCTCTGGACAAAAAAAAGACCAGGAAAAAGAAATTTTCGTGAACCTGTATTCTGAAACGGGAGATTCAATCAGTCATTCAGCCTTGGTGTTTCATTCTAGGTTTGTGCTTTTTTGCCGCCTGCACATTTTATTCTTATTCTATCATCTCTGCAGGCCTTATTCTTTTCTGGTTTGGGATCGGGCTCCTCACTTTCTTTCCCCACTTTTCGTCCAGTGATGATTTCTTCCTGTGAATATATCTGGCAACACATGGGGCGCCCAGTGCACAATCGATGAGGCATGTTATTGTCTATGTACTTTGTTTTTGTTGGTTTTCATCTTGGGTCACACTCCACATTTACGACGAATGAACGAATGAGGCAGTGATGTTAGGCCACGGCTTATGCTCAAGTGACAGCGGTTCAGGCGCCGTTATTCTGAATGACCCAGTGATAAAGTGTATCTTTTAAACGCTATGCGGATTGTGCGGTGGCAGGCTTGTTACAACGCGGGCACTTTTTCGTAATTATACGTACTGTCGCCTTCGGGAATGAGTGCTACTTTGAGAACTAGGCAGTGAAATGTAAGGACATCTGGAATTTGTATTTCTGCTTTAGTTGGTCAGTTGCAGCACGTGGTTGTTTCTTTTCTGCTTTGTAATCAATTAGCTTTAAGCGATAACATATTCAGTAATATTCTAAATTGATCAACACCACAAAATGAATAAATAAATTAAAAATCCCCGTGCCCCTTGGTTTCTGTGGCTGTTGGCTTCTTTCATATATATATATATATATATATATATATATATATATATATATATATATATATATATATATATATATATATATATATATATATATAGCTAATCTAGTCAGCTTAGCGAGGGCCTCGGTTCTGGCAGCCTTGATGCCATAGGAAGCATAAAAGGGTTCTCACACAGCTTCCACCCTCGCCGTTTGATGACGTTCTACGTCACATCAGCGGTAACTCAGGACGTGCTACGTCCGCCTCTTAAGAACGTGGGTGGCGCTGGTGTACACTCTCAAGGTTAGGTTATTTGTAAACATAAATACCCCCGAAAGCAGCAGATTTGACAGCCGTCGCCGTAGCTCAGCGGTAGAGCACCGGACGCGTAATTCGGAGGTCGTGGGTTCGGATCCCACCGGCGGCATGTGGTTGTTTTTTCTTCTGCTTTTCTAATCAATTAGCTTTAAGCGATAACATATTCAGTAATATTCTAAGTCGAGCAACAGCACAAAATAAATAAATTAATTAAAAATCTCTGTGCGCCTTGGTTTCTGTGGCTGTTGGCTTTTCTCAAATATATATATATATATATATATATATATATAAAATGGCGACTATAAGTGCGAGCGTACTGAAAAGTCCGTTACCGCGCACATCCCTAGAGTTAACCCTGCCCTGTGCCAGCTGCGCCCAACGTATCCTCGCAAACTTCAAATGTCATCGGCCGACCAGACTCTCTGACGCTCCCGCTATGCTTGCCTTTTCTTAGAATCCATTCTGTTACCTCAAGGAACTCTGCATGCACATTCAGATATCTTTTTGTTTATTTCGTCTAGAATAACAATAACTTGCCTTTATTCCCTGGCCCTCATTCTCCAAGCGTTGCAAGCTCTGTCTCCAAGCTTTGCACCAATCATTTTCCTTCCCGCAGCTCGTCGCTTTGTCGCGTAGTTAAATTTAAGTTTAACCTCTTTCTTTAGACTTCACGTGTCTGCCCATTATGTTAGTACTGGTAAGATACTGCTGGTAATTACTATAGTCGGGTTAACGCAATTGCCTTCCGATTTATTCCGCGGTACTTCGTCTTCCACCTTTTTCTGTTATCTTTTGACGAAGCCTTGCTGAAGAGGCTGCTGTCGTCAGGACGAACGTTAGAGGTGGTAAATTGACCCATAGCTACAGAGTACCATTGGAAAAAATAGAGGAAGCAAGTACAGGAAATGTATGGCGCGCGGTCGGTGGCTGGCGAGGACCTCCGTTGTGTTTACGGATTGGCCGGCCGTTATGGTGCTGGCGGCAGCGCCTTCGAAGGCGGTACTAAAAGGCTCATTATTTGTCAGGATCGTCACGTCTATTATGCGCAAGACTGGGTAAGGAAAATAATACATAATATTTTGAATAAATATACGCCCCGGGGCTGCTGCAGCGAGTACACCTAGACGGCATAGAGAATCTTGTCTTAGAGCCTACAGCGCATGGGATATGGCGCAGCACCCATGCAGTCGCCGGTGTTTAGCCTATTCGATCTTGCAGCACTTGGCAGGAATGACATGGGCATGTTTTTTTCTTCTTCTTTTTTTCTGTCGGAGCTTTTCGCTTCAATATTTTATTCCAGTCTTTATTTACGCCAGACGCGACCTGGATGAGGGCCAGAAAGGCTATTTGTCAGCTTCCTCTACTTCGTTCTGCCTCCCGCCCACATCATGAGGACGTCCCGACGGCGCTCCTTAGAGCCTGTCGTTGGATCTCAAGTTCTCGTACTGGTCTGGAAAAGGAGCATTTTTCTCCGCCTTGCATAAGGAAGAACGCTTGCGAGATACCGCACCTAAATACAGGAAAGCCGAGAGAAAACAAATTCTTACGCAATTCTTTTTTTTTTTCGGAAGGCTTCTCAATATTTTTTTTTCTCTTGCGTATCCAGCTTTAATCTCATTTCAAGTTAGTGTGGTCCTCGAGGATATCTACTGCCCCCACAGCATCGTATGTAGGCAAAATGTGGTTCGTTGTCAGAGTGATATTATTCTGGAATCTGACCGTGTGGAACTCAGTGTTTAGGTCACAGGGCCGAGAACGCAAACTAAAAATAAAAGTCCTTTGCATGATAAGAACAAGAATGAAAGAAGAGCGTAATAAAATCAGCGTGAAAGAAGTCTTGTAACGCCTGTTTGTTTTTTTATTGTTTTGACTGAGGCAATAACCATTTGCTGTCCAGTGTATTCACCGCAGCCGCACACGTTCCGGCAGTTCCTTTTGTGTGGTGCGGACAGCACAGCCGATTAACCTACGACCGCATTCGCGCTTGCTTTTGAGCGATTATATATGTTAGCGTCCATTGACGGGGGTGTTCGACGTCGCATCTATTATGCTCTTTTCTTCTTTCGCTTCCTCTGCCTCCTATCTGAAGACACTAGTGAGAGCGGCCAACCTGATGGCGGCAGACGCATCCGGCGTTCTTCCCTCGTCTCTTTACTCTTCCTACCCTTCCCCGCATTTCCCCATCTCCTCCTCCTTAGCACTACTACTCCTACAACTACAGTGCCGGTGCTGTTAATACTTATGTTGCAACAAAAACGGCTACTACTATTACTACGAGCGCTAGCCTTATGAGAAATTAAATTTGGTCTCGCTGGTGCTCTACGAGAAGAATGCAAAACTGCGGGCATCTATCTAGTCTAATGTGTTTTTCGTTTGGATTGGTCTTGCTCAGTTTTTCATTCGTCTGCTATTGCTCCTCCTACCACTAGTACTACCTCTACTACTAATATCACTGCTATTCATCCAGTAGATAACACAACACAGGCTTAAAATCACTTCCGCCATTTTACTCCATCCAGAGGCTAATAGCGTTACACCGTTCCTTTTTCAAAGGGCCCCCAGTTTTTAAAGCTAATAGATTTGGGGAGGCTATGCCAGAAGTAAAAATCACTTAAAATGGGTACGATTAACCTTACCAGTTTGTTCTCCGTTGTCGGCGCCACAGTGACGATGGAGGCGACGTACCTTTCGGTGGGGCGTTGAGAAAATACGCCGCAAGGCGGCGTTCGCTGCGTGTCACCGGCAGGGATTCGTTGCCGGACTCGGGTATTGTCATGTGCTTACAGATTGGACAGATGGTATCGCCGTATACGCTTTCAGAACGCCGACCTCATACAAAAACAAAACTAAAGCAAAAAGAAATCCCCGGCTATCTTCGTGGCTAAACGCATTCGCGTCGACGGGGAGGCGGCGATCTCCAACTGGGGGCCCAGGCGCTGTCCATGGACGTGTTTTTTTTCTTAATTTGTCTTCGGTTTCGAGGCAGGACATTTCCAACTGTAGCACTGAAAGTCTTTTTAAAATTTAGAAATTTGTTGCTGTCTCCGTGGCTTTGGATTCTGTAGTGTGGACCTTCGTGCCACGGCATTGCATCGAATGAGCACCCTTTCCAGATTACGGGAAGCACTTGCGGCTTAGTGGACCTTCTTCTTTTGTCGGCGCGGGGTTTTTTAAACTGGATTGATTACTGCCCATAAGCGTCGACTTCGGGGTGGTCGCGACCTACGGGCGCTGACAAATATCTCTGCGTCTCTCCGGTCGTATGTCTTCGGCTTCGTGGGAGCTCGCTGGTATCGTGCGATGCCTTTGCGATGCTTCTGCGGGGCTCTTTAAAGTGCTTTAGGGTGTGCCCCCTATAGAGAGAAGGATTTGCAAGATTGGGGTTCAATTTGAGATAAATAAGACTGCCAGTTCTCTTTAGATCGGAAATCCCGTAACCTGCGCTTACTTTGAAGGGTGCTGGCATTGTTTAGGCGTTGAAGTACGCGGCAGTTTCCTGCAGTGTTTAATTTATTTCATAGCTTATACTTTCGATCACGGATGACAAACTATTCCGGCATACCCTATCTTACATTTCGCGGTCCACTTTCTGAAGAGTCCAGAACGATTCTAATTAAAGACGTTTTTGTTTTTCGTCTTCACTTTTTTTTTAATGTACTCTGTTGAAACTGTGGCAGCTTCCGTTCAGCCCGTGTATTAATCGCCAAGCGTGTCTAATCCTTTGTTGGCAGCTTCCTTTTCGTTCATACTGGTGAACAGCGCAAAAAAGGCGGGACAACAACAAGACAAGCGCATACCAACTCGCCCAGATCTCAGCCTTCCTTTTCGTTGCCTTGCCATTTTCTTACCAGTGCTTGTGTGTTTCTAATCTCACATATATCCCACGTATTGAATATGGTATCTTTTATTCAACTAACTGTACATTCCGACAATCCTATTGCTGTATTCCATGACTTTTATGTACTGAACCTTAATTAAGTGTAGTCGCTCTATATTGCCCTTCAATTCGTTTTCTTGCTCACTCTTTGTGTCAGTAATTCATTGACGTTATTGTAGTTTATACTTTTATGTGCCTTATTCCAAACGCCCTTCCTGTTAAAATCCCCAGTGGATTGACAGTATCTGTAAGTAAATCAATAAATCAAAATAATCAACACAATCCTTCCTGAAATTAATGACAAGGACTTCAAGCGCTTCCTTCTCAAAAACCGTCAGGTTGAACTTGTACACGGGATGACATCCCATGGCCAAGAGGGGTAACACCCCAGTCCAAGGTGTGATAGCGCGTCTTGACAATGGTCGTTCCTCAGGACCAAGTCAGAGCGTCAGCAGCGTCGCCGCCGTCCCTCTCCCTTGCCCTCGCCTCCTTACTCCTTGGCCCATACGTCCTTCACGGCGTACCTAAAAACATTTTCTTACTAATTGAATCAATGAATGTTTTTTCGATCGATTGCACGGTGATTAATTAAGGGATTTTTAAGCAATGCTCTTAGCTGATAGGTATCATTCAGCAGACGCCGCCGGATTGAATCCGACCACCTGGCGTTGTTTAACACTAAGGACAATATGAGTACATGGGTGTTTTAAGATTTCGCTTCCACTGAAATTGAGCCGCCGCAGACGGTATTTGACATTTTTATAGTGTTTCGTTACAAGTTAGGGGAGGATGCCGTATGCCCAGAAAGCGACCCGTATGGAAGCGTCGCTGAAAGACAACTTCAACAAAACACCACAGGCAGCGACGATTTCATAGTTGTAAAAGACAGGGCAGCTGTAGCAAATACAATATCTGAAAAGCTTGTCAGGCGTGCGAGTACCTTGCCCAGCCAAGGATCGCTGATGAGGTAAGCCGACCTTTTTTTCCAGCTTCTACTACTAACCATTTATGATATTCGTTTCATACGTCATCACTGGGTAGTATGAAATGAATTTTTAGGCACTCTAAGCAACCGATAATTTTACACATTTCTATAAAATTGTGCAGAAAACATTTCCTACCCCTTGAGCCTGGCACATGATGACCTTAGTTCCCCTATGTGCCATAAAACCGAACACAACATGATTAAGACACCAGCTGACGGCTTCTTGAACCACTGTGCTTTTTTCTACTTCTGTCGCGATAGCTATATGAGATAACATTCCTTGTGTGTCGCCTAGTGTGTCGAAATAGGGTGATTCCCGCCTTGTTCTGCGGAACAGTGAAAATGCTCACCAGGCAGGTCGTTTCTTGAAACGGCAAAAGACACCTGGTCCCGAAAGTGGTGCTTTTTACAGTATGACTTCTGTTGTCAGGAGGTAATGGTTGGTGTGGAAGTGGCAACTCTTAAGATGGCGGCTGCACCCGAAAGAGCGTTGCCCTCAAGCTACCTGAATTACGCGCTGCGTAAAGGTCCGCAGGTGGAGAACAGTTTTTGCTGGCATGCGTCAAGCGGAACTTCAGACACACTTGGCACGTGTGCAGAAGAAGCCTCGGAATAAATTCGTGGGCGCGTTTTTCGCATTCAGGTCAACTTTACAGACAACAGATCACAGCTGGATCTTCCGATTATTGTGTAAAGGTGGCAGGCTAACGCCTTAATAAACAAGCACGTCAAAGCTCGACAAACAGCCCTGCTTTGCGGATTGGCGCCCCACAGTAAACTCTGCTGAAAAGAAGCTAACCACACTACCCGCTTCTAAGGGTCCTTATTAAAGCACAGCAGGCGACAAGTGCGTTGGAAGCGCCTTTTATTGTGTGTTCAGGGGAACGAGAAACTGGTGCGACCAGATGTGGACTGAAAGGACCGCTTCTTAATTCGCCGAGGAAAACCTCGTTGCCGAAGCATGCAAGGTAACCCGGCTGGCTGCTGGCTTGGCATTAGCGGGTGAACATGAAAAGTACCTAACGCGTCCCAGTTACTTAGTTCAGCTTCTTGTATACTGCACAGTATACGTTTAGGGCTGGTTTACTTTGTGGTATGGCTCTGGGATTAGCGCGGAAGTAGTCATCCGCCCTATGTATAACCCAGAGGTCAGCCCTTTTTTTCTATATTGGTTGGTTTATGGTTGGTTTAAGGGTTTAACGTCCCAGAGCGACTCAGGCTATGAGAGACGCCGTAGTGAAGGGCTCCGGAAATTTCGACCACCTGGGGTTCTTTAACGTGCACTGACATTGCACAGCACACGGGCCTCTAGAATTTCGCCTCCACAGAAATTCGACCGCCGCGGCCGGGATCGAACCCTTTCGGGTCAGCAGCCGAGCACCGTAACCACTGAGCCACCGCGGCGACCTTTTCTTTTTATGGGTCCTGTAAAATATTGGAAGCAATAAACATAAATGAAAATAGTAGGGAGCCTGGACAACCAGATATTTTCTGGGCTCAAACCAATTCCAGATAAACGAAAAGGAGCTAAGCCCTAAAAAAAAGAAACATTTTAAAGAAAAAACAGCTGTGTAAAAAATAAAACAAGTGCTGAGCGTGCAGGTAAAATCGCCAAGTTGTTGTTACGGGATACAAGAAGAAAAGCTGAACAAAAAAGGACATGATTGAGGACAAAAAACCTCAGCCAAGATAGGTGGGTGGCGCAAGATGGAGTTAGCCGACTATATTCTTGACTTTCACAATAAACTTAAAGGAGAAAACGATGGAAAACAAAGTCATTGAATCATCCTCTAAGTCTTAATGCCAAAATGAATTTATGTGAGTGGCACAGGAGCAACAAGTTTGTCGAAGAAAAGTCTCGGAAATTACATACGTGTTTACATATACCTAGTATAGTGCAATGAGCTATGCTGATATCTGCACCATTAAAGACAACAGACCACTATAATGAGCATTGTGCATGGCGATGCTGAAGGGCGTTTCAATTAATTTCTCTCCTATTTCTGCTGTGGTTCAAACGCAACTGCAGGAGCTCCGTGCAGCGCTGTCTCTTCTTACCGTATATCTCGTCTACTTTCGGGGGTTCCGGTGCCTGAGTCCCTGATGAGAGGCAAAGAAACTTCCTTCTTCGTTCATCGATCGATCAACGCGTTTCCGGGGCAAAACGCATACAACGCTTACAAAATGCAGGCGCTATCCGTCAAGTGTAGCGTTTCAGCTCACTTTCTACATTGAGCCTGTATTTCACCCCACATGCCATTTTCTGACTAAGAAAAGCCTTCCCTCGTCGCAGCGGAGCAGTTTTGGGTGAATATCGAAATAGAGGGCTGGATATGGCCTGTCGGTCCGCGCAAAATGCCACTTTCAGATGTCGGAAAGGTAGAGATGATGAATTGCGCTAAGGCGCTTTGGAGGACTGTAGTTAGTTATGGGGCATTATGAAGTGAACAGCGCAATCAGAGACACACAGAGTGGGGCGAAGCATGCAAAATAACCATGCGCTGACTACCAACTGAAGGAGTCTTTTCCGCGACATAAAGTATACATACACAGACGACGCGAAAATGATTCAGAGCGTCTACGTCGTGAACAAAAAAAAAAAAAAATTCGCTGTGGCTTAGCTTGGTTAAGCCCGGTGATTGCGAAAGCAATATCCGTACCTACGCCATGGTTCAGCTGGTAGTGTAGCTGGTGGTGGTGCTTTTGGTTAGACTTGTGGTGATGCATCGGTTATACAATGTAATCCAATCCAATCCAATGTAATCCAATGTAATCCAATCCAATCTTATCCAATCCAGTCCAACCTAATGCAATCTAATCCAATATAATCCAATCTAATCCAATCCAATTCAATGAAATCCAATCCAATCAAATCTAATGTAATCTAATCTAATCTAATCCAATCCAATCTAATCTAATCTAAGGCCGCCGGTGGTGGCACCGCCACTACTCGCAGACGGCGCGAGATGGTCGCCCAGCTCTTCGGCGTGACGTCACACAGAGGTCATGCGAAAGGTCATTTCATGTGCACCGCCGTCGCACGGCAAAGGCTTCAAAGTGCAAGTAGTAAAGCTTTCGCTTTGAAACCATTCGAGCAACGTTGCAGAGCAGCGCTTTCACAAAGGGGATTAAACTTCCTCGACGGAAAGGTACATTCTTACTGCCTGCAAGACGCCATACCATGACAGCACTGCGACGAAAGGTTTTGCACACGATGGCGTGCTTTGGCTGGTGTATTGTCGCCAGGCAGGTGACCTGGCCGGCGGACAGGACAGAACGTGTTTAGGAAGGCTGTTTTTTCTAGTTGTGGTTTCCCAATTATATAATGCCGAGGCAACGTTGCAGCAACTCGTGTTGTTTCTCTGCTGTTCGTGCAGTGTGACAAGATGCTAAGGAACTACAGTTGGGCCTCGTCCGTATGGACGCTTCGGTTCCCAAGCAAAACTGTCCATAAAGCGAGCCGCTTGTAATAACGAATCAAGAATTGCAAAAAATATTAAAGTATACAAAAACGCGCTATAATTAGGGTCCGCTCCTGTGCACAGTGAAGTTGAAATTACGATTAGACTCAAGCCCATTTACTCGGTCGGCGTTACGGGGAGAAGCCGGGCTAGGTCGCCACAAAAGGGCAAGCTGAAGCAACCTCGAAAGCTGGAGCAGTCGGCAACCTTTCCGCCAGGTATTGTGTGACAGGTTAACCAACATCGAAGGCTGCAATGTTCGACTGCTGTGGCGTCAGAGTAGTGAATTAGAGACTGACAGAAACGAGCGCGTTGTTCGACTGGTGTTGTGACAGCGCGGTTTTGAAGCTTTAAGGCCGTGCTTCTCGTTTTTGCCGTGTGATCGTTAGTGCTGTAACACATATACCACATTGTCCCAACTCGCCCACTAATTCGTCTAAAATTGGGTGATGTCACGCATCGGTCTTGCTGTCGCAGGCTTGCAAAGTTACTGTCCATTCTGAACGAAGCATACGAACGGCACCGTTTGGAAGCCGAACTTAGAGGTGCTGGCTTGAAGGAAAACTGCGGTGCTAACCCAACGCGCCCGTTTAGCACTGAACAAATGCACAACGCATCTTTGCTATTTGAAGACGAAGTTCAGCTGTGAGCGCCGCAGCCAAAACACAGTTAAGGCCCGGGATAAATTTCAGCTATCAATGACCTTTTAATTCTCTGTATTTCGCTTTATTATCACTTTCAAGGTTCGCGTTAATTTCGACCTGACATTCACGGGCAGGTGCAAATTCCGCGGGCAGCATGCTGACCTATACCACATGATGTGGGCCTGCCAGTTAAATACAAATATATCAGTTATAAGTCAGCCAACTAGGGAGGGCTGGGAGGCGACCCTGTCCAGCTCGGACCTGGAGGCCCAGCGGGCCCTGGTCCACAGAGCACGGGCAGCGGCGGCAGCCAATGGCGTCCCAGAATAGGGACTGCCACCCAGGTCAACGACCATCCAATGCTCTCTTTCCCAATTCAATACAGTGCTACAATAAATGTTTTCTCCTCCTCACCAGCATGTGTTGCTTAACCGCGTCAACTAGATCTATGGTGGCGCTTTTCCTTTGCTATTTTCCTGCGCGCAAAGTTTACTATAAGGACTGGCAGTATTATACTTAATCAAAACAGTTTGCTGCGCCTGAGTAGGAACTCATTGGAACGTAAAGGACGATACATTGAACAAGGCGCGTTGGCCACTAACGCAACTTGACAACGCACTGCAGAGGGTGCATAAAAGAACGCCACCTGCGGTGTTCAACTATACTATATACTGCGTCACAAAATTGTGTAAGAGGAGTACCAACATCAAGGTTACATTGCCCGATTGGTGTTCCGGCGTGGTGTTTTGCTACAGGTGAACCGATGGCAGGACACATGTACAGCCGGCCAAATCTTTAGCTGGCGTGCATGACTGCCGCGTTTTCCGTGCTCCTGCAGCTTATGACGGAGCAAACTTGCGAAAATATCAAATCTAAACCCAGGCACACTAAGCCCGTGCTTAATATTGAGCTTTCCGCAAGTTTGCTTCATCCCAATGCGCAGGAGCACAGAAAAAGCGGCCGTCGCGCACGCCAGCTAAAGATTTGGCCGGCTGTACACTGACCGAGAAAACTTCACCACAGAGAGGACGCTGACAAAGGAAAGCAAGACTTCTCAGTGCGCTACAACTTGCGTGCATGTCCCGCATGTGTTGCAGATTATGTCTTCAGGAACACAAGAACCTACCCCCAAAAAAAACGCTCCTTCGCATGTTTGTCGGTGCATTGAGAAGTAGTAGTGAAAACATTTATTTATTTATTTATTTTTCAGAAGGAAGAGTTAGGGAGTAGGGGGATGGGGATAGATAGATGTGGAGCTTCAGTGGTCGGTCTTCCCTAGTCCAGGATCCCGTTGGCCTCCGCCGCTGCCTTGGCCCTCGTCACCAGCATAAGCTGTGTGCTCGGGTCGGAGTCAGCCAGGAGGGCCTCCCACTGCTCTAGACTAGGGCTATTTACCTTTGGTAGTAAAGGGCTTTTTTCGCAGCCCCAGGTGGCGTGGTACGTTGTGGCGTAGCCCCCGCACCACACGCACTCTTTCGCGTATCTGTTCGGCCACATTTTGTGATACATGGCTCTGCTTGGGTATGTGTCTGTTTGTAGTCGTCTGAGCGTGGTGGCCTGCTCTCTGTCGAGGATATCCGCCGGAGCCGAGTACTTCTTGCGCGCTCCCAACAACTCCTTCATTGCCTCCCCGTAAGATTCTGGCGTGCTGAAGGGTTCGACAGGCAAACCCGCCCTCCGGTTCGTGAACCCTCGGACAACGGTGTCTGCCATGAGATTTCCCTCAACCCCAGTGTCAGGGACCCTATTAGAGCGCAGCACTGATGATGACGTCTTTCTAAAACGCGGTCCCGGAATGACATCTTTTGGCAAAGTTTGCTGAAGATTACGCAGAAGTGTTAATCTGTATGTTTCCCTCATGAAGACGTCACAGAAACTGCTGCTTTGCTAGAAGAAGCCTGCCTTATAATGGAACGACCGTTTTTTTTTAGTGCTGCTAACAGCTTCTCGCATTTACGCGTGGCGGCGTTTGCTCAAACACAGACCACACTTCGGCAAAGAACGGCATTGTTGCTTCGGAGTCCTAATGGATAACGTAGGCAATAGTGGCAGATGCGAAAGTGTGCAGCTTTTAAAGCCTCTTCATTGCACTGGAGGTGAGGTTTAAGTCTGCCCGTCTGTCGACACTTCCCTGTAATTTTCCTAATGCGTTCTTTGCCGCGCCTTGACTCTTGTCATCCCTCTGCAAAGTTTCGGCACCTACGGGAAGGAGTAATCCTCGCACCGGATGTCCGCGAAGAGCTTCTGAGTCTTTTCACGTGTTCAGGGTGCCGTTAGTCCTACAGCATTCCAGGTCATTTCTTTACTTGTTTTTTCTTTGTTCAAGGACATCAGGCTGCCTTCAACGTGTGATTGCTTAGCGGCAACTTCTTTATTAGGCTTAGTCTGGTAATGCGCACTCGGGAGCTAGTTGGTGCATGGTTTCCTAAAAATACGAAGCGTAAAGAAGACAGCGCACAAGGAAGAGAGATGAGACATAGGTGTGCTTTCTTTTTTGCTATCCGTGTTTTTAAGAAAGTTTTATCCGTACAGAATATGCCCCTGTAGGTTGTTCGAAGTGACGCACGGTAAAGGTACTTGTCCGCAAATGGAGCTAGCGCTTCTTCACGCCCGTGTCTGCTGTCGGCTGACGTGTTGGAGCTGTTAAATCAGCCCGTGCCGTAGCCATTATCTAGGTTCCGCTTTCGGATTAAGTCGTTCTACGTGGCACTAACACACCGTGACGCCATATTATAACCATGAAAAAAACAACAACAAAAAAGTCGTGTTTATTTTTCCTGGTGAAACAACATTGTTTTCACTCGTAATATATTCGCACATCTATTTTGCGTTTTTTGCGCATTGTTTGCACAACGAATGTCCAGTGTACGCCTCTACCTTATTTAAGCAAACTAGACGCGTAGTTGAAAAATGAAATGCCGTCTAGAATTCGGAAAATCGTTTCGAGGGCTTTCGGGATGACTCGAGAAGGTAAAGCTATTGATTGGGTTTTGGTTACGTCATGACATGCAGTGGAAGGCTAGCCTGCACTACTCGATACTTCTAATACCGATGGAGAACTTTCTACTATATCGCGTAGATTATTTGTCAAATTTTTTGGAGACGTCTGTAAGCTTCCCAGACACAGGATCGAAGATGAAGACAACATACACGATGCCGCTTAGTTTCACCTCATGTCTGACTATGCACTACTCGCGAAATATACACGGAGAAGTTCTTAATTACCAAAAGGAAAGATAGTAAGAAGTAAGCCGCATTAGCCACGCAATCATTATCAGAGCAACCTGCGCATATTAAAGGAAAACTTTTTTTCTGATGGAGCCACGGACGGGCAGCTCTCGCAGTCATCACAATGTTTCGCAATTTTCATGTGGCCCACTAATCTCGTTTGCCAAGTTCCGCTTTTCCTCGTACAGTAAGTGCAGTGTTTCTCAACTGCCAAATATGAGGTGACAGGGACAATCTCGGCAGTGGGTTTCAAGATGAGCTCACATTGTTCTCAAGTTTAACTCATGCTTGCTTGGTCTACCATTTAGACACCGGAAATTTAGACACTGCGCACATTGCGTCACAAGTCAGAGCAGTGGAATACTTAACTCCGGCCGAGCATTTTCCAAAGCGCTCCGAGTGCTTCTTGCTGAAAGCAGCCTCATTTTCCTATTCACAGTTCATAGCTTTGAGAAGGTGGGACAGCTTTTCCAGAGACGTTAAAAAACGACGTCGGTAACTGCTGGTTATCGAGCTTTCTTGTGCTAATTTATGTGTGTCAGGGACAATAGGACAGAATATTTCAATATGTGGCTTGGTTTATAGGGTTTATCTTCCTAAAGTGAGTGACTTAGGCTATGAGGAACGCCGTAGAGAGGGGGGCTCCAGATAATTTCGACCACCTGGATTTCTTTAATGTGCATTGAAATTGCAGAGCACACAAGCCTCTAGCATTGTACCTCCATCGAAATGCAACCGCCGCGGCAGGAATCGAACCTGCGTCTTTCGTGTCAGCAGCCGAGCACCGTAAACACTTGAGCCACCGGCGCGGCTATGGTTTAAGAAATAAAAAAAATGGAGCGCTTCCAATCGCATTAATACCATGCACTCGTCAAATTTTGTGGCGGGACCCTGTGCTCATGCCGATTAGCAAGAAAACCAATGACACAACTATTTACTTCTTCTGCGGTCATTTTATTAACATGGGCGGTGTTTATAAACGGGAACCAGAGGTTCTTCTGTAAACTGAATAGTAAGCAGCGGACGGGACGCAAAAGAGAAGCCCACAAGACGAGCACAGGCTAACAACTGGTTTATTTTTCCAGCGCCTCCTGCTCTCTAAAAAACAAAGCGTGTGCGCACCAAACACACACTTCCATGAATCACTTCGCCATACCGACAAATTCCAGTTCCTCCCATGGTTAGTTTTTAACAGTATTTCACAAGTGACTAAACCTACAAGCTGCCTGCAAACAAGAAGGCGTAAAGGTTCCTGATTGCTTCCCTTTTTCTCGTGACTAATTTCCTTCGCGTCAGTTTACACGACCTTCGATAACCTCAGAATACTCGGAGTCACAGGCTGCCGTTGTGAACGCATGTTTGCCCCGCCTCTTTTCCCACAGTAGTCTCGGAAGCTGCACGGAAAAACCACTTGCCGAACACTCATCGAGGTTAACGCTGTTTCTGTCGTGCTCTCGCCGTACATTTTAATCACGTTCGGTAGTTTAGCGATCTGTTTCGAATGCTTCCGATGCTTTTAATGTGTGTACCATGCGAAAGTCTTAACACTTCATCCTCTCTTTAGCAGTGGCTGCACCGTCAAGCTTCGAGGCGGTGCCGTCGTACTCATGTAGCTCCTTAGCGCTATAGCATTATTAAAACCAACAGAGCAAAGATTCGCTGCAGTATGGCCAGTGGCGGTCCTAAAAGGGGGGGCTCTTGGGGGGGGGGGGGGGGGGGGTCGACCGCCCCCTCCGCCCCTCCCCCCAAAAGCCTTTGCGTATTTTCCCGGACGTGCGTTTTCGGGCTCTCGTAGGGCGAGATGTAGTTTTTGACGTAGAACTGGACAGCTTTTTCCTTCGTGATGCGTCAAGTAGTCCCCTACTTTGTACGTTCACCGTGTTGGCCGCTGTCTTATTTCCCACAATTCCACTTTCTACACGTTAGTAATTATACGAGCACAATTCGTAGCGATTGTCGAGGTATCGTGGTCCTGCCGTGCCCCCACCGTTGTCCTGCCATGCCGCCGGCTCGACGACAACGGCGGTGCCATTCACCTGCGGTTGCGGTGGCCAGCAACCTCGTCGGGGCGGCAAAGAGCCACCCATTAATGCCTTTATCCCACCATGGGACATAGCGACGCCAGCGAGGGCATCATCCCTTTTTGGCTTGACAAGGAGCGCCGACCAGCCGCCTTGAAGGAGAGTACTGGGGGGGAACAAAGCCACTTCCCAAAACTGAGTAATGACGGCCTCTAATGCCATTGTTGAAATGTCCGGGCAGGTGGTTTGACTTTCGTGGACATGCCGCGGCGGGATATCTCAGCCGTCGGCTTGTTTTCTCTGGTATCGACAATGAATATTGCTCGCGTAAACGGTAACATTCAAAGATTCAGTAATGGTATTACGTGTATAGGGCGCGCCATTTGTTTTTCACCAACAAAGCGCACAAAATTTTTTGTGTAAATAAACTAAATAAAAAATCGTTGTTTCTTTTTTTTTTCTTTTTTTTTTGATATACGGTAATCTGCCCCCCCCCCCTCCTCTCCCCCCCCCCCCCCCCCGCCCCTAAAACCACGCTCTGGGACCGCCACTGAGTATGGCTCATGCGAACGAAAAGCCGTCACCAGAAGTTGTCCGCAGAGCGTGTCCGAAGACCGTGTCCGCAAAATGTGTCCACAAGCAGTGGTACCTCTCACGTGACCTCATGCGCCAGAATCAGATTTGACTCAATAAGGCTCAAAGTTGATGAAGGTGTAGATGAAAACCCAGCGATAGCACCACTTGCTGACCTCAGTGTTTTGGCTGATCTTAATGCGGTGGCAGCATTCTCGATTACATTCGCACCGAACTTTTGAGCTACCGTTAGTCGTACGGCGTTCCGGATGGTATCATAGCATTTCTCGCTGCATATATATAGCTTACATGTTTTAGTCAAGTTGGAGGCTGGCTTACGACAGGGGTTCGGACCGATGACATATGCTCATTCAGTTGCATGCTGTCTAAGACTTCACCTTTTCCCTCAAGGTGAGGTCCACTTGATGAATCAGCTGCCCTGCGATGCTCATGCAAGCGTTCACTGATGCAGAGCCCCGTCTGTCCGATGTAACGTTCGCCACAGGCAAGGGGAATGCTGTACATCACGCCAACCTCACATTTAACGAGGGGTTTGGTGGGCTTAAATTTGCAGGCAGGCCTCTTCTTGGAGTCATTTACCAGTGTACAGCATCCCCATTGCCTGTGGCAAACGTTACATCGGATAGACGGGGCGCTGAGTCAGTGAGCGCTTGCTTAAGCATCGCAGGACAGCTGATTCATTAGTGGATTCATTAGTCATTTACCTGACCACACTCGCCGTTGCTAGCTCGATCCAGCATGCAAGGCGTTTTTGAAAGAAACGTGTGTGTTGCGCACGTTTAGCACTCAAGACAATTGTGTTTGTTGGGTCGACCCGGTAGGCGTTGTGTAACCGCGTCGATGCATTAAACGTGAGTGGCGAGATGCCCTTATGCCTATATTTTTGTTTTTTGTTCGGTATTTGGTTTCTGCCATCTGGAATAATTGTTATCTGGCCGCGGAAATACATTTCAGCCCCAGCGGTCACTAATAGCCTTTTTGCACATAAAATGCCTGTTTTGTGGAATAAACCTCAGTTGAAGTCAGGCATCCGTGGTCTCTACTCTCTTCGTTCGTATGTTTTCGTGCGCTGCAATGATGTCTCATAATTTTACCAGCCACCGCGGTGGCTCAGTGGTTATGGTGCTCGGCTGCCGACCCCAAAGACGAGGGTTCGATCCCGGCTGCGGCGGTTGAATTTCGATGGAGGCGAATCTAGAAGCCGGCGAAATGTGCGATGTCAAAACACGCTAAAGAACCCCAGGTGGCCGAAATTTCCGGAGCCCTTCACTACGGCGTCTCTCATAGCCTGAGTCGCTTTGGGACGTTAAACCCCGTACACCAAATCATAATTCTACCCAGAACCAACTAGCCCAGCTCTTAACGCTTACTGGTTTCTCTACTGACATTTGAACACAGTAAAATATGCCACGAGCGCTATGTTCTTTTTCTTGAGCAAGAAAGAGCATATGTGCGCTTTTAACCGCTGATAAGAGTGGTATTAGAGCCCCTTTAAAACACAGGACTTTCCCATATGGCCTCTAATAGCGTGGCAGTGGTGTATATCAATGGGAAACTGTCGACAACACAACGAAATTACAGCTTGTAGCCAAAAACACTAGTCTTCCTAGTTGTAATTCCCATTCAAAACACTGCTAATGGTGGCAAAGATGATTATTATAAGGAGAAGGCCAGGATTTACGGTTCAAGCAATGACGGAGCTCTTGTTGGGGACGGTTCTTCTTCCAGCTCCTTCTTAAAAGTCGCGTCGAGTTTTGTGTTTGAACTTGGGGCGACAGCTTCTGTTGTAAAGCTGCAGTGAGAACTTTGTGTTCAAACATAACAGCCGGAGCATTTCCGAAATAGCAGTTGCATTCTGTAAGTCACTCTTACAGTCAACATCCGCACGATTCATCTAGGCACACCCACCTCTCTAAAAATGTTTACCAGTGCAGACGGTTCTTCTTTCTCTTTTAGTGCAGAATAAACATCCGTGCACTCCAAATGCAGAAAATATGCACTAATTTTTCAACCGACAATGTTGAAGGTTGCTTCAGCCTTCTGCGTTCACTGCCTGCTTGAAACCAACCTGGTAATGTGAACAGTCCGACCGAAGGTACATCAGCACGAACACGTCAAAACAAAGCAGTAAGCATGAAGCTTTTCATAAAGAAAAGACGAAAAATGAAAATTCCATGTTTCATAAAACAGGAACAAGTACGAAGCTGTCTATATGTACAGGGTGTTCAAAGTTAAACTTCAGTGATTTTTTTAAAATGCGAAACACCTTACGCTAATGCTGCTTTTGCTTGTCCGCAATAATTGTCCGCATAGAGTCAGTAAATAGCCAAAAATTATTCATTAACTTTTTATTGCCTGATGTAAGCATGCATATTTATATTGAGAACTTGGAGGCGTTTGCTTTTCAGGGGTATTCCATTTTGTACAATTTTATTAATACACCGGTGCCCTGAGATACGCACGTCTAAACTTTCGTTCCAGTTGGTCTAATTACGCATGCGAGACCGCGGCTCTCGGCGTGAAGCACCTCCCTCGTGTGACGCAGCTGTTTCGTATGGCACTCTGCCTTGCAAGAGCGTACAGCGAGCGGCGACGCGGATTACTTTTCGTTCTCGGCAGCGTTTTCCTTCTTGGCGCACGATAACGATTAATCACTGTTCGGTCGGCGAGAAAGGAGCGCTACTTCTTTAAGCTATTACTTCTACAGAAGGTGCAAAGACGCGATGCCGCTCCGCTTTAGATTTGGCAGGCAGTCAAACGCAGCCATACAACATTGCCCATTTTTTTTTGTTACTATCGAAGGCCTTGACCTATTAGAATTATTTCAGTGTGCAGCCCACACCAAGGGCAATACATACCAGAGAGCACTACCTCAAATTATTAGCTCTAGTTTCCGGGTCGTCAGGCACAGCGGAAAACTAACCTGACGGCTTTGCATGCTCTTTGACTGGGAAAGCATGGAATGATGGACTGGTATTCTCTATTGCACCGTTTTTTTTTTTTTGAAGTAAAACAGCATTTCCAAGCGCTCATCAGAGGAAAAAAGTATTCCACGTTTTTATCTACCTGCAGCTTCACTTCCCGGCGGAGGGGGAACAAAAAGCACGCGAAAAGAGTACCGCCAGTCCAATATTTACGTATAAACATTTCTAGGCAGTATAGCACAAATGTTTGTCAGATTCCATGAGTTACAATGCCTGTTACCGTTACTTTCAATGAGAAGTTCTGGTGAAGCTCCCACGGTTAAAAAATGTTCGAAATGCCTGCCGTCCACGGCAACACAGCATGAGCAGCTCTCGCATAGAGTTAACAACTGTACAGAGTACTTACCGGCTGATGCTCCTGCAGGCAGAAACAATTCGGTTCTTCATATCGTTGATATCAGCGTGGTCCATGGCGTACATTTGATCTTTTGCATAGCCCCGCAGAAAGAAGTCTCATGCAGAGAGATCAGGAGATCGGTGAGGCCAAAACATCTCTCCTTCTCGGCCAATCCACTGCCGAGGAAAGTTTTTCCATTTAACCAATTCTTTGTAGTAGAAGCGAAATGTGGTGGGGCTCCGTCGTGCTGGAACCACAGTTGCCGTAGTTCTCCAAGAGAGTGGCTTGAGGTGAATTCATCGACGACCCCAGCAAGAATGTCGCATGCAATTTGTTTCAATTTAGGTTGCCTTCGAAGAAATATGGCCCAATAAGCCTCTGCCTGACTATGCCACACCAAACCTTTATCCCCCAGCGGATTTGGTGGTTGTGCTGCCGCAGCCAGTGGGGAGTTTCTTGGGACCAGTAGTGAGCATTATGAATGTTCGCAGTTCCATTTCTGCAAAATGTAGCCTCGTCAACCCACATCACTTTTTCAAGGAAATGCTAATCTTTATCAAGTTTTATTAAGGCCCAGTTACTGAAATGTACTCGTTTCTGAAAATCAGCGTCACTTAAGTCCTGGTGAAGGCTGACATGGTAAGGATGATAGTTGTGCTTTTTGACGACATTCAACACTGTTGTGACACTTTTCTCGCATCGCTCAGAAATCTCCTTGAGACTTGCAAAGGGCAGTGCACTCACATAGGCAAGGACATTAATTTCGAAGTCCTCGTTGATAATGTTCTTTTTTCGCTATCTTTTTTGGTGAACTGAGCCTGTTTTACAAAAACATCTGAAAATAGTGTAAAACATCGGCTTAGTTGCAACTTGCCGGCTCGGATGGCGAGACGCGTATAGGCTCACTGCCAGTGAGGCGTTCCCATTCATCTCCGCCATCGATAGCACAATACCGACCTTTTTTGCTGTCGAATACCTTGACCCAGCCATTTTCCAACGGAGAAGACTCGGCCGCAGGGTCTGGTTCTCTCAATGGCACGGCATATAGATGCAGTAGTTCGCAAAGGGCGCACAAAACAAAAAACTCGAACTTGTCACCACTGGTTACAAAACGAGGCCCGTCGCTTTCACAACTTTTGTGAATGTTCATCCTGTATATCACAAAAAAAAGGCGCATTCCGCACATCAGCTCACAGTCGTTCCATTTTCAGCAGTTCCTCAGATGAATACAATGAAGGGCCCTCAAACCAGAAGGGTGCGCGGAATATCCTTGCTGCCACAGTGTTGTCTAACAGCAGTCTAACAGCAGGTGGCACCAAGCCTAGTCGCTAAGTTAGACATTCATCGCTCGCTCTAATCCGTCAGCATAGTGTTTCATCGGTTTCGCACGCCAAGAAGGAAAACGCTGCCGAGAATGAAAAGTCATCCGCGTCGCCGCTCGCTATAGTACACTCTTGCAAGGCAGAGCGCCGTACGCAACAGCTGCGTCACACGAAGGAGGTGCTTCACGCAGAGAGCCGCGGTCTCGCATGCGCAATTAGACGAACTGGAACGAAATTTTAGATGTGCGTACCTCCAGGTACAGGCATGTTACTAAAGTTTTACAAAATGGAATAGCCCTGAAGAGCAAATGCCTCCAAGTTCTCAATATAAATATGCATGCTTACATCAGGCAATAAAAAATTCATTAATGATTATTAGCTAATTACTGAATTTATGCGGATAATCATTGCCCCAATTTGTGTCAGCCTGGCCGCATTACCAAGGAGCAAAAGCGGCATTAGCGTGCGACGTTTCCCACTCTTTTAAAGATCAATAAAGTCGAACTTTGAACACCCTGTATAACAAATCGCAGGAATTTTCCCTGCCTCCGAGAGTAATATGGTGACAGCGATGGTTTGTACCATCGTCTTTTTCAGAGCATACCTCAGTCACGTCACTACAAGTAACCCGTTCTCAAGCCCGCCCTCTGTGAGGTCCGCGTGGCTATTATTGTCCAAGCACACCTCGATATAGTTCCCGTCCTCCTCATAGTTTGTAGTTATGAGAAACGAAGGCGGACGCAAAGCGTTTTCTGCTAGTAAAGGTTCCACGTACGCAAAGGTCGCTTAAACCACAAGGCCAGATATGCAACATGCACCGAATTTTCTCTCTAAAGTGTCCTACAGTGGAGATGAGGAAGCAAATGCAAAACTGCAATAGTAGAAAGCAAGAAAAAAAGCAGAAAACGTCTGTCGTGGCGTGCAGTCCCAAGGTATAGGGAACCCAAGCTCAAGTTTGGGAGCGCGACGCCAGCGCCGAAGCGGCGAGCAGCGGAAACTCGGGGCGCCGTCGGAGCAGACGCCCTGCTAGCTTTGTGTGCACGTGCGACGGGAGAGTCGCGCGAGGCGCAATCTTCGCGCTGACAGTCGCGGTCTCGGCGAAGCAAAAAGGAGGTAGTACGAAGGCCGTAATGTAAAAACCAAAGCGTATGTACACGGTGATCCACTCTTACCGCGGACACGCGAGTATGCGGCCGCGCTGTTCGGAGAGCCAGCGAGTCTGTCCCTACCATGCACGAAAAAAGTGGCAGACGACGCGCAGGGAAGTCGCTCGCTGCTCGATTTTCCAGCCTTGCGACTGCGAGTCGCAAGCCGCTGAACCAATCGGCGAGACAGTCGAGCTTTTGGCAATAACGCCGCCCGCGGACAGTCGAGCTTTCGGCAACGACGTCGCCTGCGGCCACGCCGGGCGACGAACTGCGCTGCTCCCTCGCTGCCGTTGTCGTCGCTAAGCCTATTCATTTCGCATCGATGCTGCAGCTGAGGGCACTTCGGAACTGACCAGCGCTGTAATAAAGGTGCTACTCGCGTCACCGTTTTACTATGTTCCTCGTCACATAATAAACAAAGACGTGATTAATTTTCGTGATGTCTTTAACAGCGGAGCCAGGTGACAACAGGCGAGCAGCACTGGGCTTCAGCAAAGCAGCTTTGGAAAAGAAATACGCTTGTATCGCAGTTATCACTTCTACCAGCAGCTCGGTATTGGCCAACGATCCTCAAAAATGATTCATTTTTGACGTTGCTCCACTCCAGGGCTTGGCATGGACGCGAACAAACAATATTAGCGTATTTTTCTGACGGCGGCGGCAGGCAAACAGGCCGGCCCTGCGAAGCGGGCCGCTGCTGCTGTCATCATGACGCTTGTACGACTGCGGTGCACATCAATACCGTCACGACATCCTCCTGGTCGCCGTAGTGCATTGCGAATAGCACCGAGCGCGAGTGCGGGAGACGCGGTCAAAGCAGACGAAATTCTCGAAAGCGCGCAAGCAATGTTATTGCGGAGAGTTTTCGTTTCAAGCGAGAAGGCGACTAGCAGGTCGCACTTGCAAGTGTGAAGAATGGTGGTCAAATGTTTAGGGGAATCCCCCAAGGTGGAATAGAATGTTGACGAACTGTTGCCCGGTCGCATGTCCTTTCGACTCGCACGTAAGTGGATCGCCCTGCGCATCGCATGCAACTGACAACTATACGATCAACAAGTGTCTCGCTTTATTTCGCAGAGCTGATAGTACTTCGCATATTTCGAGCATATAATTATACAGTGGACTTACCTCTAGTTGCATGTCATACAGTACGACGTTATTACTCACTCGAGAAACGCATTTTACAGTCAATTGCTCCTCATCGTCGTCGATCGCCTGCTCCACACAGTAGACTCGACTAATCAGTTTTCCCCCTTTAATTAAGTTTGCACTGCGGAACTGCGCGTTAGTCTGAACGGCCTTATTGCGGCTCATGCAGGCGATACATCGCGACAGCGCGGGTGCGTTCACGTGCATGAAAGCGCGCGTGCAAAGAAGCGTGGTGAAAGCAGCGCGAGCAGCGAGCAGCACCCCAGTTTTTACTTTTCTCCCATAGATGGCGCTGCATGGATGGATGGATGGATGGATGGATAGGAGCGCCGCCCCCTTTGAAACGGGGTGGTGGCAATTGCCACCATGCTCAGCTTTTCTTCATTATTTTTTTTGTTTACTATGTTGGCAATTCTCATTAAGATTCTCCATCACCTTTGCCTACGGTTTCCTACAATTCTAACCTTATCCAATCCTCCAATCGCTTTTTGCTGACTTCCACTGCAGATTTATTTACATGACCATTGTTATCTTTAAACTCTAGGGCCTCAGAAAGAGTGACTGTGCCTGCATCGACATCCGGATGGATACTATCACATTTGATTATGAGGTGTTCAATTGTTTCCACAGATCTACCACACACTGCACATGTGTCATCTTCTTCGTTAAATATCTTTTTGTAGCTGCGCGTTCTAAGACACCCTGATCTAGCTTCAAAAAGTAGGGCACTGCCTCTTGAGTTATCATAGAAAAATTCTTTCCTGATCTGCCTTTTCCAGAATCGATATAGTTCTACACTATGTTTCTTTTCCATTGAATTCATCCAATTTTTAACTTCCGCGTTTTTAACCTGTCGTTTAATGCTCTTTCTTTCTCCGTCCTCATGACCGGCATACTTACTGGTTAGTTTTCTAGTTCTTTTCCGCCACTGTGAGTCAACGTTCTTTCTGTATAAATATTTAAATACCTTAGCTGCCCATCTGTTATCGCCCAATTTCCTCAGGCGTTCTTCATATATTATTTTACTCTTAGCTTCCCGCGCCTCGAACGATGCCCAGCCCATATCCCCTTGTACTGCCTCGTTCGTGGTTTTACCGTGGGCACCTAGTGCTAATCTTCCAGCAGCTCTCTGATTTACGTCTAATCTCGACTGAACTTCTGCCCTTAAGCACAGAACCGCATTGCCGAAAGTAAGTCCCGGCATCATTATTCCTTTCCAAATACCTCTTAGTACTTCATATTTGTTGTACCCCCATAATGCCCTATGTTTCATTATCCCGGCGTCTCTTCGTCCTTTTGCCCTAAGAGCCTGTTCATGCTTTTCCGTGTATATCTGCCCTTCGTTTAGCCATATCCCGAGGTATTTGTATTCGGCCACTTTGGGTATTTCGTGGCCTTGTATTTTAAGCACCTGATCAGTTGTATCGTTAAAAATCATCACACCTGACACATCAGGCGCAGCAGCGCCACCCGGCGATGCTTTGGGAGCCTATGGTGGCTACCCAAGGCGAAGGAGGCGTGGATGGCCGGTTGAGGACACGCAGTGCCAGCACGCGCGCACAGACACGTCCGCGTGAACTGCGCCGTCAAAGGCAGTCTGAAAGCCCACAGTGTAGGCAAGCACAACCAAACCGACCCAACACTGCGCATGCATGCAGACGCAGTGCGGAGGACGTAAACACAAGCACTCTCTCCTGCGGGCCAGCACACGCAGAAAAGGTAACGAGCTCTCACGCCCCAGTGCTCCTTCACGCCGAAAGACTGCCGGCGTCCCTCCTGGAAGCAGGAGAAAGGTCAGCGACCTTTTACCGCTGCCACCTCACCCTCCCCGCCGATGCTCGGCAGCACTCTTTCCATCCCTCAATTGCTTATGCCGCTCCCTCCGTTCTCTTTACCCGCACGCGACCGCCTGCTGTGTCCGGGGGCGGCTATCTACTGCGACGATCGGTAGCCTGCGAACTCGGCGGCCGTGCGAGCACTGATCAACGTTCGGCGGGAGCATCCTTCTTCTACGACCGCCAGCGCTGCTCCTGTACTACTCCTCTTCTAAAGCTACTTCTCAGTACCGTGCAGTGTTGCAGAAGGCAAAACCTAAGCGTCAGCCACTTGGAACTGTGAGCACGTCGCGGTGCACAGCATTTCTTCCCTCCAACACACATGCGCCAGTTTGTGTGGTCTGCTCTCCACAATTGTAGCAGATAACAGGAAGACGCTAAAAAGGCGGAATAAGAAATATTGTACATAAAAGACTTGATGACGTGCAGGAAAGGAAGTTGCAGCTGTCATTGACGCGCAAAGATGTAGACCGGCGTGGATTAAAGACCTAGGTGGTGAGCCCAGGATGCGTACAGTCGCCGACTTAAGGGATGGTTGGTGTGACGTCATTCAGAGATGACCTCTGTGGATGTACACTGTCGTGTGCGTGTGTCCGTGTGCGCGTGTGCGTGAGTGTGTGTGCGTTCATGATAAAAATCCAGGAGGCGTTGGCAAGAGAGTGGTAAATAAGAAAAGGAGAAAAACGAAAACAAACTGTGGGGATGAGACTTAAGGAAATTTCCAGAAAAGCGAAAAGGGCACAACTGGAAACGGATGGAATTAGGAAATGCGCGCTGCAACCTAGAACATATCGGTCATTCTTTGTCAGTAAACCCTTACGAGATGAAAATCTAGGGGTACTACACAATCGGCTCGATCTTCTTGCGCGAAGATCGCCGTCATAAGCACACCTTCTACATTAGGCGTAGCAAAGCATGCTTTGGCCGCGTATGACAATAAAATAGCCGCACATTATGTCAATAACAGCAATACGTTCTTTAAACTGCGGATGGGCTGTTTGCCTAGTTTATAATACATTCAATATAACCCACGTATTAGGAAGGCTGGAACAGGTTTCAGCCAGGATAAGAAGACGTGCCTGGAGATATGATATTGTTGCTGCACCTTCACAGCATATGCGATCTAGAATGGCAGCTAGACAGGATGATGGGGACGCTGGGTCTTTCAAGTCATATTATGAAGAATCCATTACCAACGTCATCGAGGTGTTGGCGGTACAGCAACCTCAACCGAATGACTTTTAAGGATGGAAGTTATTACCCAAATTTTATCTTCTCTTTCGGAGGCTCTGTAACGCTGTGTGACCAAATGCGTCTTCGGCATATCGTTATTTATTCGTTTCCCAATTTGGCAGGGAAGTAGCCAAACTATCGGTTGTCGAGTGTATAGCGCGTCCGGCTCTCAAGCTACAAGACAGCGGTTCGATTGCCGCCGCTGACACACAATTATTTTTCTTCTTTCAGCTATTGCTATCCTAGGATGAACGGTTTCGCGCCTATGTTGCTCCCTCGGGGCGAAATGACACAGCCGCTCTTCTCAGCCCGCCGATTATCGCAGAATTTCCAGTTCAAGCCGCAGCGGCAGCCGCAGCGCTGACTATCGAAGAAGGAAATAAATAAATGTTAACAAATCTGTAGTAGAAGTTATCAAAAAGCGATTGGAAGATTGGCGGCTTAAAAACAAAGAAGTTACATAAGCTTAGAAGTGTAGGACCAAAAACGTATTTAAAGTAAATGGCGAACTTTAGGGCCCGCTTATAACACAGTTGAATAAAGAAAAAAAATTCGCTGTGGCTTAGCTTGGTTAAGCCCGGTAATTTCGAAAGCAATATCCGTACCTACGCCATGGTACAGCTGGTAGTGTAGCTGGTGGTGGTGCTTGTGGTTAGAATTGTGGTGATGCATCGGTTATACAATCCAATCCATTCCAATTCAATCCACTCCATTCCAATCCAATCCAATCCCCTCCTATCCAATCCAATGTAATCTAATCTATTCTAATGTAATCTAATAAAGTCCAGTCCAATCTAATCTAATACAATCTAATGCAATCAAGGTCAAATGAAGGTCAATGGTGGTCACCGCCGCGGCACGATGGTGGTCACCGCCGCGGCACGGCAAAGGCGTGAAAGTGCAAGTAGTTTTGCTTTCGCAATAAAAGAAAAGTCGAGCATGGTGCTATGACCACCACTCCCGTTTCAAAGGGGACGCGCGTACTATCCATCCACCCACCCACACTGGGGGTACCTGCTGCTTCGTTCTTGAGTTGTCTTATGTAAGGGGCTTACTTTTCGTGAGTACCTTCACCAAGAAAATGCACCATCTTTTCGAGAGCTGCTCTCCTCGCTCCTAACGGTTTTGTCCTTTTCTGTTTGACTGCCGTTTCATTTCGCCTCCCTCTCATTTCAGAGCCGAATGACGAGTTGAAAAGGCGTCTGAGCTTTTGTCGGCTTTTGTGGATATAGTGGTCTGTTCTGGCCATGTGATCGAGGGGAGGTTAACAAGAAAACTTACGATCAGCTACGGCAAGGCTGCGGATTCCAAAACTGTGCTCTCGAAAAGGAACCAGCCTTCAGTATGTTTTCTTTTCGTGTGTACAGCTGAGTTCGTGCTCAGGTGGGTTCTGCGTGTGTGTGGGCCCGTGTTTAATGAGCTACGTGTCGGTCTGTCAGCGCTATAGGAAGCTTGCAGATTGCCACGTTCACTTCGTGAAGTTTAGTGCTCGCGTTGATGATGAAATAACTTAATTTGCACCCGTCAAGGAATCAGAGGGCGATGAAGACTTGAGTCTTGACCGCCGTCATCTTCTTCCCCTTTCAGCAGGCTGGGATCTCTTGGGATTCAGTGGTGTCCAGAGCCAGACGGATGACTTCTTTTTGTTCTTCTTCTTTCTGGCTGGTAATTAAAGGCTGCCAGGACTCTATATTCCCGTCTGGTTAGTTGTGGCTAGGGCATGTCCACACCATGTGGATCATGTCTACTATTTCATTACACTGTTTACACCTCGAGTCTTGGATCGCCGGATGCCATCTGCTTAGTGCTAGTGGGTTCGGAAAAACTCCCGCCTGTAACTTTCTCCATATGACTTCTTCCTTTTTGCTGAGGCCCTTGCATGCTCCAGGTACTGTCTGTCTTCCTAATCTGTAATGGCTAAGAATATCTTGGCACGTGTTCAGCTCCTCGTCCCTCTGAAGGGGCTCTCTGCTCGACGAGACCGCATTGCGGTCCAGGTGTGTGAGTCCTCGGGCCAATGCGTGCGCTGTCTCGTTTCCCCCGAGGCCCTCGTAGGCCGGAGTCCAAACTAGGTTAATTAGTTTGGCCGGTGTCGGGCCGGCAGTCAGAATTTTGACTGCTTCGACAGATACCTTGCCTGCGTTGTAGATGCGAATAGCCGATTTAGAATCTGTTATAATCACCCTGACATTCCGTTGAGTTAGGGCCAGCGCAATAGAAGGTGTAAAAGCCTTCGGAATGTATTTACTTTCAACACGTGTGCATGTGCACAGTGAAACTTGAGCGGAAAGACTAAACAAACAGAACTGGCAAGAACAGCCACAGATTCCAAACCGCCGCCCGCCTCCCGGGAGCTTCACTCTCGATAATAGGGCCCTTGGTGCACCTTGTCAGACTGTCGCACTTGTTAGCGATGACCCTGATAAAACATGTCGGGTCCTCTTTGAATTTCGCACAACGGGCATGCAGCGTTTGTTTGTTTCTTCTTCTTGTTTGTGAAAGACAACTTCGTGCAAAACTTCTTTCTTCGTACAGGGGGAATCCGAAAGCCCCACATCGCTGCGGCGCAACAGGCTTTTTGGGTTGGGTGATGACAGGTAGAACTGAGGGCTATCCAAATAAGATCTGGCTGTCAAGCGGCAGCAACCCGGATGATCCTGCGACTCTATCGGCTGCCGCCATCTTTACGCCCCTCCGGCAGCCCCGTCTTGTATTTCGCGAGAGGAGCCGGACTGTCTTAGTCTCGATGCCTCGGCAAGGCAAAGCGATCCCGTGGGCTCGTCGGGTCCTTAACGAATCGTCGATTCCGAGTCCACCTCAATTATGAAGCCGTCACATCCAGCATCTCTCCAGCATCTATCCACCATCTCTAACGCTCTGGTGTCTGCAGCTGGGATGAACAACAGGGGAAAAGCAGGGACTGTGAGCTCTGCCTTGTGCACTAAAAAGAAAATACCATATTGTATGAACCTCTGAAACATTGCAGTCGTTTGGGCGGTGGAACAAAGATGCGCGCGAATATCGCTCAATCCCGAGTGTCATAAAACTTGCCAGCCACATATATTCGAACTTTTTATACATTTTATACATTGAATTTAACTAAAGTGGTTTGTATCCTCAACACGTGGTTTTGACATCAAGTGCCACTGAAATTTCCTCGCAAAGACTTATCTAGAAAGGGAAATAAAATGAAGGTACCAGCCGCGGTGCCACTGAGTGTGGCAGTGTAACCTGAACACTGTCTCACAGGAAAGCGAAGTTGATTAAAATTGTGTTTATCACCGTAATCAAGAACTGCCTACTCAAGGCCACTAAAGAATAATTTCATTTCCCAATTCTCAATTTACATACAATTTTCAATTTAGTTCAGCATCCCGACCACCTTCGCTTTGCGAATTTCTTCTCCTAATCCTCTCCTAATTTCCTCTCCTAATCGCAGGCGTGGCTTCGTAAGCATGCGCGTCTCACTCGCTCCAATAGTCTTAGTGATCTGCCTTTGTCACACGATAAGGGATGCAGGCGTGGCAGAAGCCACGCCTGCATCCCTTATCTTGCATTTCTTATCCTGCATCCCTTATCTTGATGTCCATACAGCCTCTTCGACAGACCACGGTCATGTAACAGACCCAAGCATCAGTGAAGAGTTCAGCTAAGGGGATACCGCACAAAGGCAGATCACTAAGACTATTGGAGCGAGTGAGAAGCGCATGCTTACGCTAAAGCATGGGTTTCTGTACACGGGGTGTGGAAGAGCGAAATGCTTCACTAGCTTCCAGCTAGCTCGTTTATAGTCGCGCTAAAAGCAACTCAGATGCAAGTGGTCCAGACGGCCTTCCCGAGAATTCGGCGGTTTTTCGTGGTTACGATTTTCGCATGCCTGACGTTGTCGCAAAAGCCTCAAGTTAGCAGCACATAAGTACCATCGAAGAAAAGGCAGAGTAGTGGTGGCCTAGTAATTTGAGCTTCTTTTTCACATGAGAGAGGTGCGGGGTTCAATCCCCAGTGCCGCCGGGTGCCCACTGGTGATGCAATGGTTACAAGCTTTCCCCTGGCCTGATGTCCCGTTTCTTTAGGGTGAAATGCTTGGGAGATGGGTATTTGACCCCATCTTGAACAGAAGAAACAACCTTGTGCCATGGCACTTTCTGGCCACAGAAGCCCTTCCGCCAAAAAAGAAAATCATCATCATCATCAGTTGGTTATCGCGATTACACCATTACCTCAAATAAAGTTTTTTTTTTTTTACACCGTCTGTAATAATACCATTAAATGGTTGTTATCCAGGAATTCCTGAATTTTTTGTCGGGTACTAGCGGTTTGTGAATAAACGAAACTGTACCAATTAAAGCGAAGTGTAAACGTCGTGCCAGGGCCGCTGGGAGTGCTAGCGCCGAAATTAAGTACGAACGGCGAAGCCTGTAAGTAAACAAGAAAAACTATAGAAGGCAGAGTATATGGTTGGGTTTATGGTTTATGGGGTTTAACGTCCCGAAGCGACTCAGGCTATGAGAGACGCCGTAGTGAAGGGCTCCGGAAATTTCGACCACCTGGGGTTCTTTAACGTGCACTGACATCGCACAGCCCACGGGCCTCTAGAATTTCTCCTCCAAATAAATTCTTGCCGCAGCGGCCGGGATCGAACCCGCGTCTTTCGGGTCAGCAGCCGAGCACCATAACCACTGAGCCACCGCGGCGGCTGAAGGCAAAGTATAAAGATGGCATTAAACTGAGACGCAGAAAATAGGCAGCAGACACGACACAGCTTCCAATAAGATATTTACGCTGTTTTCTCCGGAACGCTCAATACTGGTGAGATCACTGTAGGCGTCTTCCGACCGACCTCTCTTCCGGTGGTATAGACGAGCAGAGGCAGACATGTGACGAGCATACATGTGTGCAAGTTCAGTAACGGCAGTTGCGTTCACGACTGCGGGATGTGAAGCCTGTGCAGGTTTCTTCAGATACAAAGCAGCCACCTGCGTGATCCATGCTATGCGTAGAGAGTAATTAAAGCGCATTCATGATTACTCTGCTGTGAGGGCCTGAACTGATCATGAATATTTCAGATTTTTATGCAACGAACGCTTTGGAAAGGCTCCTCAGCTTACCTAGAAGTCGCAGTGGCAAGGCGAAGAGGATGCACAGTTGGCCTTCTACTCGCGAAATGCCTTCTACTCGCGAAATGTCCATGGTAAGCAAGGCTAGGACCAGTGGTGAGGCCAGAAATGCGTTTGGAGAGCAGTTGCAAATATCCTCCACATCTGCGAGATTGGTACGCGAATGAGAAATGAGTCGCTTGTATGATACCAGCCTAGTCCACAATAGAGGGCTAAAAAGGCTTCTGTAATGGGTTGGAGGGAGGAAGGGATACAGGCGACAGGAGTGTCAAACAAGACGAACATCCTTCTATGCAGTCAGCAAGAAATTCAGGATTATAGGGTATTCCTTTCCGTTAAACAGGAAAACGAAACTTTTTTTGGAATGCAGATCGAGATTCCGGATACGCCGCAGACATACAGAATTCATTTTCTGCGGTAAAGGTCTATTTTGACTGACCACAACGGGGTAATTGCTGCGCATCCGAATCTCCGTACTCGACGGACTTCGCGCGTAATGACGTGGCAAGCATTGCTAAATATACAGGACAAAACGGAGAAGCAACCGAACAGAGCGCTTCCGTCACCGCCCTCAGTCTGTGTTTTCACTTTCGCCCTGTGCGTTACAGCCCGATCGAAATCCGGCTGGCGTAGGTGTCCAGCTCGCAACCTCGTCGTCAGAACGCGAACACCATAGCCTTTAAACTACCTCGAGAAGACATACACGAAACCTTTCAGCGAGTCGTTCATTTAAATAAACGTTTCCAAGCAACAACTAAAGTTGTGTTTCAAGTCAACTTGGGGGCCAACCCTCAACCACTAAATAAGAGCGCTTGGCAGCCGGAGCACGTTTCCACGCTCTCGCCAACAGAAGCCGGCTTTGCCGTCGTTCCACGTCACGCGACCTCAGAGGCAGAACCGCACTCGCTGCAGTCGCAATCACGCCTAATGACGGTGCTCTGTTTTACGCTGCCAGCTCCATGTCAGAAGACGTGGCTTGTCGTCTCAATTTAAGGTGCCGCAGCGTCAGGGAGTGCCGCACGATGCCGCGTTTACTGCAAAGATTATATATATATACACGTCCCGGCACACCCCCGAATTAGACACGGGAGAACGGATCCCCATGGCTACAGTGGAGCTGACCAGCGACCCCTGCGTGCGGTGTCCCGGAATTAGGGGCCCGCACCGTGACCCACCCAACTCAATCAAAATGCTGCGCCAACTCAACCCGGCAATTCGTAACTCGTGTGGCGAGAATTAAGGGGGCACCGCAAAAAGAACCAATGGCTGCTGGGAAGGCGCTTTACATTGAAAAATAAGTATTTACAATCTTTGCGGCGGGCTCCCGAAGCCCCAAAACTTTTTGTACGTTTTGTTCGTTTTTTTTTTGTTCATTAGGCACAATGAAAAAGGGAAAGAGAGTTATAAGAAGGAGTGTAAACAAGCCTCGCTTAAAAAGTGCAAAAGTTCTCGATAAAGCGAGTATCATGAGTCCACTTGCCTTAGGCGCCTGCAACGTCCCATCGCAGGCCTACCTTCCTTAGGAAGCGTCGTCTCACGGAAGCTGTAGCCGGGCGAGTCCACAGCAAGTGTCTTTCTTCTAAACACTAGTGTTTCTTAGTTTGAAGACTTAATCGATAACGCTTGCTACAAGTTACCAAACTTTTATTTACTTTCTACACTTCATTAATCCATGCCTACAGCGCTTAAAGTGGCCGTCGCGTGGAAGCTTAGGAAATATGACGTCGTCTACTGAGAGCGAGGTCGACAGATCAAATCCCGATAGCAATTAGATGGAGGACGATTGCAAGAACTCTGTGCAGTGTACTACATCAGCGCACGTTAAAGAACTCCATGAGGTGCAAATTATTGCCGAAGCCTCCAGTACAGCGTCTCTCACAGCCCGCGTGCATCTTCATGTCGCCAAACTCCACATAGTCCACTATGTGGGGTTTGACCCCACTTAGTATACTACTGCTTACACCGCCCCCTCCGAACACCTGACAAACTGAGTGGCGTGACGCTTTGTGCAATCTTGCACGCGTGGGGGTTGTGTATGAAATCCCCCTGCTATGCGGACGAGTACACATCGGCCAAGTAGGCCGTTGTATAAACAAGCGACTGGGGAAGCACCAGGTTTCAATGAAGAACGGGAAAGGGTCCAATTTGCCCTTACATTGGGCGCATGCTCTTTGGCTACGCTTGATAAGCAATGCCGACCTTTGCTGGCTAGAACCAAAATTTTGAGGCGCAGTCCTAACCAGACAGCACGTGAGCTGGGAGAGGCCATTTTATGCGAAGCATACTACTTTAGCTACCACTTCAGCCCTTCACCGTGGTTATGCGCCTCCAAATCACGTGATACATGACGTCACACCACGTGACACGATGACGCCACGACAATAGAGAAACGGGGGCCCACCTCGCGCCGTCGCTGTGGTTGTGCGCCTCCAAATACGTGATACATGACGTCACACCACGTGACACGATGACGTCACGACAGTGGAGAAACGGGGGCGCACCTCCCGCCGTCGCTGTGGTTGTGCGCCTCCAAATCACGTGATACATGACGTCACACCACGTGACACGATGACGTCACGACAGTGGAGAAACGGGGGCCCACCTCGCGCCGTCGCTGTGGTTGTGCGCCTCCAAATCACGTGATACATGACGTCACACCACGTGACACGATGACGTCACGACAGTGGAGAAACGGGGGCCCACCTCGCGCCGTCGCTGTGGTTGTGCGCCTCCAAATTACGCGACACTATGATGCTTCGCATTCTCCAGGCTTAACCAAGCTAAGCCTCAGCCATTTTTTTTTATTGAGGGTAACGGTGAACGCTGCCTAAGGGATGCATCAATCAAATTGTATAAAAAAGAAAAAAGGTTGCTGGCATGTGCGCTTTGGGCAATGATTTGGCATGCAAAAAGGTATAAATATGTGCTCTTTTCTGAATAAAGTCAGTCGCGAGTATGCGCCCGTCCATGTCTTCTTTTGCGCATTTCCCTTGCTTAAGTTTGTTTTTATTCTTTTTTCTTCTGCCGCGAGAGTCAACAATCAAAAATAAACAAAATGATACGACTCCTTCTTATTGCAGACTCCCAAAGCACTAATCGTCTCGACATACTCGTTCTATTTATTGTTTAGGTCGGCTCAGAATTTAAGTTTTTAGCGACCGTGCCCTTCCTGCTCTCAGGAAAGGAAACTTTGTGTCGACGGGATTAATAATGGCAACACTTGAGACTGCAAATAATTACACTTTCCGCTCGCACATTTCTTCTTCTTTTTTTTTTTGGACTCAGCAATCTGTGAATGAAGTTAACAACAGAAGTTTAGCACGTTTAGTGCGTTCTGTGCGATCTCAAGTTGCGTGATGTTTGTTTCAGAGGCCAATAAGTAGTCCTTCCCTGCACGCGAATGCAGTCGTCATTTATGCTGACCTCCACTCGCAGTTCCTACAAGGCGGCCAACATGTCGTAATGGGCCATCCTCGTTTCCGAGGTTAACCGAACGGGCAACAATTCCTACACAAAAATAATGTTTCTCTTATTGTAAAAGGCATACTGTGATCAACCTTCTTCACCATTCGTTAATCATTAATTTAACTGCCACCTGCCATGGTGTGCTGTTTGCTCACAGTCCGGTGGTGGGAGGCTTACCTGGCACCTAGGACGCGCGCGCGGTCTACGTCTTGTGAACACGTCTTTTTCTGCAGTTTTTTTTTCGTGCCACCTAGGTTGCTCCTGTGAGAATTTTTCGTGCCGAGTAACGGCAGCCTCGTAGACCACGTAGGCCCTCGTCGGGGCGCGCGAGCGCCTAACTGCAGGCACAAATAAAGTTTATTCCAATCCAATCCAATCGTGGATTTTTCACTGATGGTTTACGACGCCAACGGCGACAACTTTTTTATTCATTCATTTATTAGGTCCTCAAATTCCCCATTTAAGGGGTGGGTGGTGAGTACGGCAGTTATGACAAAAAATGATTTTAGATGGCAGTCTTGAATTGTTGAAGATCTTCTAGGAAAGCGATATGGCCGGGAGGGTCGTTCCAGTCCAGGGCAGTACGGAGGAAAAATAATTTTTAAGGCGGAAGCCTTTAATGTCTCATCGTTGTAAGCAGCAGTCGTCGACAGAAAATGTCACGCTTTTCAATTGGTGGAAACGGTCGTGACGTCACAGTGCGCGAATTTCAAACCGGGCCAATTGTACTTTGGCTAGTAACCATGCAACCAATTGAAGGGATCGTATAGTGGTGCTTCAAGTAAGTGGGACTGAGCTTATTTAATTGCTTAATTACCCAATTAGCCTAATTAGCTTTACTAGTCAGGCCATATAAATAAATACAACCGATTAAGAAATTGGTCGAGCTCAGGAATCGAACCCCGGTCTTCGGCGTGAGAGATGAGCATGCTACCCACTCCGCCATGCCTGCTCGATGGTTTGGAATGAACAAAGGCGCGTCTAGTGAATACGGTGTGTTCACTCACTCTCATCCTCCTCCATTCCCTTCCCGCGAGGTTTAGGTGTCCACCGACAAATGAGAGACAGATATATTTCCTTTCCTCAAAAACCAATTTACTCACGAGCGTAGAACCGAATGGGCGATGGCGTTCTATGGACTCCTTGGCAGCGTTGCAAGACGCTGTCGCGTTCCACTCTTAGGGGCATCAGTGACCACACTTTAGGTCAAAAAAGTGCCCCCCTGAATTTTGACGGGTGTCCACCGAGATATGTGAGACAGTTACTGCGTAATTTCCTTTCCTCAAATACAATTTTCGTTTTCTTCATTACGGCTCCTCTTTATCTATCTTCTTTCACTCCCACTTCCTCCCTTCCTCTACGGTGCGGTTCAGGTGTCCACCGAGATGACAGAGAATTACTGCGCCATTTCCTTTCCTCAAAAAGCGTTGCGTTCAAAGGGCAAGGCATCGCGCTGAACGGGTGGTGTTCCGTGGACTCCCTGGCAGCGCTACAACGCGCTGTCGTGTTCCATTCCTAAAGGCGAAGCTTAAGCCTCATTAATTAGCAGTTAATTAGTATTCAGGCATTAATCAGTAATTAACCATTAATTAGTGATTTGTCATCACTTAGTAATTAGTACTCAATCATATGTGACGCCACCGGTGCCACAGAAACAGCGAAGGTGGTGCGGAAAACGCTTCCGCCTCTACCCACTGTAGACAGTCAAAGTGCCCTCTGAATTTTTTGAACGTTGTGGTATGGGCACGCTGGGGGTATAGACGGCTTTGGGATGGCTGTGACGGGATAAACGATGGTCTGGGCATTTGAGTACATTGTTCGGTGGAAAGCTGTGAAAAAACGTATGATAAAGAGAAAGGCCAGCTAGTTGACGACGGGATGCTAGGGTACGAAGTTTAAGTTGAGATTTTAGTCGAGTTACACTAGATAAGAGTACAATGGAATAATGAATCGTGAGGCGCGATTTTGAATAGATTCCAGTAAATTCGATAGGTTGGTTTGGTGAGGATCGAATATAGAACTTGCGTACTCTAGTTTAGGTTGGACAAGCGATATATAGGCTATTAGTTTGACGGGAGGGGGTGCTAAGGAAAAGTTACGCCGTAAGTAGCCAAGGACGCGAGTGGCTGAGTTAGCTATATTAGTATTATGACTGTGCCAGGATAGGTCCCTGGAGATATGGACACCTAGGTACTTAATATTGTCGGTACTTAATATTTACGAAGCCGACTGTTCTGCGACACGGTATCCTTAACCCTATCGCTTTAAAAAAAATTACCAGAGTAAAGAGCAAACAGCGCAGAAGGTTTTCCAAGTGACGATATGAATGCTGAAAACTCAATGGAATGCTGAGAGTGAAAGAAGCCGTGTGATGTGCGCCAACAACCGGCTGGAGCAAAAGAAAAATTAGTTTCATTGAAGCTTCTGAAAAGTGAAAAATATCAACGCTATAAAGCTTAAGGTTGCAGTTCAAGACTTCAGCAGAAGGTTGCTCAGTGATAAAATGCCGCAGTGCTAAACCAAGTGCTGAACAGCAGCCTCTGAGCAATGTATTTCATTTTCTACGGCAAACCAGAGATTCGTTTCCCAAGAAGAGGGCTGGAACACCCACCCTTGTCAGGTCGTTTGCTTTTTACTTCTTGCTTGCTGCGCTGCATCACAATTGCGTGATGGCTGTGCTGCAAAGTCCCAATTTTAGCGAGCCAGAAGGGCGCTTGAAACCTCATTGGGAACACAACAGGGCGCATATGCCCTCGCCCGTCGATAAACACGCGTAGCAAGCATCTCACACGTGACCACTGAGCGCCTGCCTAGACGCGAAATGTTGTGACGACATCAATCATTAAAGGTGCAGTGAAGAGGAATCTGAACTCGTCTTTTTTCCGCGGAAACTCGATCCACACGTTCCGAGCATTCTTAGAAACCTCGACTTTTTGCCCTGTGTGGCCGATTTTCCTTAATTAAATCGGAATAACGTCAGGCTCCCGCCTTTTTTTTTTTTTTAATTCTCCCCGTACGGTGGGCGGAGTCGACCAACGCGTGGAGTGCCTTTCAGCCAGCTCCATAGAGGCTTTGCTTTCGCTTTATTTTGTTTTTTAGGTTTCTGTGAATAAATAGTTTAATTCTCAGATAATATAGCCGCAAAATAAGCCTGCAAAAATAAAAATACGCGCGGCCTATTTGCTACTACGGATTCTTACGTATTAATCCGCGGAAGGCAGAGCGGCAAGCCTCCACGGAGCTGGCTGAAAGGCACTCCACGCGTTGGTCGACTCCGCCCACCATACGGGGCAAATTAAAGAAAAAAAAGGGGGGGGGGGGAGCCGGACGTTAATCCGATTTAGTTATTGAAATCAGCCAGATAGGGCAATAAATCGACGTTTCTAAGAATGCTTGGAACAATAAATAAATCAAATCAAATCAAATTTTGATTGATTTCCTGCGGCAAAAAGACGAGTCCAGATTCCTCTTCACTGCACTTTTAAGACTTTCTGGCTAAGCTGCCTACATGGCTTTCTACTTTCGTTAAAACCAAAAGAGCACAGTACGTGAACTCGTGAGGAATGCGAGACCAGCGTAGACCATATATACCGTCCGCGCCCCCATTATCGTGCAAGTTGCGCCTGCTTTATTTCGGCGGCCGTGACCCAACTGCCACCGAGGGGTGCTGTTTACGGGAGCACGTCTTGCCCCATCGCTGCTCTCATCACCGCGGGAACCCACCATACCGCCCTGCTCTGTCATGCGTTTACAGTAATGGTGGCTACTCTGCGGGCCCAAGAATCCTTCCGTCCGTGGGCCATAATAGCAGTCCACTGTTCCTAATTGCATCTTAATTGCAAGTTGATGAATTAGTGCCGCACCTCAACTCAAGCCCGGAAACCCCGAGCAGTGAAGGCGTGCGAACAAGGTGCGGCACCGATTCGTCAGCTAGTCAGGTTTTTTTTTTTCCTGCAGAGCACCATAAGGCTCCGGCACGGTGCCGATGACGACAGCCATGAGAAACCGGCGACGCAGTACTTGATGCGCGAAGCTTCGGTGATCAGCAGCAGCTAGTTCCATCTAGCGAGCCTAGTGCTTAAGCCCACGTCTCCGGAGCGGGCACAGAACGCTGGCACGCACACAACAGGTTAAAAATACCAGTAACGTCTGCAAACTCGTTTGCAGACATCGCACAATTGTGAGACATTCCAGCGGCTAAAAAGACACGGACGAAGGAAGACGAGACAGGACAAACGCCGGACTTCAACTTAGGTTTATTTCACAAACAGCTATAATATACAAAAGGGGGCGCAAAGAAAGGTAATCCGTGACAAGATAAAAACCCATTATCCAAAAAAATACGGAAGGCGCCAGTGCCATGCCACTCATGCTTGCCACATCGGCGCACCTTCTATTTATCGCCTACCTGGTTGAATCAACACGTTTGCCTTGAGGTAACTTATTTCTTTTTTGCGTAGCGCCACAGAAGAGCTGCTGACGCAGTTTTCTTTGTCATTGATTATGCTGAATGCTTCAAAAATTTCTCGAACGAACGCTTGCTAGAGCATCGCCGGACAGCTCATTGACTCACAATAGTACTAGCAACCAACTAGCCCAGCTTTTTACGCTTGATAACAGACATGGCATCGCGGCAGATTAGAAGCTAACTTTTATGTAGACGTTAGGAACAGGAGTATACAAGAGATTTGAAGAAGAATGCCAATACGGTGGCCCCCTATTAGCCCCCATTTGTGCGTGCGTTTGTGGTACGCATTCTGTGGTTGACGCTTGGGCATCCGATTTGCCGCCAGCTCCAAACCAACACTTACACACATCTTTGCTTTTTGCACCAACTACGCCCTCCACATCAATACATGCCCACAGTAAGCTGAATATCCCACACTTTGCCACACCGACTGTGCTTGCGATTGCGCCCCAAGAGCCTCTCTCAGCCCATAACTTTATAAATATCGGTGTAAGGAATAAAAACAGTGTCAGTGCGGAAGTTGTAGATAGGCTTGAAAATGAGCCGGCCGAAATATTTGCACCAAGGTTCTGATATTTAGGCGAGCTAACTAATTTTTGCGAATTACTTCGCTTTGAATAATGAGAAATACTGTACTCTCGTTCAGATATTGCACTCTCTTGACGACACTCTCGTCAGCCCTGCGTTGGCTTCACTCGCCTCGGACACTCCGTCTTTCTTAAAGGCTTGGTTACATTTAGCTGGCCCTGGAACCGTGAGTTAACAGCTGAAGTGCAAATGAGCCGCCGCGGTGGCTCAGCGGTTATGGTGCTCGGCTGCTGACCCAAAAGACGCGGGTTCGATCCCGACCGCGGCGGCTGGAATTTCTTTGGAGGAGAAATTCTAGAGGCTCGTGTACTGTGCGATGTCAGTGCACGTTAAAGAACCCCAGGTGGTCGAAATTTCCGGAGCCCTTCACTACGGCGTCTCTCATAGCCTTAGTCGCTTTGGGACGTTAAAAAAAAAAAAGAAAAAAGATCAAGTGCAAATGAGCACTTCAGACAGGTTTACTGCTTGGCCATAGTTTTAAGTGAGTGTGTATACCTTTAGTTCACAGGAGATTAGCTGGAAGGGAATTTACACAGTCACCTTTTCTACACAGTGACAACACCCTTTGCGAAGGTTCAATGGCGATGCGAGGGAGCGGGTCCTAATCCCTACCGGCGCGTTTCGATCGAGGCGAAATTGCCCCTGGGCTGTGCGATGTCAGTGCATGCTAAATTAATCCAGAGTATCGGCATGTCTGATTCCTGCTTCGCTTGATCCAGTCTTTCGAACCTTCTTTCACGACACAGTTCAAATCTCCAAACTGTATGGGACGTGCGTGTTTCGCATAACCACCCCTCTTCACCCATTTGTGGTTGTCCTGTAGCGAGAACACTTAAAAGACTACACAGAACCATCAGAGGAAAGCGTTTGTATAACTGCTGGGACAAATTCATGGCGCCCCGCCGCGGTGGCTTAGTGGCTACGGCGCTCGGCTGCTGACCCGAAAGACGCGGGTTCGATCCAAGCCGCAGCGGCTGAATTTCGATGAAGCGAAATTCTAGAGGCCTGTGTGCTTTGCGATGTCAATGCACGTTAGAGAACCCCAGGTGGTCGAAATTTCCGCAGCCCTTCACTATGGCGTCCCTCATAAGATTTTGATCTATAACGCCTTGTTTCTTTCTTATCTTAATTACTGTTCTTTGGTATGGGGAAATTCTACTCAGAAGAATATTACCAGAGTACACCTTTTGCGAAAAAGGCCAATCCGTTATATTGCAAACATGAATTATTATTCTCATACTAAAGGACTATTTAAACGTTACAATATTGTTCCTGTACATAATTTATATGACTATGGTTTATGTGTTAAGTACAAGAAATGTGTCAATAATAACCAGCACGTGTTTCTGCAGCTAGGTGATCTTAAGGCCAATGTACCAACTTACTCACTTCGGCACCAAGAATTCTACCACGTTCCAAGTTCTAGAACTCAACTCGGTTGCCAGATGTTGTGTTCCTTGATTGCCACGACTTCTAAATACCTTTTGTACCAGCAACGTACAATTGGAAAAATGCAGCTTTCCTTCCATCAAAACCAGGTTCCTCTCATAACTTGTCAATGTAAATGAATGGTTGAAGAGTGATCTGTATCATGTGTATATTTTTGTTTTCTTAATATTATTTCATCTACAAACAGAGTATGAATTGGTATGTGATTACTTTGTGTGCTGTTTCGCTGTATGCCATGTACAGGGAGGAGCCGGCACATTCAAGCGAAAATTTTTTCGCTTTTTGCCTGTGCCTACCCACATCTTTTTGGTGTAAATAAAAAAGAATGCATGAATGAATGAATAGTCTGAGTTGTTTTGTGACTATGAACCCCAATAAACAAAGAAAAGCAAACCAAACAAATTCATGCCAGTAACGACATGTGCACGACATGCCTCCAGTATTATGTTTTTTCCTTTCTGTGAAAGCTGTTAAGTAGGTAAGCTCCTAAGTACGCACTCGCGGAACTGAACAAAAAAACAAGTTTCAACTAAGGCGACCCGGCCTCTATCGTTGTTTATGCTTGGTTCTTGAGAAAGACGTTCCAAGTTTATGACTTTTCTCGAGAAGAATGACGAACTTGCCACGAGGCTAGCCTTCGGCTCAAAGAACCACTTCATCATACATGCTTCTCTTTTTCACTCACGATGGCGCAACTTTACTGAATACCGATCCACTTCCGTCTCTTCCTTTATATGGTCCGACGGCATCCTGAATGAAACACACACATTTGTAGAAAAAGATCACTTAACTGCACTACATCTCAGGCACTCCTGGTGACAAGAGTCGTCTCTGCGATCGATCCGACGCCGCAAAAAGCGATACATCTTCTCACGGCTGGGTCCAGCTTCCCCACCGGGATGTCCCCATGCCAGGCTATCCATATTCGCTGAGAAAATGTCTCTTCCTACCGAAGCATAGCGTGCTTCTCACAAGATTTCCATCAAGGCGTCGAATCTGGAACGATATATAGTATATGGGCGCTTCGTCGAGCGGCTCTCAGACGGGCAGGTAACGAAGCGCATCGACCAGGGAAAGCTCTTAATCTGAGCAGAGATAACCGAGACTGGTGCGCTGTTTTTCGCGCCCCGTGGGCGACGAATGCGTCTAGCTGCAAGCAGCCATAAATCACCGCTTCTCGGTTGCGGCAGAGGTGAAGTGAACGTCGTCGACCGCACTTGTCGCCTGTCTTCTTGAGATAGAAAGACTCACCGAGCGCGGAATGTCGACCTTCCCTATCCCACGCTCGAAGGAGCGAAAACGATTCTAAGCAAGGTGATGGAACAGCGTGGCAGGCCTCTCCCTGCCAACCCCCCTCTCTCACCGTATCCACCAACGATAGAGTGCGTTCGCGTCGGTTTTTCAGCGCTCTTTTTTGAGCAGCGTCTTCGTCCTACTTTGTCTCTCCGGCCACCGATGCTGTTCTTGTCGTCTGCTTCCAGCTACATCGCCGACTACAGCATGCGGCTATCTCAATGGCCGCGGTGGACTTCTGAGATCAATCGACTGCCACGCTTTTCGAGCTGTATTGCGCTAACGTGGCTCACCTTGTGTCCTGTACAAGACTCACCGAGTTCTTTTTCTCAGGCCCGTCTGCATCTACATCCGGAAAGCCCCTTTCATTCCGGAACCACGCTTCGCACACGTCCGATACGGGCAGCCCACGAGAGGTCCTCTTCATTTTCAGGCCCGAGGTTTCTGATCCGGTAAACCGGCAAATGCGCGATCATTGAGTGGCGGCCGGAGGAAGGACGCGATGCACGGTCGGGATTCCCGGTAGCACAGGCAGTACATTCACATTCAGCGCACGCTGCCTACAAGACAGTGCACACCAAAGGCAGTGGCTAATCTCGCACGCACGCATGATTCATGTTGTTTGGCTCACCGCTGTGAGCGCAGACTGAGATAGAACACCCCGTACATAGGCCGAAGCTGCAGCACCCATCAGACGCTTATGCAGGCAGCGTGGTAGCGGAATCTTGTAACTTTTAATGGGCGTCTCGGAGCGCGCCTCCTGCTTGTCGGGATGCATTTGGAATCGCCTGCGGTGAATCCGTGTGCCATAGAAGGCAGTTTTTATTAACGTCAGCTTCTTCACTCGCTGGAGTAGTTTCTGGCGGAAAAACCCAAGTTTTCGAAGTTCTGCAGATTCCTTTCCGAATGCAGGGGAGGTATACAGCGAGAGGCCATAACATAAAATATACGTGTTTCGTTTATGTCCGCTCAGCCGCGGTGGCTCAGTGGTTACGGCACTCGGCTGCTGACCCGAAATACGCGGGTTCGATCCCGGCCGCGGCAGTCGAATTTCGATGGAGGCGAAATTCTAGAGGCCCGTGTACTGTGGGATGTAAGTGCACGTTAAAGAACCCCAGGTGGTCGAAATTTCCGGAGCCCTTCACTACGGCGTCTCTCATAGCTTGAGCCGCTTTGGGACGTTAAACCCCAACAAACCAAGCCAACCGTTTATGTCCAGCGCGATTCAACCCTTACCCCAAGTGGCTTTCATTTCTCTTTTAAAAGATTGTTTGCCTATCCTCATTTTTTGGGTTCGGTGGTCGGAATGATAAACTTTGCTTCATTTAACCTGCTCTGCGGCACGCGCTTCCTTCCATATTTGCCGCGGTCTGTGCTCTCTTTCACGTTCTTCTGTTCTGCGCTGCTCTGTAACGCTCTTTGTTTCTCTGTTCTTTCGCTCTTCGCTATTTTCTCATCTTTCGTGTTTGATAGTCCTTCAATGCCGATTACAAATAAATTTTGCACCCGTAAAAAGACTTTCTTTATTTGGTAGTGTGTCATTACAGAGAACAAGAGGTGGATCAACTGAATGGAAGGCTGGGCTAGTTGTAGGTTGTTCATGATGGAATTTTGCGGGAGCGAACAAACAAAACACAGAGAAGCTATCACAGGACAGGCGCCTTTTTTCACAACTAGTTTAATGGGAAGGCAACAAACACTTAAATATGAAAAGATATCACAGGTAGGTACAGATAAAAACAGTTAAGATATCATGTTATGACTAAACAAACTCAAAATTTACGCAGATAACCTATTTCCTGGTGAATGCGTGATGGTGAAGGTGAATAGATGTTTTCAAACAGAAACTGGAAAAAAAGCCGGCCTTTATAAAGTGCCGGAAATTACGCATAAACGAGAAACGAGAAAACTCAATCACTCGGTCTCGCACTCGGGGGCGGATACGCACTGCAAGCATCTACTGTGGGCAGGTGCCCCTTTGTGTTGTCCGGCGTCTGCTGTATCACTTCTGATACTAAGGAGGAACGGAGCTGCAATGCAAGGAACTAACCAGAACGCCACGTGAAAGAAAATAGGTATCCATGTGCTGCACAACGCTCGCTGTTTGGCGCACTTCGGAAACACACGAGGCACATGTGCCTTGGTATGCGGCGTTCGATTCGTGCCCCTGCCGGCCACACCACGAATCGCCATGGTAATCGCGCCTGAAATTTCGGAAAACTTTAGCCCAGTATAGAACTTAAGACCGCTGCGCTGGATTTTAGAATCCAGCCTTTCTCCTCACGCCGCCGGAATCCGTTGACTCCCAATGGGCCCGGCTTGAGGAGGGCTGTCGATTTTCCGTATGTAGTAAGTCATATCCGGCAAGTTGCAGAACTGTACCACACGCGGCCAAGTGCATGCGTGGCCTGGTAGCGAGCTTTTTAAACGCTTATAACAAGAGTACTGGTTAACTGCCTTTTACCACTGGGTTCTACCACTAAGTTCTACCACTGAGTTCTACCACTGGGTTCTACCACTGGGTTCTAACAAGTGTACTGGGAAAACTTTGGCGTCATATAAGCCAATGTAATGAGGAGATCCATAAAATAGAATTTCAAGTTCAAATCCTCAAGAAGCCAAATGAAATTGCAGAAATTTTGAACTGGTGTATTAAGACAATTTTTTTTAAAGAGATACATGTAAAAATCAGGATTCCCTAACGATTCCAGCGATTAAATACTCGAGAAGGTGTCATTGCCATGTTACTTAATTTGAATACTAAGAAGTCCACAGGCCCTGATGGCGTTCGAAACGCAAGATTTGAGGCTTTATTATTGCTACAGGTAACATACCAGCTGACTGACACATTGCACGTGTTACACCTATTCATAAAAAGGGTGACCGGCTTTCTGTAAATAATTATCGTCCTGTTTCAATAACAAGTAAAACTTGCAAAATATTTTGGAGCATACTATGCACGTCACATTCAAGATTTTTTTAGCAGACCACAACTTGCGGTCGCCATATCAGCATGTCTCAAGAATAAAGTGTACATGATTTATTGAGTCGGCTTGATGTTTCTTGTCCGGTAGATATTCTGTTAGATTTTTTAAAGGCCTTCGACAAAGTGCTTCACGGCAAACTACTGTACAAATTCCGCCAATTGGCCAAATCATGTTTAAAATCTTTGGACCCAGATCTGTAGCTCCAACTTCCATCCGGCCTACCACGACGTGAAGAAACTTTGCTGTGTCACCTGTGGCTCGGTGTAGCTTTCACCAACCATTACTCTTTCTTAATCGGAATGGCTGACAGCCCTGCATGTGACATCTGCGGGTATGACGAGACTATATCCCCCATTCTTTGTGACTGCCCTGCCTACAGCACCAAAAGGCAGTCCCTCAGCCGTGCGCTGGAGCGTCTGGATTCACGCCCACTGACGGAAATGAAGATTCTTGGCCACTGGCAGCGGCGATCGTCGGCGGTGAAGGCCTCCAAGGCACTGTTCCGCTTCTTGCGAACTTGTGGCTTGCATGATAGGCTGTGACTTTAACGAACGCTGACTTTCCATGTGACTTCAATTTTTTGTTACTCTCCTTTCTCTTTCTTTTTTTTATCCCCTCAACCCCTTCTCCCAGTGTAGGGTAGCAAACCGGATTAGACTCTGTCGCGTGGAGGCAGCCACAAACGGGCTCGTACCCGAACCTACACGTACTCAACAAAATGTATCCCACACAATACACTGACAAATGCCCTTAGTGCCAAGAACCAGCCACGCTGTACCACATAACGTGGGCATGCCAGAGGATAAGCGTGCTACCCGTTATAACAAACCCGAGTGCGGAGCAATGGGAGGGAGTGCTCTCCAGCGATCGCCAAGTCGACCAAGAAGGTCTGATTCGGCGACCACAACTGGCAGCAGCTTCCAGCTGAGCCCTGGACTAAGGGCAGCCGACCTTTGCACAAGCAGATGGACGGAGCCATCTGACAGCCGCTGAAGAAAAGCAAATCTAGAGCTTAATAAAGTTTTTCACTCACTCAGTCACTCACTCGGTTAACCTCCCTGCCTTTAATCTTAATCTTCCTCCTCCTCCTCTTGATCTTCCTCCTCCTCCTCCTTGGTCTGCCTTCTTTTTTTGTTCAATGGGTCAGTGCATACCTCCGAAATAGAAGCCAATTTTAGGAAATAAGAAGTTGTTCATCCCATGTGCTTCCTGTTACATCGGGCATACCAAAAGAAAGTGTTTTATGGCGGTTGTTGTTTCTTATCTATGTTAATGATTTAGTAGATGCGGTCCCGGTGACGTGACTATTCGACTGCTTGCTGATGATTGTCTTGTTAACAAAGAAATAACTTCTGCTAATGATCACATCTTGCTACAAAACAGTATTCTTGCATTAGAACGATGAAGTGATCGCTGGTGGATGGAGCTCAACACATAGAAAACGGTACTTTTGCTTGTTACTAGGGAAACGTCATTTAATGCTATTACATATTCACTACATAACAGTCCAATTTCAGCAATTCATAAATATAAATACAATGGCGTTATGCTGACAAGCTCGATCGCCTGATCCGAACGTATATCCAATATTTGTGTAGCCGCCCTTAGAAAACTCTAGTTCCTGCAAAGAAAACTTAGAATTGCACCAATTAGTACAATGATGCATGCATAAGGTCAAAACTAGAATATGCCGCTCTTGTATGCGACACTCATTGTAAAAAAAGATTTTACGTAGCTTGAAAGGTTTCAAACAAAGCAGTTAGATATATTTTGGAAAATATAAACGGTCTGATTCTCCTAATTTAATGAAGCACATTAATATACTTACGTTAGCAGCCTGGAGGAAGATTAGCCGCCTTACATTTCTTTATAACAGACTATCCGGAAAGATTAAGTTGACCATCCCAGAATCTGTTAAACAGCCCAGTACAAGGACGACGCGGCATAAACATCAATATTCGTTAGCCCCATTTTTTTATTGCACTAACACATTTCAATAGTGTTTTTCTCACGCACAGTCACAGAATGAAATTCTTTACCATGCAATATTTTTACCATCAATGATTTTGGGAAATAATTAGAAAGCCATATTTTGCATGCTTAATGTATCCTGTTTTCCTTACAAAAGAGTTATTTGTCATGAAAGTCGCATTCCTATCATACACGAGATCTATTGTTGCCATTTAGTGCCTAACAATTTTTGTCATGTTTTTTTTTCGAAGTGTGTTGTTTCTCGCGTTATATATGTTATTTTTGTTGTATGCTTACGTTTGCAGTTTTAAAGAGAAGTTGTTTATGAACGCCATTTTTTATGTATCTTAAGATTCCACCGCCACAATCAATACATCCGCAGATGTGCCCTCTGCAGGCTTGAATATGTTTGCTATTAACGTTCTTGCTGTCTTCAAAAACATACCTTATTGGTTTTCTACGGCAGTCTTGAATACTCGATGCCTGTCATCCTTTCTTCATTATGACCAACAGACACGCATGGGTCTCGAAGCCTCAGTTCTTTGAAGCATCCGTTTTCTTCGTTCGTTGCCGAGTGTATGTTTATTTCTTCGAAGCGACTGATTTTTTAGTAAGTTTAGCATTTTAAAAAAGTGGACGCCTGCGTTTGTGTCCTGATACTTTCGATCAGTTAAGCGATTCACTCTGCTGATCTCGTTACAGCGTGGAAAGCGGCGTGCGTCGATCTCCCAGTTAGCTTAAGCTGTATATCCCTCTATCGCCCACGGTCGTCTGCGTGCCATGCGGTGCTAACCAAGAAGCCGATTACTGCTGCCCGCTTTAAAGGAGTAAAAAGCCCAGCAGTTTCATATAAATCGCTTCGTCCAGAGCTTAAGTTTATTTAAACAGCGCTCGTTGGCGTAGCTCAAAGCGGTGTTCTAAAATCGCGCTTGACTTGTGGATTATATAAGCCTAATAAAACCGGGACCGTAATTCCTGACCTCCCGATATATTTCAGAGGTTCTTGGGTGGTCTCCTATCGCCGTTTATTACCTGTCAAAGGAGAAATATAAGACAGCATTTTACGAAGAAGGTTTACCTTCGTGCTGGCCCTAAAGGTGCGCGAAGAAACAGCGAGCTGTTTTTTACTACTTCACAGCGGGATGCTTTAGTTTCTAAACGAGGCTGAGATTTCTCCACTTCATACGCTAAGTGCAGAAGGAAAGGGCAGGTGTAGGTGCAATGTATACCAGGAGCAGACACCAGCCCAGTGTACAGGACGTCGACCACCCTTATCCTTCAGTGATCCTGGTATGCATAATTGTGTTCCAAGCAGTCACCAGTCCAACCTTTCTGCAGTCATAAAAGTTTAACAGAGCCAAGTGGTGGTGATGCTGGCTGCTGAAACGTGTAAATTAAGATGTTTTATTTGCAAAAAAATAGAAATAAATGCCATTTATAACGCAGCATCAAATCAACTTACGATCTATATGCTACGTATCGAAATTCAGTTCAGAGAGATATCTGTAGCAAAGCAGACATTTGGGCTAGTTGGTGTGAATTCATGGTGGAACAACAGCGCAAACTTAGAGAACACAGATCAAGAGGGAAGACACTGCAAGCGCTGACTCGCAACTAAGGTTTATTAGAAAAACGGTACAGAAAATATACAGTAACCACCTAAGACTGCTTAGGTCATAACCACAGGGAAGTGCATGGCGTGAAAGAGAATCTAAACAATAGCGGCGCGCGTGTGCCCCCGGTTGTTCAAGTATCTGAATTCTATATCTGACAGGGCCACTGAAGGTTCGCTGACGCACCGTTTGCCGTTTCTCTAATAAAGAAGGCTTCCATAATAAACTTTCCAATAAACCTTAGTTGCGAGTCAGCGCTTGTAGTGTCTCCTCTCTTGTTATGTGTTCTCTGTCTAAGTTTGTTGTTCCACCATGAATTCACAGAGATATCTGCTATTCTAATATTGCGCAGGAAATATTGTATTCCAGGCCAGAAAACGTGATCACTCTACCTCGCTTGTAAGTTACGCTCAGTGCGCATGTTTCAGTCCAGTCGAGAAAGAACGGCCTCAAATCAATGAAGACGTATTCCATCAACAGCTCAATGGGCGCTCACCTGCCACGATACGCGTGTTGCGCAAATAAACGCGCGCGGTAGAATGCTTCTCCCAGCTAAACGGGCACATTGTTCGAGCTGAAATTTCGCAGAGAAGTGGCATTTGGTGGGCAGAATTGTTTTATACCACATTTGCTTGGGGTACTTACCTGATTCGAACATAATAAGTCGGATATTCACATTATGCGCGACGACGACGACGAAGGAAATTAAACTTTTCTGTCGGCGATCGCACCGGTGGCGCCATCTCGTTTGTTGGCCATGAAGATTCAGCAATGGAGAGAGGTTCGGGAGGTTTGAAGACGCTCTTTCAATTGATCTTTTAATGGTCACAGAAAACTTTACTTGCGGAAAACTTAGTTTGTCCAAGCTAAGTTTTCTGTGACCATTAAAAAACCAGTTGAAATAGCGTCTTCAAACCTCCTGAGTTCCGCTACTTTGCCGAATATTCACCACCAACACGCGAGATGGCGCCACCGGTGCGATCGCTGACAGAGCGGCTTAATTTCCTTCGTCGTCGCCGCAGACGATGTGAATATCCGACTTATTCTGTTCGAATCAGGTAAGTACCCCAAGCAAACGTGGTATAAAACAATTCTGCCGACCAAATGCCACTTCTCTGCGAAATTTCAGCTCCAACAATGCGCCCGTTTAGCTGGGAGAAGCATTCTACCGCGCGCGTGTATTTGCGCAACACGCGATAGACACGCCCGTAAGTGCCGCAATTGTTGGCGCATGCTTCTCCAGGCGGTGAAGGCGTGACTGCGCGCTTGGTTGCGCAACGCTCCCATTAGCGAATCAGCTCAATGGCGAGCCAATGACGTCCGGGCACACTTCTGCGCCGAGATTTATGCCTGCTTGGCTCAGTGCCTTCCGCAGGGTAACGAAGGGAGGCGCGCGCGAAGGCCATAAGTTGCACACCGGTACGGCCTCCAGAGGTTTCGCAACGCCAGGATTGGTATCGTGTGCAAAAGCTTTCATGTTTTGGTAAAGTGCGCCTTGGGAGTGCTTGCGCGTGGGCTAACGGTTGGCTGCACCGTAAGAGAGTGCGTGAGGCTGATAGGAGTGTCTCGTTGCTGATAACTTTAAACAGGTGACTCTCGTCACATTGAACAAATATACTAGATATAATGATGGCTTAGCAGTAGTAACAGTGGTTGTAGCTTCTTGATGTAGAAGGGTTTATAGCGCAAGCAAAGACACGGACAAGAGAGACGAAACACACACACAAGCGCTTGTGTGTGTGTTTCGTCTCTCTTGTCCGTGTCCTTGTTTGCGCTATAAACCCTTCTACATCAAGATGAACTACCAACTGGCCCAACAGGAAGTTTTAATGAAGTGGTTGTAGCAGTAGCAGAATGTGCTGCGGGTGCTAGCCCCTTGTGGGTCTACGTAAACGACACATTCTGAACAGTAAATGCTGGCGAGCAGATGATAGTTGGTAGTGGGCAGAGGGCTTGAGATTCCAAAAACAAAAACTGCGCTGAAATTCGCAGCGAAATTTGTTCCCAAAAGCTGCAAAGAACTTGAGACTCTTTCTATTACGCGGTCATCTACAACTATTGCATAAATGCATAGCCCAAAACGATCATACAAAAACTGAGCGGAACACACATACATAAACAAAAAAAAACCTAGGTAATATATGGGAGATTCTGCTTAGCCTGGCTGATTCAATGATTGGCATTTCTTTTTTTTCTGGCAAAAAAAAAAATGCTTACTGACGATTATTGAATGATTAACGAACATTACTGAGGATTACTTCAAAGTGTCCGCGCTTTTCTGCGCTTTCATGTCCTTTGTCTTACGCTCATTAAGCTTTCCTCTGCAGCAAGAACATAATTTTACTAAAAAACCCCATATTTCGGTGGCCTGCAAATGTACTCTCCTACTCAGTACCCTATCCCTAATTAGCATACTCGTAACTGCTCATGTCTGCATCAGTACATGTCCTTAAGACAGCTCACTGAGTCGAAGACCGCAACGCATTGGTTCGGTCCACCTTTATTCATCCTGAACCAGCTAGCATATGCAGATGATCTGGTGTTTTTCTGCGCAGACAAGACCAACATGGATGCAGTTGTTCGCTTAACTGAGCAGTTGGGTACAGTTTCGGCTGCCCAGATGAACCTTTCCAAGATTTGCGGCCTGTGGTACGGATTGTGGCGGTTTACACCAGCTGAATATGCTCGCCTGGCAAGGACGAGTATACCGCCCAAGTACCTTGGCCTCCCACTAAGCATGTGCAGGCACAATGAAAACTATTAGAAAGATCGCATATTGGCTCTACAGCGCCATGCTCATACATTTGTTCCCCACTGCCTCTGAATGACCCGCCGCGGTGGCTCTGTGGTTACGGCGCTCGGCTGCTGACCCGAAAGACGCGGGTTCGATCCCGGCCGCGGAGGCCGAATTTCAATGGAGGCGAAATTCTAGAGGCCCGTGTAGTGTGCGATGTCAGTGCACGTTAAAGAACCCCAGGGGGTCGAAATTTCCGGAGCCCTCCACTACGGCGTCCCTCATAGCCTGAGTCGCTTTGGGACGTTAAACCCCAATAAACCAAACCAAACCAAACCAAGCCTCTGAATGTTCGGCAAAGCTACTGCCTGTAACTTGTTTCTAGGAGAGAGAGAGAGAGAGAGAGAACAAACATTTAATGTCCAACATAGAAGGTGCGCGCCCCAACACCTTCGGCCGCAGGCCGAAAATATCAGGGGGAGACACCGCATTGGAAGCTGGCCGGGATGTGTTGTTCCTCGGCGGCCTACGTATCACGTATAGGCCTACGCATCTACGTATCAGCGCATCTATCTTGGCTTGTTCAGCCATCTGTAGGTCCAAATACGGCGTCGCATACACGATCCTGCTGAATACAAAGGCCTGCACTAGCCTCATCAGGTTCCTTTCTTTCAGCCCTCATCCTTTGCACGCTATTCTTTTGAGGGTATTCAACGTCTGCACCGCATGGTGCTCTAGCTGTTTGTAGCTGTTTGATAGTTTCCTCATTGAAGCCGTGAGTCTGTAGCGTCAGGCCGAGGGCCCTTATCTGCTCTACCTTCGGGATCTCTTTCCCTTCCACTGATACTCGAATATCTGCTTGCGTCTTGCATTTGACCCTTTCTGGATTTTATGCGAAAATTTATTATGTTTCGCAGATTATTCACTCTGCTATGATTTCTATTCATAGCTTCCACAGAAATTTAGCAACTTTTGTTTGAGGTTCATCCATGGAACCGATGCGGTGTGATTATCTCTTCGGACCTGTCAACGCGGTTTAGCTATGTTAAGTCTTTTTATATGCGGCAGATTGCTGTCCACTTTATGATTTTTCGCAACTCTTTGCACCCGACGCTTCTTTTGTGGATGAATTTAATTAATGGTTTGCTCGCATTGATTGTGCCCTCCTACCTCTCTGATCGTGCACAGCAAAGTATACCTCATGCATAAACCCCTATAAACAATTGTTTATGGGGGCTTATGCATGAGATATACTTTGCTGTGCGTTTTCTGGCAGTACGATTTTCAATTTCAAGACTTGCTTTCGATGTACCTGCATGAGTGCGAAAAATTTAACTTTTACCGTGCTTTAAGTCTTTCTTCTTCAAGATTCATGCGGGAACATTACCCCTAAAGACTTGGCTTGAGAAAACGGGCACTTTTGCGTCGTCTGTGAACTCCCGACTCGTTGATGTTCTTGGAGCAATTGAACATTGCTGCATCGAGCGTAAGGACGCAATTCTTATCTGGGATGTCTTGCAATGAACCTTGAAAAAGCGAGTTTATTTGACTTCTCATGCCATGCGACACGTTACCGGAGTGCAGTATGCTGATGGACCAGCACTGTGAATCACTCATTTCGACGAAATGTGATTTCTGCAAAATGATTGTTCATTTGAGGAAAGCGCACGAACAGACAGACTTCAAAACGGAGTGGCACTTACTCTTGGTGGTGTGCTCAGCCTCTCCTCCCGTCTGGGGCTCTGTCGCTCCATCTTTCTGTTGCAAAAGCAACACTACTGTAGTCGCCGAGCCATTTCCCCGAGCTGACAAAAGGCCATACTGCGCATGCGCGAGGAGCAGTGACGTCACACGGCGCACAGCTGCCGCGCCACCGCTGTCGCTGAGCGGGTGACTGAGAGGTGCCGCAGCCGCGCTCACCAGTTGCGCATGCGCAGTAGCGGCGCATAGCCAGCTGCCGGGGCCGCCACCGCTGCAGCACGCTCTCCATCGCCTCTCTCTCTCTCCTCGTTGCTTTCGCAATCCTCCAGGTTTAACCAGAGCTAAACCACTGCCATTTTTGTTTTCAATGTCTTATGTGCCTTTCCCTAAATGCTTTGTAAATAGTTGACGTAAACAGGACACAATCTCAGTGTTATATACACTACGCTTAAAGCAACAAACATGCCTCCATGGCCTCTGGGTAGCGTGTTGTTTCTCAAGTCGATTATTCTGAGTTCAATTCCCATCCAAAACCCAAGTTGACCCAACTTTCTTTTCAGCCCGTTTTCGTTAATTTCTTGCTTCCGTCGGGATTTTTAGCTCACGGCCAGTGGCATCGTCGATAACACCAGGTTATCTGCGACAAGGAATCCTTCCGTGACTTTGCAGTTAGGCCAAATAATTGGGCCGCACGACGTTTCATCTGGCCGCCTGGCGCGTTGTCCTCTTCGCGTTTCTTTCACGCCGTCCATCTAAAGCCCCTTCATATTGACAGTAGCGACACTCTCCTCCACTCCCGCGCTTTCCTCCTCGATTCTCCTCGCCCGCCATATGTGCGCGCTGCGCACGGCACGCTTTGAAGGCCACACCGCGCTCGCCGGACCAATGTGTTCGCTTGTACTCGTGCACGCGCCGAGGTTTGCGCTTTTTTTCACGGTCTATTATTAAACAAAATCACCAGAAAGTGATGCGACACGCTTGTCTTTCCCACGATCCACATTTATCACCTTCTTGTTTGAGCAATGAGAGCGCTTAACGTGAGCGCTTGAGGCATGAACAAACAAAGCCTACTCCATTCTCCTCAATACGGCACAGTTTTTAGTAGGACAAAAGTAACATTAAATTTTTATATTATTATATACTTTTCGGCACAATGACGCTCCGCTAAAAGCAGATTTCCCTTAGCGCTGCATTTTCGAGAGAATATTTTTGTTTACGACGCTGTTCTTTTGCAATCAAGGAAAGCAAAGATTCCGGTAATTTAGTTAAAGATGCCGCTTCACGAGAGGAGCCTCAGAAGCACGATAGTGGCTACGGAAATGCTAGGACATTTTCTTTAATGCGTGGTATGCATTTTTTTAGCAAGTTTAGGAGCGAAACATTTAAACTTCGCTCCTCGGAGTGATGCACATGCAGCGGCTGTATTGCCTGGTCATCACTAATTTTACGGCTGCTTGAAAGAGAACAATTTTATTTTCTAGTTTTTTTCGTTAATTTTATTGCCTGCTGCAGAAGCGTGCCTGGCCAGGTTAAAATTTCTGGATGATTGCTGGTGCCAAGGGATATTGAGATTAAGTGGCGCAAAGATGGTGCTCTCTCGATGACTCATCTAGAATATTTCTTCGAAGGAATTTAAGGAGTGCCTCAGATGCCCGTGCTGAATCAATATTCAGCACTGTAATGCATGATCGGAAATGATGTAGTCATCGTCTGATAGAATCAACTTTAAGGAAATAATTCGTACTATTTTATAAAATACGGAGTTGAAGAATCTGATATTAGTTTGAAAACATCATTCACTGTTGTATATCATAACGATTTCACCCATGACAAGTCAGAGCTCACCCTAAAAGAAACATCTTTTCAGTGACTCGCTGCTCACGTGGCGTCATAGACCTGGGAATTGCAGTGGAGTTGAGCAGACGGTACTATCGAATGAGCCCTTTAATTGCTTCAGAGATTAACAACTCTCCCTAGACAGACGATGGTATAACGTCGCTACAGTACACAAGTGCTCTTGGGCACACGGGAGATACACTGCCGTATACGTTACGAAAATCATATGCTTTCTATTCCGCGCCACATCAGAAGCACGCGTGTTTACTAGCAAAAAATTAATGCCTACGATGCATCCGTTTTTCGCGGTAACTCACACTGAGGTCCAGAAATTAAAGCGACTATTCTAGGCGCATTACATACGCCAACAATCGCGAATACAACATACAGAGCAATGCCATCGAATGGAAAGAATAGCGTGCAAAAAGGCACACAATGACTAGCGAATTAAGTAAGATTATCAGCTTCCTGATGATCTCGAAAAATGTTTCAAGTAGACACACTACACTTTAGATACTAAGAAATGTCCAGCACCTAGCAGAGGATAGTGTGCTTTGTCGGAAGGAAGTCGTTAAGGCCGATATTGTGGATTCACTTTTTTCCGCGGCTGATGTCACTTTTTCCTCCAAAAATAGCAAACAGTACGAAGCCATCTTCACTCCGGCTTGAGCACTGCAATGCGCTGCAGACGGGTAGAACGCGGCACTAAAAGTAGAGTTCGAATTTTCAGCGCGCAACTCAAGGGAACTCGACCTGCAGCAGAGGCAGACGGCTGGCGCATCAGGGCGAAGAAAAACGAAAACACAACCAAAACGATCCTCCCCCGCGTGCTTCCAGGGCGACTGCCGGAGAGGCCAGTAGTGATGCAAAACTATCGATAGTACTATCGATACTATCGATAGTTGAGTCACTATCGAACTATCGATGGTAAAAAAAGACTATCGATAGTATTATCGATACCGCGCTATCGATAGTACTATCGATAGTAGTATCGATAGTACCATCGATAGTACTATCGGTAGTTCTATTGATAGTACTATCGATACTACTATCGATACTACTATCGATAGTACTTGGTACATTAAGCCACTTGAGACCATCAAACCAATCAGGTATCGCAAATGTTTTGGTTATAACGCTGGCCAACAAATGCATAATATCAATATTGTTGCTATCAATAATCTTACCATCGACAGTTTCACTGTTGATAGTCTTGCTATCGATAGCGGTTCTATCGCTTGTAGTACTATCGATAGCAACACTGTCGATAGTATTATCGATAGTCTACTATCGATAGTAATACTGTCGATAGTAATACTATCGATAGTATTACTATCGATGTAGTTTTTTTACACTATCGATAGTTTCAAAAAGCTATCGATACTATCGATAGTCAATTTTCCGATAGTTTTGCATCCCTAGAGGCCAGTCATCATTCAGAGAAGCGCCGAGCAGAGGCACGGGCGAGGAGGATGTGCAAGGGTTCACGGCACGACGGCGAAGTTAAAAAAAATGCGCTACTTTCAATATTGGGGCAGCTAGCGTCATCTATGGGACGTTTTTGTTACTGAAAGTGCCCGGAGAGCCGCCGCCGCTCGAGTATAGCCGTGGCGTGCAAATTAGTTGCACTGGCGCGTTTTACGCGCTAGCGTATACAACCCGCCCGGCCGAAAAGCCGTCGCAGTGACATAGGATTGACAAGAAGGCCTCAGAAATGTGACGGAAATATTTTCAGAACTTCCAAATGAAGAAAAGAAATTCGCCGGGATTCGGGTTCGAATCCAGGCCCACTGCGTGCGGGCACATAACGCATATCCCAGAAAGGGTAGTGGTTTGTGTTAGAGGGGCACCAAGTTAACTCGAAAGTGAAAGAAAGAAAGAAAAGGCGCTATCGTGATCTGTTCTTAAGGCGAAGCTTAAGAGACCTCGTATTTTTTTTCTCCTGAGTTTGTACGTTTAAAGTTAGCAGTTGGGTTGGAATGTGCCTTACATAAGGAATATTGACAATATATTGCGTTTTGTAATAAGGGAGTAATTACTCATTGGCGTCCACCCGAGCGCAGCCATACGGCTACAAAGGAAAGCTATACAACTTTCTCAGAAACTTCGTAGTTAAAGAAAAATTCGTCCTGGTCCGGGGTTCGAACCCAGGACCACCGCTTCACCGGAGCTGTCGCTCTACCAATTGAGCTAACCGGGACGGTAAGCCTAGGGTAGGGCGAGAGCGAATTGATCAATAACTCGAAGTGGGAACTGTGTTGGTAAAATATTTAGGGGAATCCCCTAAGGTGGAGTAGATTTGTAATAAGGGAGTAATTACTCATTGGCGTCCACCCGAGCCTTTTAAGAAAATATTGCGTTTTAAGAGAAAATTAAAACTTCAAGCGGGGATTGTATTCCGCTGCGCAGGAAGAGAAGGCGTGTTTCGACTCCATAACTTCAGCTTCTTTGCTCGAAAAAGTTGTCATGGAATACAGACGAAAGCACATGGTGACGACGGCAGGTGGATAATCTATCTATCTGTCTATATATATCTATTCGAGTGGAGAAAAAGAGGGCTGCTAGCTCGTAAAATGTGCCACAAATGGGCACCACCGATCACCTAATTGTTACTGCAGTGCAGCAGTGATGTTTTAAGAATTGGAAAAACAGCGCAATCAAAGACGAGACACAAGAGAAGGACAAAACACCAGCGCTGAGTTCAATCAAGAACTCTTATCTGCCTCCTGATGTTCTCAGCTTATTTGGGGGGCTCACAGCGCTGGTGTTTTGTCCTTCTCTTGTGTCTCGTCTTTGATTGCGCTGTTTTTCCAATTCTTAAAACATGTACCAACCAGCCCGTATTTGCCCTCTTCAGCAGTGATGTCCCTTTAAAATAATTTCGGCAGCCTATAGAGAGTACGCAGCAGACTTTCTTTCGGCTGTTCAATGAAGTTTATGCAAGCTACAAGCAAAACTAGCCCTTCCTGGTTCCGCTAGTCTACTACCTGAGCGCCTCGACGATGAGCAACGATGTCCGCGCAGCAATGCGCGTTTCAGGAGGTATTTCACAGCGTGTGACAGTACGGAAAGTTGTCTATTGAGTGACTGAACGCGCGCAGTGTACGTTGTTCTGCAGCAGCATAAGAAAAGCAAGAGCTTGAGGACTCCATGTCCCGTCGTCAGGCATGTCGAATCGTCCTGGGATCTTTAATGCTTTTATGGTGATCAGAATCGACTCACGTCGACTCAAGTTCGACTTCAAGATGGACAAGTTTTTTCACGGGATTTATCATTGTTCTGTTGGCATTGAAAGAGCGAAGTATATACTGGCGCCTCATTATATATCTGACCACGTAGACCAAAGTTTCAAAGTACGGGAGATTGCCTAAAAAAAACTGATGTATTTCGATTGTTTTTTTTTCCAGAATAATGTGCGATTGGAACAAATTGTCTTCAGACGCTGCTTGTCTTATGTCTAAAGATGTTTTCTTTTCTACCTTATAATGACCATTTCAGCTTCGTGGTTCTGTGATATTTTTATCTGTTTTTGTTTTTCTTTGTTTTGATGCAATTTGGACTTCTTTCCTTGGCTGACACTGCTTATGTTATGTTTGTTTTTTATGCATACCCTAGCCCACTGTAGTGCCGCCTGGCGGTGTGGGTAAATAAATGAATAAGTAAATAAAAAATGAAGGGATGTGGCAGCACCTTACTGGAGGCTGGATGCCGATGCACTCCATTCTCTGCGGAAGTTCGTCATCGCGGTTCACTCTGCCAGGAGAACAAAGAGGTTGTGTTGTACGGTTCTCTGATATTTTTCGCATGCACCGCTGAACCGATTCTACACCCGTACTAGACTACGGAGTGGCCAAAGGTAAGGAAGCCCCCAGGCAACAGGGTGTTGTTTTTGAGCAGCTTATTCGGGCACTTACGCCGCCTGTGAAGCAACGAAGATCCTCAGAGGTGAGGGTGAGCCACCTTCTCGTCCCCCAGAGATTTTGGCTTAAGAGCCTCACGTACTGTTCGTGGCTCAGCAACAGACACTGCGGCCTCAAACTTTTGACCAACCCTTGTGGGCAATTCCTCTGCGCGGGGACGCACAGGCAGTCACTCGAGGCAGGACTTCGTAAAAACGTTTATTCTCACATGGCAGGGGGGCCGGTCGTCGTCGTGGCAGCTGGGTCAGGTGGTCCTTTTGGCAGGGCTGGTCCAGGAGCGAGAGGCCGCGAGCCTCTCCGGTCTCGCCTTATAAAGGCTTTCTCCTCGCCTCTCTCCCCCCGCCCCACCACTCGGGAAGAAGGGTTCCAGACTACCCGCGGTGAGCGGCGCGGGATTTGACTTGCCCGCGAGCAGACCCTACATCTCCCCCCCCCCCTCAAACGTCCGTCCCGGGGTCCGCCAGCAGGCGTTCGATGACCTCCGGGTCCGGGTCCATAGAGTCGTCGCAGGGGGGAGGGGTGCTCGCCGGGGGGCCGCTCACCGCTGGCTGGACGGGCTCCTCACGAGCCGCCCGGGTTGGCGAGGCGCCTGGCTCCGCTGGGGGCCCTGCCGGCAGCGCCCTCCAAAGCTCCTCGGCCGCCGGGGACAGCAGGTCTGGGCGGCTGGACTGGAGGATTGCTAAGGGCCGCCTCCTCCGGGCTGCCCCTCTGCAGTGGCGCAGCGGGGGAAGGCGCTGCAGCCGCCAAGCGCCTTTCCGCCGCGAAGGGGCTGCGCCTGGTCCCGCCACCTGGACCGCGCGCAGTACGAGATGGCCGCTCCGTTGGCGACCGTGGTCCAGGTGGCCACGTGCCGCAGGACCCTGGGCCGCTTGGGTTGCGCCGAGCTGGTGCTGAGGGGGGCCCTGCGCCTGGTCGTCTCTGGCCCTCTTGCGTTGGCCTGCACCACTGGGAGGTGCTCTCCAGTGGTTAGGCATGTGGTTTGGCGGGCGGTGGGGGCCACCGCGGCCGTGGAACCTGCGCCACTCGCGCGGCTCCTGCCGCCAGCCGGGTGGCGCGCCTTGATGGCGGCCACCGTTCGACGGTGGTCTGCCTTGCCTTCTGGAGTCCGAGCCACGGGCGTCGGTCCGCTGGAGCTTCCTAGAAGACATACTGAGAGGGCGAGAGCACTGCGAGTGATAATTGATCGAGAGACACGGGTGCTACCTGGTCCTCAGGTTGTAGCGTGGGTTGCGAACCGCACCGCTACCTGCTCGTCCTCCCGGGGGTGAGATCGCCGCATCGCGCTGATTTTCCACCGCTTCGCAGCCATCGTCCTTGCGAAGGTGGAAAGCCTTCAAATCAGCGACATGCACCGGACCGGCGGTTTCGCCGTTTGTCAACAACCGCAACTGGTAGGTGAGCGGCGTAGTCCGTGCCGTAACTTCGTACGGCCCAGCCCACTTGTGCGCTAGCGACGCGGCGAAACCGCGCGCTGCGTTACTAAGTGGGTGCGTTCTCTTGAGTACTAGGTCGCCCGTGTTGAAAACGACGTGACGGCGACCTTTGTTGTACTGATCCGCCTGCTCCATGCGCGCCACATCGAGGTTTTCGCGGGCTGCTCGCTGCGCTGCCTCCAGGCGCTCCCGGAGCCTTGCCGCGTACTGCGAAAGCGGAGGGGGCGCAGGCCCCGCCGCGTCGAGTAGGGCATTCTCTAGCGGAAAAGCGATCTCTCTCCCAAAATTCAAGTAAGCGGGTGTAATACCCACTGACCTGTTCACGGTTGTCCTTGTAGCGAACGCCAGTTCGGACAGCCGCGCGTCCCAATCTCTGTGCTGCTCGGTCGTCGCGACCAGCATGCTCTTCAGATTTCGATTCACCCGCTCGGTTATGTTGCTCTGAGCGTGGTAGGGACTCGTTCTCCTGTGGCGGATTTCAAGCGCCCGACAGGAGTCTACAAAGACTTTGCTTGTGAAATACGAAGCATTGTCTGTAATCAGGTCGGAAGGGAAACCGAAACGAGTGAAAGTCTCCAACAGTTTTTCCCAAATTCGTTCCGACACAAGCTTCCTAAGGGGGAAAACCTCAACCCACTTGGAATAGTGGTCCGTTATTACCAGGATGAATTGGTTTCCGCGTGCGGACCGAGGGAGGGGTCCCATGATATCGCACGCGACCACTTGCCACGGGTAGTTGCTAACTACCGCCTTCATCATGCCAGCGGGCTTGCCCGCCCGAGGCTTGGCTACCTGGCATACCGGGCAGGTACGGGCGTATCCCAGCACATCCTTTCTCATGCCTGGCCAGGTCGCGACACGGCATAACTTGTCGTAAGTCTTACTGCCGCTGCCATGGCCTGCCAGCGCTGAGTCATGGAAGTACTGCAGGAACCGTTTCCGCAACCTTCTCGGGACCACGACTCGGAAAGGGGATGCTATCGCCGCTTCCTCGTCAAGTTGGGGAATATAGCGGAGCAGCAAGCCATCATCGCCCAGCAGATACGCGTCGTACTTGCCCTCACCGTTCCCGGTGCAAGCTGCGCTGCTCGCAAGCTCCTTCAGCACCCGCTGGCAAAGACCGTCTGCTTTCTGGGCCTCGATCAGCTCTTCTCTACTGACCGCTACTCCCCAAGACAGATTTCTTTCTGCCTCGCTCCTAGGCAGGCGAGCGGTCGCCGCCACGAGCTGCTGTGTTTCCCTTCCGTCACAGCACCATGCGGGACCTTTGTCCGTCTCCTCTCTCTCCAAACAGGGCGCGACACTCCCGTCCGCCCTCTCTTCCTCTCCAACAGCGGTGACGCCGCTTTTTACAAAGCTGGGCTGCGCCTCTGAAGCGCTTCCGCCAGCATTCCATGGTGCGCGCGATAAAGCATCGGCCACCTTGTTCAAGCTGCCCCGGCGGTACTCGATGGCGTACGCGTAACGTTGCAACGTCAGCGCCCATCTCGCGAGTCTGCCTGCGGGGTTCTTTAGCCTCTTTAACCAAGACAATGCCTGATGATCTGTCTGCACGGTGAAGACCGCTCCGTCTAGGTACATGTCGAACTTCGACAATGCGAACATGATCGCCAGGCATTCTTTTTCGGTCACGGAGTAATTCCGCTCCGCCGATGTGAGCGTGCGACTAGCGAACGCGACAGGGCGCAGTTTGCCCTCGTGTTCCTGCAACAAAACAGCTCCAACACCGTAGTCACTAGCGTCTGTCTGCAAGACAAACTGCTTGTTCAGGTCGGGAAGGCGCAGACTAGCGGTATTCTCTATCGCGCGAGCCAAGGCAACAAATGCGTCACTCTGTTCCCTGCCCCAGACCCACTTCGAGCCTTTACGCAACAGCAGGTTCAGCGGCCTTGCAAGCTCCGAACAGCGCGGGATGAATTGCCTGTAGAACGCAACCATCCCCAAAAACCTCTGCAAGCTTTTCACATCCATGGGGCAGGGGTAGTTCAGAATTGCCTGCAGTTTGTCATCATTCGGTCTTAGTGTGCCATCATCCACGACAAAGCCCAAGAGGTTCACTCTCTTCGATGCCAACTGCACTTTCTTTGGATTTATGGTTAGACCGGCACGTCTCATTCTATCGAGAACGGAATTCAGGTGAATGAGGTGCTCCTCGAACGACTGTGAGAATATCACAACGTCGTCGAGGTACGCCATGGCGTAGTTGAACCTTGCATCGCCCAGCACAATGTCCATCAGTCGCATGAACGTGCTCGGGGCGTTAGACAAACCAAACGGGAGTCGAGTAAATTCGAAGAGCCCGCGGTGGCAGGTGAATGCGGTTTTCTCAATGTCACCTTCGGCCACCTCAATCTGCAGGTACCCTCTGCTTGCATCTAGGACTGTGAAGAACCTCGCGTTCCCTAACGCGTACATCACAGCCTCGATCGACTGGAAAGGGTACGCAACCGTAGGCGTCAGTGAGTTGAGCTTACGATAATCAACACACAGCCTGACCGATCCATCTTTCTTCGGCGCTAGAACCACTGGTGACGCCCAGGGACTTTGTGAGGGTCTCACCGCACCGGTATCAATCATCTCGTCAAGGGCACAGTCGAGAAGCTGCCTCTTATGCGCACTTAACGGCCTCGGGTTACACCTGAAAGGGCGCGTATCACCCGTCTGAATCTCGTGCTGAAGCAGGTCGGTTCTGCCCGGTTTCTCCGTGAAGCAATCCGAAAACGGGAGTAAAGTTTCCGCGAGCCTTCGGCGCTGACTACTGGGTCCTGAGAAAGACGCAATAATCGCTTCTAACGGGCCACCGTCTCTCAGCGTCTCGAGGGAGCTCACCTGCCTTTCTGTCGCACAGGTGTGGACAACCACCTTTTGTGCAGGACAGCCGGGCAAGGATGCGCTTTCGAAGGGAATGAGGGGGGCGAGCTGGCTGTAACGATAGCCATTCTCCCCCATGTCGAGCACAATGCCTTCGCTCGAGAGAAAATCCCTTCCCAGAATTACTGGTATCGACAAGCCAGGCAGATAGACGAAGCGATGTCTCCGCTTTCTGCCGTCAAAACGCATCGTAAGACGCACTGCTCCCTTTGCCTTTGCCGCCCCAGCTGCTAAGCTTAACGGGGTTTCGGCCGGTCTGACACGGATGTTACCTATCCGGCAGGCCTCGTACACCTCGTCACCGACCAGTGACAGCGTTGAGCCCGTGTCTACGAGTGCAGAGTAGCATCGACCCGCTAACTGCACTAGCATAAAAGGGCTTGAGCGCGGAACGACTCCCTGAGTTCTACAGGCGAGCGGGACAAAGGCCTCCCCGTCGCCGGCGCGGGAGTTCTTTTCCTGACTAGCGCCTTGACAACCATGAAATTCTCCCGCTGACGGTGAAAGGCCGCTGCCACCAGATATCACCGCCAGCGCCTGGCGTTTCCCTGCATACGCCTAGCTTGGCATTCGCGTGCCACGTGGCCGGGCTGGTTGCAATTCCAGCAAAGCCGGTCATTCACCCGCCGCGTAGACGGAGGACCCCTCGTTCCACGAAGCGGTTGGGGACGGCTCTCCCCTTTCTCCGCGCATTCCTGACGCTCGCTCCGCGCGTGGCCTGTGAGACCGGCACGACGCCGCTGCTCGAATGCGTACGGGTCAAGCGCACGAGGGACAACAGGGGGTTCCGCCTGATTTTCCACGGCCATTACCTCGGCGCGCCGAGCCCTCATCGCGCATTCTCGGCCTCCATCCCATGCGCATCCCGGTTCTAGCGATTCGGCCGGCCTGGGGGGCGGCCGGTAGCGCAGTGCGGCGAGTAAATCCGCCTGCACGGTCTTGGCCTCCTGCGCTAGGGCCTCGAGGTTTGTAAAACTGCGGCCCCGCAGATACGGCTTGAAGCGTGGATGGCACTGCCTGATCACACGCGCAACCTGATCTCGGTCGGTTGCCATCGGATCTGCCCTCTTGTACAGCTCCTGCATTGCGCGTACGTACTCGAGGAGGCTTTCCTCTGGGTGTTGGGTGCGCAACGCGAGCTCATCCAGCATCCGGCGCTCATAATCAGGCGGCAAGAACTCGGCGCGGAAACGATCTTTGAAGTCCGCCATCGACTGGAAAGTCGGCTGGCAGCGCCTCCATCGCGCCGCGCTCTCGACGAGTGCTACAGGCAGGACCTGCCCTAGCACTACGTCATCTGGGGCGCCCAGAGCCGTCTGGTAGTCCTCGAGTTGTTGTAAAAACTCGTGGACTGATTTCGCGTCCGTGTACCCGGAAAAGGAGGGGACCTCCATATTTATCCGCGGGCGCGATGCTGTCGCCGATGCTACCGATGCTGCGGCCTGGTTGGCGCCAGCCACCGAACCGAGCTGACGGGCTAATGCGGCAAACATCTCAGTCACCTGCCCCATTACGGCCGCCGCGTCGGCCGTCTCACTACCGGCTGCCCCGCCATCCAAAGCCGTGGCTGAAACATCCTTTCTGGGAGGCATAGTTCGCGCTAACTGTCCGGCCGCACCGGCTAACTGCTCATGGCAACAAGAACATTCACACACACAACAATCTATCTACAAACACGCGGAAATACACAACACAAAACGCCCGAAAACTACATAAATAACACAAAACCCCTAACAAATTTACAACACTACACAAGTCGCTACCCCGCGAACATTCCGCCTGACCCGCTCCTTAACCCTATCGGTCCGGCGTGGCCCTGAACAAAGAGGGCCTGCCACGAGTCTGGCTGCACGTCCCAAAATCGGCAGAGAAATCGTCCACAAGGTGTTAATTAAAGCCCCACGTTGGGCGCCATTATTTGTGGGCAATTCCTCTGCGCGGGGACGCACAGGCAGTCACTCGAGGCAGGACTTCGTAAAAACGTTTATTCTCACATGGCAGGGGGGCCGGTCGTCGTCGTGGCAGCTGGGTCAGGTGGTCCTTTTGGCAGGGCTGGTCCAGGAGCGAGAGGCCGCGAGCCTCTCCGGTCTCGCCTTATAAAGGCTTTCTCCTCGCCTCTCTCCCCCCGCCCCACCACTCGGGAAGAAGGGTTCCAGACTACCCGCGGTGAGCGGCGCGGGATTTGACTTGCCCGCGAGCAGACCCTACACCCTGTACTTAGGGTCGTCCGCTTAGAGACGGTTGCGTACTTTAAATAAGCACCAACGGAGTGGAAGAAAGACGAAGCGCGGGACAAGAAAAGGAAATCAGCGACAACGCAAGCAAGAAGAATCGGCCGTCGCGGTGGCACGGACCGTCAAGTCGACTGAAGAGGTGCGATAATTCTCCGGTGCCTGCGAACGATGATGGCGCTTGCTACACAAACTGCAGGTGATGTGGCTGTGTATGCCGGTGGCCTGCGCCCGAAGTGTGCGGGTGTTCGGGGCACAGTGCGAAGCCCGATGGGAGGGGAATAGAGGCAAGACAGCTGAGACGCCCCGAAACGAGAATACATCCTTCCTCACTACGCCGAGGGCGCCCCTTGGAGAGTGATGGATTTCTATAAGGATGGCAGCAATCAATAACGCTTGCGCAACCAGTCATTACTAACGCAGAGGATGAGACTCGAGGGTGCGCGGACTCAGCGGTGCAAGAGTACTTTCACATTACGTGGACGCCAGGAGGACAACGAACGAAGAGCACGTGGTACGCAGTGGGAGCATTTTATTGATGTTCTGACGAGTGTGGCATTGGGAGTAAATGAAGAATAAAATTCGCTGTGGCTAAGCTTGGTTAAGCCCGGTAATTGCGAAAGCAATATCCGTACATACGCCATGGTACAGCTGGTAGTGTAGCTGGTGGTGGTGCTTGTGGTTAGACTTGTGGTGATGCATCGGTTATATAATCCAATCCAATCCCATGCATTCCAATCCAGTCCACTCCACTCTAATCCAATCCAAATCCAATTCAGTCCAATCCAATCCACTCCTATCCAATCTAATCTAATCTAATCCAGTTTAATGTAATCTAATCTAATCTAATCCCATCAAATTCAATCCAGTCCAGTCCAATCCAGGCCAATCTAATCGAATCCAATCTAATCCAATGTAGTGCAATCAAGGTCAAATGAAGGTCAATGGTGGCCACCGCCGCGGCACGATGGTGGTCACCGGCCGCGGCACGGCAAAGGCGTGAAAGTGCAAGTAGTATTAGTTTCGCAATAAAAACAGGGGGGGGGGGGGGCACGGCAAAGGTTTAACAAGAACAGCAGTCCAGTTTCACGAATGAACCCGCCCCCGCCAAATAGTTTGTACTATCAATTGATATCTCGTGTAGTACACTTGATGAAAACGCTTTGGGGTGGTGACGCCTCGTTTAGGTTATTCTGTACATACGAAGAGCGTTTAAGAAGGCTTGTTCTTTGGGGGGCAAATTTATTTATTGGTTTGACTGAAACACGTCAGAGCTGGATGAAACTTTAAAATGTTATGTTTTGTTTGGAACATATCCCTTTTTGAAGTAGCCCATACTTCGCCGTTCGCATATGTTCGCCGCGGGCGAACGGACCGTCGTGTGAATCGGCCTTTACGAATCAAGTCCTCGGAGTCCGCCGTGACCACGTGTTTTGTAGCGTGAGCTACACTGACCACAGTCTCGCCGTTTCGCGTATTCTCTTGCTCGACCATACTGCGCATGCGCGAGGAGCAAGTGACGTCACTACGGACAAATGGCGTGCCTCGCTGCGCGCGCTCGGCGTCCACTGACCCAAAGAGCAATTATGCGCTCTTCCTTTCCTTAAAATGATCGGGAATCGCAAAGCTCCAAGCTTTCATTTCAGAGTAGCATTGTTCAATGATATCGTTTGAACCTAATAACTGACCAGAAGACAAAACTGAATGAACATGCGCATGCTTCATTGCTTCGGACCCACTTGCAATCTGGCGATTGAGCCGACAAAGGAAGGGAAAAAGAGAGGCTCGTTATGACATACATGATGGAAAGCTAATAGTCTGCGAAACCAAGAAGTATAGGAGATGGTCCTTTTTTGTTAATTTGCGGTGTTCATCAATAGGAGATTATTAAGGCGGTTATTTTTTAGAAGACAATTGATTATAAATCAGAGTTCCCCTTCCATTTGCGAACATTCTCAGATTGCTGCAAAATGCATCTACAAAAGCTTAGCTTCGTCCAGGCAGCCCGGAATTTGCCTTCATCACTCAAAACCGCTTTGCCTGCACGGTCGCGCAACGATTAATCGTTACCAGTTTCGTTCAATGAACGTCTATGCAACTTGCCGACCAAAGCCAATGCCTGTGTTCGTGACGACCACTGTTTCCTCCGCAAGTTGAAAGGTTTTTCTCAACATGCAGTTTTCGTGAGAGCGTTTCTTACATTCTGTACAAAACTTTCTACCATGCCAAGTGTTTAACTTTACTCTTAACGCTTCACCCTATGGGAACTTTTAACGGGCTTTAAGGTTACGTTACGAAACCGTTGCTGCAGAGTCTAATCCCTACAAATTTATGAAGCTACTAACTGACCATTTGAACCTCAAATGGCCACTTTTCCTCACTCTCCTATCCCACTAATCCGATTCGGTTGTACTATTTCATCATAAATTGGGTAGCAAACGTCAGGTGAACAAAACAATAAAAATAGAGCAAAACAACTAGCTATAAACGAGAACATTAAATACACAAAACAAAAGTGGCATAAATGGAGAGGAAGAAAAAATTGGCAGTGATTTAACTCTGGTTAAACCGGGTAAATTGCGTTAGCAATGGCAACCTCGGTAGTCCGCTGTTTTTCGAGCCTTTGCGCGCGTTCTTTTGGCGATTCTTTGGCGCGTTTCCTTCGCCTAGTAGCATTGCGATGTTCCTGAGCAGTCAGGTGTTGAGATTCATCGGTGACCGATGACGTGGAACCACTCTGCGAGGTAGAACGTTGTCGCCGAGCTGCATCCTTAGCACGACGCTTCGTTCACGCTGTTCTGGAGTCTCTTGTGCACATTGTCGCTTTTTCGCTTCTTCCTGTCGCTGCCACTTCTCCTTAGAGGACTGCATAGCGAAGCATTCACGCCAAGGCAAGCGCGTGTTTATTCTCCTTGATTTTTGTGTTACCTTCTTATTGCTCTGTTTTTAACCTCCCCCTTATGTAATGTCCCTGCTGAGATTATTAAGAGAACAGTAAATGATGATGGTAATGTTGATGAAAAATTGCCTGCCTGATTTCTGTTTCTCACGCAAGCAGTTCCGAAACAAGCAGCCTTGTCACAGGATACGAGGTCACAAGTGCCCATTGTTCGGTATGGTGGCTCCAAGCGCAAAACAATGCACACACAGGGAACGGTCGACTCTTGTAATAAAACAGCGCATGAACACAGGACAAGAATGGAGAGAAGACACATACGGCACTGTGTGTCCTGTGGCCGTACTTACACTGGCCAGACAGGCCGTTGCATCAATTTACGGCTTTTGGATTACCAAAGTTATTTGGTTTGGTTTGATTTATGGGGTTTAACGTCCCAAAGCGACTAATACCCGTGCCACACGGGCAGATTTCATGCCATTAAGGGCTTACTGCCTTAAGTTTTAATGGCATTCGTGTGGTGCCACACGCGTAAATTTAATGACATTAGCCTTACTGCCATTCGCGACCTACTGAGTTCGCCACAACTCATTCGGCCGTCCAATGCGTACTCTCGTTCCCATTCCACACGCAGAAAAGCATGCAGCTTTGTTTGTAACAAATTCCTAACCAGTAGGAAATGTTAATTCTTAACATGAGGCATCTATACTGCATTTTCGATGCGAAGAGCGCCATTTTCACCAGCCTTATTGACAGGTACTCTCGACTTGTGTGCTGACATGCGAGTTTATGGCTACTTTTTCGACTTGTAAAACAGGAACAGCCGCATTTTCTGGAAAATCGTTTTTACATTACATTTGAACAAAATTCCCGATGTATTGTGCTAATTAGCAATGTTTATATTCAGATGGAACTCTTGTCTACCTTGCAAGCGTTATCGTCATCGCCACTTTCGATAATGGCAGTAAATGTGGACGTGTAGCACCAACTCCGAAAATAATGGCATTAACAAACTTAAGGCCTTAAGCATTTACTGCCATTTCTTGTGCGCGTGTGGCACGGCTATGAGAGACGCCGTAGTGGAGGGCTCCGGAAATTTCGACCACCTGGGGTTCTTTAACGTGCACTGACATCGCACAGTACACGGACCTCTAGAATTTCTCCCCCAAAGAAATTCATCCGCCGCGGCCGGGATCGAACCCGCGTCTTTCGGGTCTGCGGCCGAGCACCAGAACCACTAAGCCACCGCGGCGGCCAAAATTATTTGGGAATGTGTTCAAGAAACTTGACGAAGCATTGTTTCGAGTGTAAGTGTACCCCGTTTCTCGTTGACACCGAAGTCTTGCTCATCCATAATGATCGTAGCACAAGGGAAGTAGCAGAGGCATTTCATATCTTGAGAAAAGGAAACAGATGTATCAGCCAGCCTTCAGTAGCATTGTCCTCGAAGGAAATGAAGTTGCTGAACAGTGATTAGCACCGATAATTCCGCGTGCGATTACGAGACATATTATTACCTGACTAGTGTATTTTTGACAAAGCTCATGCGCATGCTTTCTTGACGCCCTGCCTTAAAAAGCAGCTTGTTTTTTCCAATAAACGAAGTTGCAAGTACAGCGCCGTGTGTGTCTTTTCTCCGTTTTTGTCCTGTGTCCATGCGCTGTTTTATTAAAAGATGCATAACCAACTCGCCCAAACTGCCATTTTAGAACGTCGCCTGTCTGCCTGCGATAAGAGCATATTTTCGTGCGAAAACAATGCCTCGAACGTCGTCCGATGATTGATTGCAGGCGTGACATGCGTAGCAGTGTCCCTTTCCTTTGCTTCGATGGCCCATGTGAGCAGATCTCCGATAAAATTTTCATTTCCTCGTCTGCTTACCGTACTCTGAATACAAGCTGAGGATTGCGAGTGAACCAAGCAATAAACCTCAAGGAAGAGTATATGCAAAAAAAAAATGCTTTTTTTTTCGTCGTTGAAGGTTAGTAGAACCTTTGGTTCAGGCAATCAAAGATAGAGATCGCGGCTGCGCTGCCAGAGTTCCATTTATACACGTGAGACGTGCTCCACTGACCTTGGCAGATCAGAGCTTGAAAGCTGACGACGAAGAAAAAAAAAAAGGTGATTGACACGACGAGTTCAGGAACCCCAAGAGGGCACAACGCTTCCGTCGAGACCAATTTTTCATACTGCTGTATGCTTTGACCGCTTTTGTACCGTAAGGTACCAAGCTCAATGGAGGTCACGAACTTCTCTCGAAAAGTATGGAGCTTGGAGACGAGCCAAAAAAAAAAGTGAAGGCTAGGCGAAGTGTGCTGCAGGGGCCCTCAATCACATCCGCACAGCTTTCAGTCACCTCCCCAAGAACGCCATTTTCGGAAGCCCGGCAAGCGTCGGCGAGTTTTCACATTTTACTTTTCTTCAGGCAACCATTCGGCCCCAAACACCGCAACCAGCGGTGCCCGTAGCTTCGCTCAAGCGGGTATTGCTCCGTCGCCTGGCTTCGAACAAAACTCGTCCGTGAGCTCGTCTGCGCGCAAAACAAGACACGACGGGAGATGCGGTCAGTGATCTGTCATCAGTGCGACGACGGCCAGGTTTTGTTTCTTTTCTTTTCCCGTCTACAGATTTCGAAACCTGAAGTGGGCTGTCGTGTTCACAGAAATAAACATATCATTCGTCACGTTTTGTTTACACGACCAAAACTAACGCACGAATAGGTCACTAGGTAGAGGCACATCGTTCTTCCAAAAGCAACAAAGCCCCTGCAAACAAGGCCAAGTTTTGGCTGTATTATATATGTCTATAGAAAAAAAGTGGTCGTGCTCCTCAGGCACAACGCTTGAGGAGCCAACAACAATTTTACCGTCTTCGTTCACCCATCATGATAGTGATGATTAGGAGGAGTAATAGAGTATGACAGCATGCGGCGCTTCTAGGCAAACTTATTGCAATCACAATTTAATAAAATGAGTTCCAGGCAGAGCATATATTTTCACGCAAGCGAATGTAAGGTCAAGTTGTTGTAGCATCGACACAGAACCGACGCAGAGTCTCGTTAGCATCTCGTTGAGCCTGCAAACGGCTTCGCCCCATACTGAAGATTTTCTTCCTACAACACACGCAGCCGCACTCGCACAAGCCAGTAGACATCGATTACCGTGATCCCCTAGGGCGCCGGCTTGATTTCTTACCGAGCGTCGACATGTTCACTGCCAGATTCTGAGAACGAACCGCTCGTCATCGAACCGCTGACGAGTGAGCAAGCATTTTGCCTCCTGCTCAATGACGAATCGTCTCGTCTCTGCTTCAGTTAATGGATGCACCGCAGTCGGGGTGCTGAGTTGCTCACCAGACCGCAACGGAACGGAGTGCCAGGTTTCGACAACGCTCTCGAAGAACCTGAGGTGTCACTCAAGAAACGAAACAAATCGTTGGAATCTCTCACCGCAAACACCATTGTCGCTTTCACGCCTTAAAAACATAAATGTCGCTACTTTCGTCAACCTCATTCTTGCTGCTTTTGTGAGTGACTGACCTTCGTTGGAATACTATGTCAGTAATGCAGAACATTGTCCGAAGTGAAAGATGATGGGAATCATCTTGACGTGAGCTCTGTCTGCTAGCCATCAGAATTACAAGACTCTTATTGGCACAAGTCCCTCTCACTGACTGCTGTCTAGACGATTCAATACCTTGGTTACAATTCAACAAAGATAGCTAACGCAATTAACATCTCCCATTGGGGAGGCAAATAAAATATAAATTCCGCTCAGTAGCGAAGCTGTCACGTCGGTCATACCAATTGCACTCAAAAACTGGCGAAGGACATAGTCATTCCATTCAGGACTGGTTTCTTGTCAACTGACAACCGGTTGCCATTGTCTTACTCGCGTGAATGTTGAACGTGGCTTTCGAACGCCTGTATCTCGTCCTCGTTCTGTTAGAAAAGATCGCCACTGAGAGTTATACACCGTAAATTCTAACAGGAACGAGACCAAATTTTAGTCAAATCAGGTTAAGTTTGAATTAAGAAGAATATTTCTAATGCATGTGGTGCTGGAGGGATTTAAGTCTGAGTTCGAATAAATTTGGAGTTAAATTAACGATATCACACTGTATTATTGCAAACAAGCTGACCAGCCTTCCCCTTAATTCACTAATCGCTATCTTCCTAATATCTATTATATACTTCGTTACTCTTGAAAGTCCTTCAGTGATAAGTTGTTTTCGTTACACATAGTTTTCTAATCTTCTTCGATCGTTTTCGCAGCAGCAGCTGTGGAATGAAATGCCAGCGATAGCGCTTCCTTGTACAGGCATATGTTCAACCCAAAGCCATAGCAAAGGGGAAGCTTTAATTATCGAGCTCGTATCGATAACAAAATATGCCCACGTCACTATCTAAAGCAGTTAGGGGCACTTGTAGCGGCCCCGTTGTGCAAACATCGCCATGAAAACCTGCTTTTGGCTGAGTACTTCTAGGTGCGTGGGATGGACGCGAAAAATGCGGGAACAGAAAACGACGAACTAAATAAACGTGTTTTAAGTTACAAACCGAAAGTAGCAGAATAAAAAGATTGATATCTGGTCGTTCCTTTCAAGCTCGTGAGCCGAACTCTCGCCAGCGAGAAAATGAAAGAAAAATATGAAAAACAGAGAAAAACACAAAATGATTAATTGAGATTAAGAGAAGCCCTGTACACGTCGTCGATAAGATCGGCGGCGCGATAATAGACCAGCAGCACGCGTCTTTCACCTGCGCAATCGACACAGCGAAGAATTAGGAGGGGGGGGGGGGGGGGGTACGGAGTCTAGCCGTCTGCATTCAGCCGCAAGTTCTGCTGCTTGAGGAGGCGTAGCAGACGACGGCGCTAATGGCGCGCATCGGTCGCGAGCCGTCTGCTACAATTACGTTCCTTGACGACTATCTTGGCCGATAATGTATACGGTAAGCACTTCCTTTGAAAGAACCTGGGCGCAATTAGAATTCTCCAGAGGAGAAAGTAGAGCGGCGGAGAGCTTTTAAGCGTCCGCAGTCCGTCGTCCTGATGGTCTGAGCGTCTTTCGTCGTCTATGCCCTAGCGTTAGAGATTGCTGCCGGTATTACAATGCGGTCGCTGTATACAGGAATGAGTCGAGTCTTCGTTTTCTTTCTGTCTTTTTGCCTGGCGTGGCCTTTTTATTCTTACTATTTTAGGCTCACGTAGACTTTCTATGGCATAGCACTTGCCCTGTCATCCAGCTGCGTTTCTTCATGCTTTTTTTTCTTAGTCTGGGCTAGTATCGGCTGCGCCTCACGCTTGCGACAAGGGTTATAGACACTTTCCAACGTAAGCATGCCGCCTTTAACCTTCGAGGCTGAAGAACTCCGTCTTCATTGAGCATTATTATTACGTACAGGCGCGAGCAATGTAAAAGAGAACATTTGGTATATATTCCAAAATTGTTAATTTGTTTACTTATGCATTGAACTTAAAAAGATATTACATCATTCATCTTTTTGCACCAAAAACTAGGCACTTATAACAAAAGCGAGAATTTCGGTCTTCATTCGTATTTTGGAGAGTAATTTTTTAATGCATGCTATTGAACTGTTCCGTTCTAAACTCCTTGCAGCAGCCAACACCTTCTGTCAAAATGCGCTGGGCAGCGTTGACGAACAAAAAAAGCTAAAACGACGGCATCATGGTAAAACTTGAAGGAGAATCCGAGCATCCGCGTGCTTCCCAAAACATTTATGGCTGCCTGGCAAAGAGTAGTAGCAAACGCGCGCGTTCCTTCAATACATGCAAAAAATTGGTTGCTATTATCAGAGAAAAGGAAATTACAAGGCTTAACGTCCGAAGCGACACGTGGGCTACGAGGGACGCCATAGTGGAGGGCTCCGGGTTAGTTCAAACCACTTCGGTTTCTTTTACGAGCGCTCTAATCGCACAGCACATGGGAGACCTAGGCTTTTGCGTTTCGCCTCCAACGCGGCCGCAGTGGCCGGGACTGAACCCGCCAGCTCGCGATCAGCAACCACTGAGCCGCCTCAGCGGGTAGACTGTTCACAGCATTTCCTGCCCTCATTCCCGCCGAGTTGTTTGCTGTTTGTGGGAAAGAGGTAGCCCAGCAAAGCAACTTGAGCTCTGTAGGCCAGCCTGATCGTCTGCGATGTGCCTGCACCATAAGCATGTGACAATATATGCGCCTGCTCTCGACAGGGATGTAGACAAATTTTCTTCCTACACTCAGGAACAAAACAGCAATCACTGTTTCATAGGACTTAGACCGATATACTTTTGCGGCTGAGCAACACCAATGTACGCATGTAGCTAAGAAAGATGGAGCTCCTTGTAAGCTCCTCTTAACTCCATGCAGGAAGAAGGTGGAGTTGGTGTAGCTTAAGTACGCCATCAGCTTCGTCAGCTCAGTGGAATTCACTGAATGCTTAATGGACCCAGCGAAGTATTTCTTTGTTGTGATCACCTCCGCGGTGGGGCAGTGGTTAAATGGCACTCAGCTGCTGACCCGAAAAACGCCGGTTATATCCAGGCCGCAGCTGTCGCAGTTCGATGGATGCGAAATGCTAGATCCGGAGCGCCCAACTACGACGTCCCTCATAGCTTGAGTCGCTTGTGGAGATTATTTTATTTATTTATTTATTTCTTAGAACACGTCCGGGGGGGAGGGGGGCGAAGATGAAGACAAAGGAATGCCTGACGGACATCGGCACCCCCGCATACACATGTAGCACAAAAGATCCATCGATACAGTTCGGCAAGCGGCACTGTACTTGAGAAGCCAAATAACTTTGTACATAAAAAAAGAAGTAAGCAAGCGCAAAAACATGCCAAGTACAAAAGTAATGCAACTAATAGCTACAGAGCATATACTTATTACTGAGAAGAGAAATGAGACAGCAAAGTCAATGACTGCAACAGAGATATTTTATTATGCACAGTACAAATACAGCGGTAAAATAAACCTTTGAGACGGATTGACTAACGAAAAACAAACATTCGAACGTACTAACATTTTTCCTCTTTCGCCTGTATTTTTTTAAAAAAGCGCAAGCAAATCACGCGCACAATAACAAGAGTGACATTGCGCTGTATTCCATGAAACTAAGAAAAATGAATTCTTTTTTAAAAGCAGCAAAGCTTTTCTGAGAACCGACGTTTACGTGCATGCGTGCGCGCGGAATGATGTATAAAATGAAAATATTTCCGCGAGGAAACGAAAGGCGCAGCAAAAGCCATACTCCGAGGGGACACCTCAACCGCAGCTCCGGAGAGAAGGCGGCAGAACGAGCCTTTAAGGACAGCACTGGAATCAGGACAAAAGGAAAGGTGGAGTGCCGTCACACTCCCACCCGATCTGCGCCTTGAAGAGAGGGATAGGCAACCCTTACAAAAAAACTTTTAGACAGTCTATGGAGTGTCTATAGACTTCTGTCTATAAAGTCTATAGACTGTCTATAGACAAATCTTAGAGAACAGTCTATAGGCTATACAAATGCCATAGACAGTCTATAGACAATATATAGGTTTATGGTCATACACTTTTAGTAGAGTTTTATCTACAGACGGTCTATACACTATGAAAAGACAAAAATCAATCTCTATTGGAAGCCAATAGAGTCAATAAGAAGTTTACAGACTGTCTATAGACCATTTTTATGAAGGAAGACACAAAGAGGCACCGTTTCCGGGTTAGCTGCGACCTTCTGGGGTCCTTCAGCGTACGCTGACACTGCACAGCATAGGGCAATGTTTTGCTTTTTGCTATCTTCGAGCAGCGGACCGTGATGAGCCACCACAACGTTTCATCCGTCGGTGGTTCGCGACTCCGCCCATCTCCAATTTACACGCGTAGATCTCGGGTCATGCCGCCACTCCTGGCACAGTGGTGCAGCCATTAACCACTGCCCCGGCAGGCGACTGCTTGAAACGCAGCCACCGGTATGGCTTGTCAGACGACACAGGTTGGTCTCCCCACGACCAATCTATACTGCCACGGTGGGCAGGTTTTAATGGTGGTCACCTGACACATGTGGCAGCCTGGTTCTCTCGACGCAACGCCGGGGCGGCGGCGGGGCCATTAACGCTGTCGCTTTAAAGCTGCACACAGGATGGAACCGCGTAACTTGACTAGCTTCTCAAAGTCTCGGTCGATTACTCCTGGAACGGCGAACTTCATCTCTCAATTAACAACAACTCCGCAGCACCCAAACACCATTGTGCGGTGGTAGCCGGCATTTTGTAAATATATCATAGCCACAATACTTGTACTTTCTACCCTTTTCTGCATTGCACCATACATTGTATACTTCATTAAACACTCTCCTCATCTTGTACTTGTCTTTCCTTATCTCTTGATTTTGTACCAGATCCTCCCATGTCTGATGCGTTGTGTTTGTATCCTAGTTTTGTTGCCAATGCCATGTTTTAGGGGCCGTGAACCCCGTCAAGCCCAGTTAGAGGCTTTTTGTTCACGGTTCTCAGGATCTGTTATGTTGATGTTGGAATAAAATTATGATGATGATGAAAACCGAAAGAAATGCCACGGAAATATCCCCTCTGTTGAAAAAGAAGAAAGATAACAATTCCACTTTCCCGGCTTGAGTGCTGCTAAACAAAAACGAGAAATCAGAATTCAGTGTTTTAAGCATGAAATGCTTTTAGCTCCTGTTGTCGGCAGTGTGGTGACGTCACGCCGAGACAGAGAGCCGACATCCGGGCACTGAATTCCACTCATCCGGGCACTGAATTCCTCTCATCCGGGCACTGAAACGAGAGCATCCGGGCACCGTACGAGATTTGACGAGACTCTCTAAGAGAGAGGGCCGCGCTTCCGCGCCGTCCCCAGGGATGGCGCTACGGTCCCACACTCACGCACGTAAAAGACCGGCCACTGGGCCTTCAGCTCATGCCCTTACCCCCTTTGACAGGCAGATGTATACACGCTCGCGGAGTATTCGAACGCGCTACAGATACATTCTTGTCAGGCCTGCGTGTCGTCGTGGCCGCGTACGCTTCTGCATCGTCCTGCATTTCATTGCCGCCACCGTCACAGCTGCTTCAGCCGAGCAGTGGAGCCTGATGAAAGGAGAGGTAGGAAGCGTCCTGCGGAAAGCGATCGCTTTGCGAGTGATACGCCACAGCAGAACACTGTTCACCCCTGCCGACAACGCCATGATTATGCGGCCGCCCACGAAAGCGACAAGGCCGCCACGGTTCGCGGCTGCCTACCTAAGCCCGCACTATTGTTTATACTTACCTGAACGAGCATGAAAATAGATGTTGGTACCTGACAGCCGCGCGGGTTATTTTAATGCGAAAGTATTGCACGGCTGATCGGCAACAAAACCCGGTGTTGCCCAGCAGCACTGTTCTCAAATATCTTCGGATGACGTCACTCTGGTATCAAAGAGAAATAAAGTTTCTTCCGAAGGTGCCGGGAACTCTTGGATTGCGAAGCGAGCACGAAACCCATAGTCCACAAAACAGCGTTGCTTCTTGGCGAACAATGGTGAACATAGTGTATTCATTACCTTACGACTGTATGCCAAAGAGTAGGTGTGTGATAAGAACCCAAGAGCAGAATAAAAAAATACAAACGCAAGGAGACTAAAATAGAAAACAATGCTTTCTCATTGAAAGCCTGTAAGTAGCCTTAAGTGCAATCCGTAATTTTTTAAAGCAAAACAGTCACGATAACGAGATGCAACATGTGCCTGCCACTTGAACTCAGAGTTATTCTAAACCAGTACAGGTGCATGCGAGAAGTTCGCTTACGTTCTATTTGTTCTCTTAAGCCACTTGCATCATCATTATTTTTTGAACTATCCTGGAAATTGCGGTGTAACATCAAATAAAAAAAGGGAAACAACGCGTGATCAAACAGGATACAACGCGAAGCAGACTCAATTTTTAAAATTTCAGTAAAGTTACCTCGTTTAACTTGGCGAAAAACAATTTGTCTCTGCTATCTTAAAGGGCAACTGAAGCGGTTTTAGAATTCGATGAGTTTAAGGTTGCCGAATGTGAAGAAAGTGCAATTGAAGCCTGCGAAATCGTTTTGCTCTAGCATTTGAAAAGGCGGCGTAATCGACGAATAAAGTCGTCGTCCGCGTTCAGCTTCTCTGAAGTGCACAGCGGCGGGCAGGGGCTCCGATAATGACGTCACGTATGATGACACTATGTTTGCAGCAAAGAAACGGTTATTCCACGGAAGAAAACCGACGCCATCGAAGGTGAAGCTCACGATGCATTGTTTGGCGCCATCTGACCACGCACAGCAGCATGCAGGCGTTAGCAGCGTATATCTGAAATTTCGGCAACAATGACGTCACTGCCGAGTTTTCGCACTCCTCCAGCGTAGTAAGGAGAAGCCTAAACACCGTCGCGGTTTTAATCGACGATTATGTCACCATTTTAAATGCTAGTGCAAAAATACTTTGCATGCTTTACCTATAGACTTGATAGATTCCAATTCTTGAATAACCTCGAATTCTCAAAAAACCGTTTCAGCTTCCCTTAAAGACAACGAGTGTTCTAAGTTCCGTGGAACAAGTGCCCATCAAATCACTCGCTTTATTTTCTAAGGTTATTTTTTTTTGTTTTCTTGATGCTTAACAGAACCCTATTGGTTATGATGCACCAATCTGTACGCAATAATACCTCGTTCCAAGGGCTAAAACATGTCTTTAAATATGTCGGAAATAAAAGTGTAGAAATTTTCTGCAACTTGCTGTTTAATCTAAGCGCATTGCTGCCCGTTTCCAAGCGTTAGTGAGGCGAGGTCAGTTGTTTTGTGTTATGCACTGCTTTTCTCCGGCATTACTAATCTCGATTTGTCCACTAGTACATATTTGGCCGAGTTAACGCAAACTAAAATTTCCATACTTAATTCCCACAATAACGGCCTGTCTTAACTTCGGCTGGGAAAAAGTGATATTTATTTTGTATTTTGATCTGGTTCTGTTCCCCGTATTTTGCGAATCAACGCCATAAGACATGCAAACAAACAGGATTATTGTGGCAGGGCAAAGAAGCAGTCAGAGCTCCGAATGATCATCCCGCAGAAGCGCGTATCGAGCCGCCACGTTTTTTGGGCTTGAGACCTTTCAAGCGGGCGAGTGGAAGTAGAGGCGAATGCCAACAGACACTGATTAGGCGGGTTTTTTTAGGAATGCATGCAAGAAAACCGTAACGGCGAATGACTTCCGCACGCCGAAATAGCCAGTAGCCGGTATTTAGCGCAGAGAGCGTCTGCTCATGAGCCAAGTTCACAACGTTTTTCATCTTCTGACGACTGAACGAGCGAAAGAAATCTAGCGATATTGCATATGCACGGGCCTTGGAGGTGGAAAAAGAAAAGCAGAATTGACTCGACGTCTTCATTGGGAATTCCCATGAAGAGATGAGAAACCCTTTGGCTGACTGAAAAGAAACGGCACACTCCAAACAACTTTACTTCGATGTTTGCAGAGGTCGCCCGAGCATTCCGGCGGTCGTGCTGATTCATGAATGGAATTTCTTCAAATAAGCAACTTCGCCTATTCCCGATTCAAAGTTATCAAAAAAAAAAAACTTCCCCATTGCATTGGAGGTTTCGGCATAATCGTTCAGCCCGTTTTATTTTGTCTAACTACTCGTGTTTCTTTAGCGTCACTCTCTAGAACTCTAGACCTTCCAGATCTTTCACTGCGGCGTCATCTTTCTAGACTTTTCACTTCCCAAAAAATATATTACACAAATCAATCGCTAAAACAAAGTCTTTTCGCTGTTCCAAGTTATGTATCATCTGGTATTGATCACCGACTCAAAGTGAGTGTTCCAAGTTGCAGAACTAACCAGAATTTTAATTCTTTCCTGCCCAAGACCAGCTCAGACTGGAACCACCTGCCCGCAAGCATCGTCTCCATCTCTGAACCAGAAGCTTCTTTTAAATCTGCTCTTCTTCATCACCTATGTTAACAAATCTCCTTATTGTATTTTATTTGTATAAGTATACTTACCACTCCTATCTGTAACGCCTCAACGGCCCTGATAGTAACGAAATAAATAAATAAATAAATAAATAAATAAATAAATAAATAAATAAATAAATAAATAAATAAATAAATAAATAAATAAATAAATAAATAAATAAATAAATAAATATCGTGCACAACCATACCTTCCCTTCCTTTTTAAATTTGCGCACAAATAAAGTCTTAAACAACAACAACAACCATACCTTTTCTGTTCTTAATGTTCATATTCATACAGTTCATTTTTACAGTAAAGAACAGTTTATCTGCTTGCAATGAGTGGTGTGACAATTGGTTCACCTCCGAGTTTCGGATCGGTTTTGCAATGCGAGTGCAAAGGACAAAGGACAACTGTCCTGTTTAGGAACCACGCCAAGCACTGCCGGCGACTGCAGCGCCACCAAGCGGCTGAACGGTCACAGCGTTCATAAAAAGTAAATATTTCCAGCCAACCGAGAGAGTCATTTTTTTATTATTTTTTTGGGGCGGGGGCAAGTAATTATGCTAATCTGTGATTCCGAGAAAGATCGCAGTGCCGATCAAATCTGTGCAGAAACAACCTTTCGCCGCCACTCGAACGATCGGCTTCTTTTTACAATGCCGACGTTTGTTATAGGCGCCCACGCACACGGCGGGATGCAGATTTTCGGCGGCATTACGTCAAAGGATATCTTTCTCTTTGCACCACCCAGTGCCGCTAGGCCTTTGGAATTCCAAGATTCTGAGCACTGTTGCATTCGGAGTTGACCGATTTTCGGTGACCGCCTTTCCTTTTGCTTTCCATGTCTTGTTTTGCAACTCTCCCGCAGCTGGTTGCAGTGTTGCCGATAAGCTATGCGTATACAAAAAGTAGGGCCATTAGAACCAGCAACGCGGACGTCGTAATGCATCCGCGTTGAAAAAAACCGTTCCATCCTTGACTGTAGATGCTACCTTGTCTTCTTCAAGCCGGCATCTGAATTATGCATTCAGCAGCCCCGTAGAAAAATTTCCATCCGGGATCATTGCATAGACAAAGGACTTTTTGTTTATGCCACGTAGAGCCGTATATCTGCCCAACCACGTCGGCAATCCACGGCTTCAAAAGGGTTTTTTTTCGGTGCCACGATACATCAAGACGTACGATCAGAATTGTTTGGACGACAAACAGGGCTAAAACTCAAGCTTAACGAGAATGAACAAAGAAGCGACGCTAAATATTTATGCTGGCGACCGTATCACTATTCCTGGCCCGTGCATGAAAGAAAAAGAATCAACTTCAGCAAACCGGTCCACACCCTGTACAATGCACCCTATCCGTAAGCCATTGCAGAAAAAAAAAATTGCCATGAGATAAAGTGAGAAGCTCTAATTTCGGAATGTATATATATGTGAAGAAAAATTTTTCTACCAACACAGTGCCTACTGCAGGGATTTATACTAGAACTGCTTCTTTTTTTTCATTTACGTTAATGCCCTATTTAACTGTCTCAAATCCATCAACTGCATACTATGCGCTGATGACAGCCCACTCTTAAAGGGCAACTGCGCCACTTTTGGAGAACTCGGCGATATTCAAGGATTCAAATCAATATAAGCTGTAGGTAAAGCACGCCAGGGGTTTTTGCGATAGCAATAGTGACGTAATTGATTATTAAATTTTACGCTTCTCCTGAAAGCACTGAGAATTGCGGGGAAGCTTGGTGTGACGTCACAGACGATGTGGTTTCAAATTTACGCTGCCGTCAACCACAACCCGCCGTGCCTCGTTGCATGCCGCCAAACAACGCTCGGCGGGCTTTGTCATTGCTACCATTCGCTTTTTACACGCGTTTACACGTTGGAAGTGTACAGGTACCTTTGCTGACGTCATCATGTGCCCACCACTTGGCTCTGTGCGCTGCGGAGAAGCTTTAAGGCCGTCGTGATTTAAATTGGCGATTACGTCACCATTCCAAATGCTAGCCCAAAAGGAGTGCGCATGCTTTATCTGCAAGTTTCATTCATGCGACCCCTTAAAGTTTGTCGAGTTCAAAACTTATGCAATTTTCCTTTAAGCTCCGAAATCTGTATCACATATTTAGTTAGAAAACTGTCACCATCACATCGGTAAAGTTCTGGCATGGTGCCATAAAACCAATACAGTTAAATCGCAATCAGGAGGCGGTAAACTTTATTGAAGAAAAGCTTTTAGGCACGGGTTAAGGTGGTGTTCCCCACCCTGCGGGTGGCTCGTTTTCTAGGCCGGACGCCAGGTGGCCGACAGACGATGTCGTTCGGCGACGTCTTCGGCCCGCTCCGTGACTCGGGGTTGAACCTCCGGGTCCGAGCTGAGTAGCGCGACCTCCCACTTCGATTGGGTAGAGAGCTGCAGACTCTTCGATGGCCTGCTTAGATTACTTGGCTATAGGATGTGCGGTGTGTCTGCCTTTTGGTGCCCGCACAGAGAACAGAGAGGGCGGAACTGGTCTGGGAAATATTTGGAGTGCGTGCACGGATTAAAGAAAGTGTCCGTTTGGGGCTGCCACCAGCTGACCTGTTGTGTTTTCCTTATAGACCTGCGGCCACCGCGGTGGCTCAGTGGTTATGGTGCTCGGCTACTGACCCGAAAGACGCGGGTTCGATCCCGGCCGCGGTGGCTGAATTTCTTTGGAGGAGAAATTCTAGAGGCCCGTGTACTGTGCGATGTCAGTGCACGTTAAAGAGCCCCTGGTGGTCGAAATTTCCGGAGCCCTTGACTACGGCGTCTCTCATAGCCTTAGTCGCTTTGGGACGTTAAACCCCCATAAACCAAACCTTATAGACCTGTGGGGTTCTGGGGAGATTTGTCTTTCTTGAATTGGGCTGTAATTTATGTGGCAAATGTGATCAGGCGTTTTTACTGTACAGATTCATAGATAATCACACTCCTGCTGCTCTCATTTCTAACGAATTCCTCGTCAAAGAAACAGAAAAACTGCACAGAATGTATAGTAATGACGGATTTTTTCTTAGTATAGAAGACGTCGATGACCGGGCAAGGACGCAGGATGGAGAGCTCCAGCTAGGCGAACAGGCAATGCGAACAAACAAAGGGATCCAAAAATTGACGATCTTTCTCGGGGTTGGTACCCATCGAACTGGCTCTTACGCACTAATCGGTTGTGGTAAACCACAACCTAGTATTACACAAGGTGCGCAATAATTAAGAAAGGAAAAAAAAAAACTACTGGAGGGGACACTTACGCTCCGCCTTAAAGGATATGACGCGATGGGGTAATGGGTTAATCCCCATACATGAAGAAGAGCCTTCTCTACCTTACATTCAATGATCCCTGGGAGTCCTCATACTCATCCTGGCGCAATGGTGCACTGCTTAAGGGATGCGCCACTGCCCTGCGATGGCAGGTGCTGCCAGCGGTGAGCCTTGTGCAGCCCAGATTGCTCTTCCCGAGCGACCAATCATCAAAGGGGAATGAAACACGTTTCGAGGAGAACACATTAACTCGCTTAATCACTGCATTGTGTTGTCATGAACACCTGAGCCAAGTAATACACCACCCTCCTGCATGCAGCAGAGACCCCACTATCACGCGCGAAAGTTGGCGAGCGCTTTGCTATCATTGCTTAAATTCTTTCAGATGTCAGGCACATGCACTGAGGCCGGGGCCAGTAAGCCATGTAGCTCCGGCAGGTCAGGAAACTCCATCCACTGAGGTGGAGCCGGTGGAGCAGCGTCGACCTTCCAGCGTGCAAAACGTGACAAGAGGAGAGGGAAAGACGCGAAGACGGTGAAATTCAAATTTTGGCTACAGATAGCTCATCTTCTACAAAGCGCATTCAAAAATTGGCAGTGGTTTAGCTCTGGGTAAACCTGGAGGATTGCGAAAGCAACGAAAAGAAAGAGAGAGACGATGGAGAGCGCATGGCAGCGGCGGCAGCCCCGACACGCTAGCTATGCGCCGCTACTGCGCATGCGCAACTGGCGAGCGCGGCGGTGGCACCTCTGAGTAACCAGCGCAGCGACGGTGGTGGCGCGCCAGCTGTGCGCCGTGTGACGTCACTGCTCCTCGCGCATGCGCAGTATGGCCTTTCCTCGGCTCCGCGAAATGGCTCGGCGACTCGCGTAGTGTTGCTTTCACAACATAAATTCTTGCGCAACAATATTCGTGAAGCAGCGTCGTTTTTCACCCCAGGTATACCGCAACATTATTAGAACCCCTTTCAGAGCCCCTTTAATTTAACTGCCACCTGCCACGGTGGGCAGTTTGGTCACTATCCGGTGGGCAGGTTGTGATGACGTCACAGGGTCACGTGACCTAAGTGGCCCACCTGCCTCCTATGTTGCTTTTCTGGGGATATTTCGTACATTTTTCGCTCACGGTGAAAGACGCCAAAGCCCAGGGCAGACTTTCTGCAGCACTATTGAATTAAAGTTAACTGAGCATGCGGCGGCTCACTAGACTATGGGAGACGATCACACACAATTATGGCGGTGTTGTAGACGTTGTATTCATGTTTTAGCGCTCTGTCACTTATAGAGGCCACTCCCCGCATTCAGCCGCTGTCTCTCTCTGTCTCCATCGTATTAAAAACCAGCGCTAACACACCCAGATAGAGGACGAGACGACACAAACTGAAGGCGCTGAACTTACAAGTGCATTTTAATTTCGAAAGTCAGCCGTCATTTTATGCACTTACACACGCGCGCGTAAAGGCGTCTTGTCAAAGACAGATGCACTGCAACCACCCACATGCGATAAAACTGATAAAAACTGATGAAGAAAGAACAGGAAAACCCCTTCCAAAGCACGCGCGCAATCATCTCAGCCTGGGCGAGGCGTGGATCCACGGAGATGGGCGAGCTAGTGCGGATCCACAGAGAGTAAGTGTGTAAATTGAGTGCTTACTTTCGAATTAAAATTCATTTTTAAGTCCAGCGCCTTCAATTTGTGTCGTCTCGTCCTCTGTCTGTGTTTGTTAGCGCTGGTTTTTAATACGATGTATCACCACCACCTCGCCCAATCTTCAGTTATTCTCTCTGTCTCTCTCTGTCTGTCTGTCTGTCTTTCTGTCTGTCTCTCTGTCTCTCGGTCTGTCTCTCTGTCAAACAATTGCCATGCTTGAACACAGGATCTGAGCACCGGAAACGAAGTGAAAACCGAAGTGCTAGACACCTAATTGGCATTTGCCCTAACTACGCAAATCAACCATCATTTTTTTTTCTTTAAGTGCCAATACCACCAAAGTGAGGGAACAAACGCGGGTTAATGACATCCTAGTTGAAATCAAGAGGAAGAAGTGGGCTTGGGAAGGACATGTAATGCGAAGGCAAGATAACCGCTGGTCCTTAAGGGTAACGGAGTGGATTCCAAGAGAAAGCAAACGTATGCAGAAAGTTAGGTGGGCGGATGAGATTAAGAAGTTTGCGGGGATACAGTGGCGGCAACTAGCAAAGGACAGGGTTAATTGGAGAGACATGGGAGAGGCCTTTGCCCTGCAGTGGGTGTAGTCAGGCTGATGATGATGATGACCACCCAATAATTCAGCTCTGCTGAAATGGCTGAGTTCAATTTCAGGGAACAGCCAGTCGCAGACCATACGACCGCTATTGTGCCCTCTACCAGACCGAGTACCGTTTCTGTCGGAACTACCGCCTTAAGACATGGTAAACTAAAAGGAGGCCGAAATTCCTCCTACATACAGTTTTCGTAAGAAAGGTCCCTCCATTTCAGGGTGCCAGGAAAATGATGAACGGAACTGAAGGCATGAATCGTCCCCATCTCCTTTTCTCATTAATAACCGCCCACACGGAGGAAGCAACAACATCTTGAATTCCAATGAACTACCTGCATAGTCAACTTGAGTGCAGGCACTTTAAGAGCGTCTCCCGGATCTACACCATCATTATACGCGTAACAATGAGAGCGCTTGGCGAATTCAGCGTTCGGAGATTCATTTCACGCCTCGGGGTACCATTACACCTCCTGCTCGTCACCTCAAGAGAGACAGTTCTGTTCAAAGAAAAAAAAACAGTACGAAGAGGAGCAGCTCCAAAGATTCGAAAAGATGGCCTCACCTTCGCAACAAGGGAAGTACGCGGAAGGAAAATGATCATATTATGCATCATGAATGTAAAGGGTCGGTAAAGAAACCACTCTGCACGCGAGTCCCGGGGCAAGACAGAGTGTATACAAAAACCAGTGTCCCGAACTTGGGAGTGGTGTGAAGAGATGACGGAGCACCGGGGACGTCCCGCTTAACAAAGTTCCTTCATGTTATTAAAAAGCGGCATCTTTCTTCACAGCCTTCACGCGGGCTCGCTGCAAATGGAACCAGCCTAGATAAATGCGTTCAAACGAAATAACAGCACAGAGGAAAGAGAAGAAGAGTTTGAAAAAAGAAGCGCAAAAGTCCGCCAAAGGCAGAGAGACTTCTTCTGCACTTGATTTCAAGTTTTATAAACGCCGAAAGTCTCAATGTAGTGCCCAGAGCGCCTGAGCAACGCGGTGCGGAGCTAAAGAAATTTAGACTTTCAGGAGAAAAGTGACAGTGAAGTCATACCCCGTGACCCCAGAACCCGCGTTCCTCGAATTTATCAGTTGCGAAAATTCCAACAGGATCCATTTATTGAGAAAATAGTGGTCTGACTGGGCCGAAATTCGACGCTTTACAGGTGGTCGCGACGCCCATGTTCAATGCCGTAAATTGTAGTAAGTTATAACTTTCAAGATTGTTTGTAAACTCTCAATCGGCTGGCGACAAAATCAGTCAGAGGGAGCAACAAATTTCACAGCTCTAAATGCCCGGTAGGTAAATTAAAGGAAATAAGAAACGCTATTTGTAAGATTGTGCAAAAATTGGCGACAGCTTTTATTGGTCACTTCCAGATGGCGCCGACATCCGTAACTGCGAAAAAATTGAAGCTCGACGTTTCGCCAAATCGAAATTAGGAGCGCAGCAATTCTGTTTTCACTTCGGTTCCGGTATTGGGATCCATTATTGGCGGATGGGAGTTGTTTGAGTAGCGATATTGCATGAATGCCCACATATGCTGAATAGGTCAGTCTGTGCTCTACGTTCATGGAGTCCTCATGCCGCTTCTGGCGCAGTCATAGGTGGTGACTTTGAGACCTACAATGCTCTTCCTAAGCAAGCTCTTGCGACCAATCAACTTAACTTCCGCCTTCCAGGGTGGCCAGGGGCGATGCCCACCTGCCCACCGGAATGTGAACAACCTGCTATGTGTGTTTGCATATACAGAGGGTGCTGTTTTTATCTGGAGGATTTTAAAAAATTCCTGTCAGCAAACTACTGGACTAATAGAGGGCACACTTCACTCACGGTGTAGCATATCGGGGTCTACGTTCTTTGGGACGTAATTAAACGTCGGTACATGGATGCATCTCCTGAAATTAGGAAAAAAACTGCCGTCAACTGCGGGTAAAGCTGTCGCAGACGTGAGCCAAGCAGCTGGCTTGACAGGGTGCGCCATCTGCCGGAAAGCGAGGCAAACGGCGTCCCGGCTCAGTGGGTGGGAGGGTAGCGCGCTGGCTTCGAAGATGCGGCTCTTCTCCTCGTCGAAATTAATGCGACAAGAAAGACTCTTCGCTAGTAATACCAAAACCCACGGTGAAAATGTGACATCGATAGCACTGCACACAATAATGATAACCTGTTGCTTGTGGTCGCGCGTTCATTTCGGTGTCGTCTGCTTTCGACAGTTGGTTTGTTCTGACGACTTTGAGTTCCTTTCCGGTTCTGTGCCTGCGGGAAAGATTACCATTTTGTGTTCAATTCGTCCCGCATCGTGTTTTCTATTTTGAGTGCGGTGATATGCCAGTGTACGCAACGAACCAAAAGGCCTGAGCAGTGTCGTGGCTCCTTGAATCTGGCTCGATCCACTTCGTACGCACAAAATTCAAAGAAAAATTTCGCCCTCGCCCTTCCTCTGAAAGTTCTGGGCTGAGATGGAAAAGCGCCTTCTCCTAGGAAGAGGCAGCGTCGCGAGCAAGAAGAGAACCGATGCAGCTAAAACTCCTCGCAGCATCGCCGGTGCCCTTAAAGTAGTGATGCAAAACTATCGATAGTACTATCGATATTATCGATAGTTGAGTCACTACCGAACTATCGATGGTAAAAAGGTAGGGGTGTGCGAATATTCGAAATTTTCGAATATAATTCGAATATTAAATTTTTGCTATTCGTATTCGATTCGAAATCTAAGTATTCGTGTTGTTTCGATTATTCGATCCCATGCGAATATTCGTACTTATCCGAATATTTTATTGCGAGCACCGGCGTATATTTCGGTGCGCAAGTCCAATCGACGTAGACGTAACAACATGGCGACGTCCAGAGCCATGCGTAATGTTGGGCCATGCCGTAGCTGATTGTGCTTGTGAGCTTCTTTGCGGCTATACCTGCGAAGCTGGTATAGTCAAAGCTGTGCACGAAGTACCTCGCAATACCTGCCACTTCAGTGCCAACTGAGAGGGAATTACCTGTCTCTGGAGAAGTCGTTTCAGCTAGAAGGGAACGCTCCTGCCTGACCATGTGGGGCAGGTGGTTTTCCTTCACAACAACCTTTAATGTTCATCCCAACAACGCGATTTTGCGCTGATGGCATGCTAAATTCAATCAGTGCTGTGTGCTAGCCATTTTCTGTGAAAATTCCACTCTTCTAAGAATAATGTTCTAAACTTCGATACTTTCTGTGCAGCCACACACACCTTTTGTGTTCATTTACTTATTGATAGTTGAGCTGTGATCTTCTTGGGTGCTCAAATAAATGTTTTGCAGTGGTTAAATGCGTCTTTCCTTGATTATTCGATATTCGATTCGATATTCGGAACTAAGTATTCGTATTCGATTCGTATTCGAAAAATTTGATATTCACACACCCCTATAAAAAAGACTATCGATAGTACTATCGATAGCGCGCTATCGATAGTACTGTCGATAGTTCTATTGATAGTACTATCGATAGTCGTATTGATACTACTTGTTATACATAGTACTATCGATACTCTAAAATCAACTACGCGTACCCACTGAATCCTAAAGTTGGTTTGCCGAGTGCGTGGTATCGACGTCATGGTATGAGTAACTGACAGGACTCGCCCGTTTTCGCGGCCTACGCGTCACCGAGCTCTGCAGATGTTCCCTACGTAAAGTTGCTGGATAAAATGTTAGCGTGCGAATGTCCTAGTTGCGAAGCATGTGTGCGAAAACCATTTCTGCAGCGGTTACGTCAGCAAGCCAGCACAACTTGGGCTATTTGTTCTTTCATCGGATGCAGTTCCAGGTATTTTTCCGAACTGTCGCAGTGCTTTTTCTTTCATCGGATGCAGTTCCAGGTATTTTTCCGAACTGTCCCAGTGCACGTTAAAGAACCACAGCTGATCGAAATTTACGCGGAGACCTCTACTACAGCATCCCTCATAGCTTGAGTCTCTTTGGGACATTAAGCCACATGAGACCGTCAAACCAACCAGGTATCGCAAATGTTTTGGTTACATCATTGGCCAACAAATGCATAATAGCAATATTGTTACTATCAATAGTATTACCATCGACAGTTTCAGTATCCATAGTCTTGCTATCGATAGCGGTACTATCGCTAGTAGTACTATGGACAGCATTCTACTATCGATAGTAGCACTATCGATAGTTTTTTTACACTATCAAGTTTCCAGAAAACTATCGATACTATCGATAGTCAATTTTCCGATAGTTCTGCATCACTACTTTGAAGGCGCATTTTCGTCTTACCCGCAGTTGTCCTGCAAGCGCGCTGCACTGTTGTTCGGCGTGTCGCCGGAACTGTTCATCGAGCTTTGAAGAGCAAAAGCTACTATTCGTACAGTATGAGAACCGCGCAAGAGCTCTCGGAAAGTGATAAGGAGCGTCGTCTTGACATCTGCCGCGCGTAACAGCGCATAGCCGCGGTTGGACAACTCCAGTTTCTATTATTTTCACATGAAGCCGTTTTCCATCTTGATGGCCCGGTCAATAAACAGAACACACGGTTTTGGGCGCAGACTAACCCAAGATTTTTTTTCAACAAGGTATGTGCAGTCCCCACGCCCAGATGTTTGGTGTGGACTGTGGCGCGAAGGAGTGGTTGGTCACTTTTTTTTTGAAGACACAGTTACCGCTGATGGGTATTTGGACATGCTCGAAAATCAGGTCCTTCCCGAACTGGAAGACAGACAAATGCCAAAGGAAGTATGCATACTTCAGCAGGACTGGGCTCCAGCCCACTTGGCTAAAAGCGTCGGCAACTGGCTCAACAGCACTTTTTCGAACATGTGGATGGGGCGAGTCTCGCCCAACATGTCATGGCCTCCCCGTTCGCCTGATTTAACACCATGCGAATTCTTTCTATGGGGCTATTTGAAAAGCAGAGTACACAGCCGTGGTCGAGTGCCAACCTGCACCGAGCTCAAGCAGCTGATTGAGGATTGAAGTTACGAAGAAAGGCTGCAAAGATGTATTAACGCTGTAGGAAGGCACTTTGAAGTACAGGCATATTTTCCTGCAACCTACGATACCCAGGGCACCCTCTGCCCACCCTTTTCAGACTGCAGTATCATGTCACTTTGACGCAGGTGAAACGCAAGAACGCCTGTGTACTGTGCGATGCCACCGCTTGTTAAAGAACGTCGGGTAGAAATCATTCCGGAACCTGCAACTGCGGTAGGGTGTCTAGAAGGGGAGGTGTGAAAACCGGTCAGGAAAAGCTGGCCCCTTCCGCGTGACTGCCGCGCGGCGGCGCTGTTGTCAGCGGCGCCGTGGCTCTAGGGTTTAAATATAACAATGGTCATGTAAATAAATGTGCAGTGGAAGTTAGCAAAAAGCGATTGGAGGATTGGTGGCTGAAAAGCAGAGATGTGGCATAAGGTTAGAATTGTAGGAAACCGTAGGTAAAGATGATGGAGAATCTTAATGAGAATTTCCAACACAGTAAACCACAAAAAAATAGTAAAGAAAGAAAAGCTGAGCATGGTGACAATTGTCACCACCCCGTTTCAAAGGGGGTGCTCCTATCCATCCATCCATCCATCCATCCGTCAGCGCGCGCAGCGCGTCTGCCTGCGCGAGCAGGCAGAGAGCTCTAGCGGAAACGCGTTTTATTGAATTTTCGAAGTTTTGGCAAGCGCCACAGTTCTTCAGACATTATAAAGCTGAAGCGACGCTGCTGTTGACATAAAAGCGCGGAGAAACACAGCAGTATCTTTGGGCATCTGTGCGCACTTTGCGCGAGTTTTCTGCGAGCCGAAGGTACGTATTTGATGAATCTCTGCTAAAGGCAGTGAATTTTCGTGGTGGTTATCTACGGCGGAATGTGTTCTGCACAACTCTATATGCAATATTTTTTTTTCTCCTGAATGAATGCGATAGTTAACGCCAGGATTACCTGATTTTTTTCGGACGTTACTTTTGCGACGGTGTTATCACGTTCGAAAGCGGTTGATTCCGTTTCTACCTTCCAAAGCAGCACTAAACCATCACAAACACGGTGTTCAGATCTTGCAGAGCCATTTCAAATACTTTTTGCTCGAAAATTCGTTGCCTATGTTCTGGGGGGCGTCATGCAGCCTACGTAAACGAAATTAAGCGCATTACCCGTACAGCTACAAAATCGTGTGTTGCAACTACGATTTGCGCATTTTGAATATAACAGAATCCAGTAAACACATCCAGCATGTTCCTGGACAAGCAAGCTTTATTGGCAGCCAGCAGATCAGTTTTGCTGCTTGGGTCACATAAGACAAGGCTTTGTTATTTTTCCTTTTTTTTTCATTAATTTCTTGTTTGAGGCCCTTCAAAAGAAAGTGAATCTGGTGAGGCAGAAAAACCTTACTACGTATTTTGTGAGCTCAGAACAGTGCTCCACAGAACCAATTTGTGGCACATTTGTGCTCACCTTGTGAAATATGCTGAAAGCAAAAAATAGAATGCAGATTGGTTCTGCAGAATTGGTGGGTTAGCCTGCTTTCAAGAGTATGAATCAAATCGTACAGTGAGGTCGATGGGTTCCGAAGCCCACCCAACTCCCACTCTTTACAGACATCAGCTCAATTCTCTTGCAGCGGGGCTTGTCGGCTCTTGGCATGGCGGGCGCCCACTTCGAGAACTTATCCGGGAAAGGCGGCGTACGGAAAGGAGAGACTTTTTCCGAACATGATCGCGCTCAGGAACAGAACACCACCTCTGAGTTTTTTTCTTTGACGTAGGCGGCATTTCTGCCTGCACGCAGCAAGGGTATTCATCAAACAGCACACGCAGGAGATCGCACCGAAACACACTATGACGACGGGTCTAACCATGCGGTGACAACCTTCAGCCTGCCGCCGCCTCCGGCATGCTGACGGCGCCCCCGACCGCAGCGCTCGGTTTGGCCCTGGCGGCAGTAACGCGCAGGGGGCCACCCCTCTCTATGGGCAGCGCGCTGCGTTCTTCACACCTCCCCTTCTAGACACCCTAACTGCGGTGCCTTTCATAACTCATGAACAGCTTGCGTACGTTAAACTCTCCCCTCTCTATGGGCAGCGCGCTGCGTTCTTCACACCTCCCCTTCTAGACACCCTAACTGCGGTGCCTTTCATAACTCATGAACAGCTTGCGTACGTTAAACTCCGGAAAACGTGGGACCACGACACCGAAACGAACTCGCGACCACAAGCGACAAGTTATCATCATTGTGCGCAGTGCTATCGATGTCACATTTTCACCGTGGTTTTTGTTATTATTAGCGACGGCTCTTTCGTGTCGCATTCATTTCGACGAGAAAACGAGCCGCATCTTCGAAGCCAGCGGTGCCTCCCATCTCGGAGTAGGGATGGCGTTTGCCTAGCCTTCCGGCAGATGGCGGGCCCTGTCAAACCAGCTGTTTGGCTCGCGTCTTGACAGTAGTTTTTTTTTCTTAATTATAGGAAATGCAGGCAAGTACCGACGTTTAATTACATCCCAAAGAACGTAGGCCATAATATGCTACCCCGTGAGTGAAGTTTGCTCTTGATTAGGCCAGTAGTTTGCTGACAGGATTTTTTTAAAATCCTCCAGATATAAACAGAAGTATATATATATATATATATATATATATATATATATATATATATATATATATATATATATATATATATATATATATATATATATATATACCGCTACCGGTATATATACGGTATATATATATATATATATACCGTACCGCTAATCCCCTGTGCCCCTTGGTTTCTGTGGCTGTTGGCTTCTTTCATATTTATAACGAGCCCCTCATTCCCCTTCCCTTGTTTGCTTAATTGCTTAGCGAGGGCCCCGGTTCTGGCAGCCTTGACGCCATAGGAAGCATAAGAGGGTTCTCACGCAGCTTCCACCCTCTCCGTTCGATGACGTTCTACGTCACACCTGCGGTAACTCAGGACGTTCTACGTCCGCCGCTTAGGAACGTGGGTGGTGCTGATGAACACTCTCAAAGTTAGGTTACTTGTAAACATAAATGCCCCCGAAAGCAGAAGATTTGACAGCCGTCGCCGTAGCTCAGAGGTAGAGCACCGGACGCGTAATTCGGAGGTCGTGGGTTCGGATCGCACCGGCGGCAGTGGTTGTTTTTTCTTCTGCTTTTCTGATCAATTCGCTTTAAGCGATAACATATTAAGTAATATTCTAAATTGATCAACACCACAAAATAAATAAATTAATTTAAAAAAATCCCCTGTGCCCCTTGGTTTCTGTGGCTGTTGGCTTCTTTCATATATATATATATATATATATATATATATATATATATATATAGAAGTGAAATCACGTGAATGTTGTTAGGGTTTTTTTAAAGTTACAGTACCATTTTTTTCGCTAGTCTGATTTGAATAATTAGTCAAGCTAAATAAATTAACATTTTAAATATAACTTTAAATGTTCAAGCGTCAATAGGAAAGTTGTAGAGCTCTACAAATATTGTCCAACCCAGGCATTCCCAACGAGATTAACTTAGCGTGGCCGTTTTTATCCAGAAAAAAAACGAAAGCCCGCGGAGTTTAAAAAATGCCACGTGACAGCGCGCTCCGTGCGCCCGGATGCGCAGCGATTACAGCGCTCTTATCCGCGCTTTGTAAAAAACATCACTCGCTTCGCGCCTTTCGTGCTGCCAAAGGCAAAGCTTCGCCTTGTGCTTGGTTCCAAGATAAGTGCCAGCGTATATCACACTGCGTTATCAAGCTTGTTATATGCGTCCTTGCTTGTTGGGATCATGCTCCCAATGCTCGAACCCATGAGATTTCCATTTTTCCTCCGCATGCATTCTGCTAACGTGAGAGCGATATTATCGCCACAGAAACGGCAGCCCCGCTTTCTTTCAACTGCCACCCGAATCCGCTGGCGCTTATCTTAGAACAAAGCGCAACGCGCTATGGACAGCACGAAAGGCGATATGCGAGTGGTGTTTTTTACAAAGCGCTTATGAGAGCGCTGTATAATCGCGGCGCATTCCTGCGCATGGAGCGTGTTTTCACGTGGTATTTTATAAACTCCGCGGGCTTTCGTTTTTCCCGAATAAAAACGGCCAGGCTAAGTCCATCTCGTTGGAAGTGCCTGGGTTGGACAATATTTGTAGAGCCCCACAACTTTCCTATTGACGCTTGAACGTTTCAAGCTACATTTGAAAAAGATAATTTATTTATCTCGACTAATTATTGAAATGGAATGAGCGAAAAATGGTACTTTAACTTTACATAAGCCCTAACAGCATCCACGCGGATGCCGCCGCGGTGGCTCAGTGGTTATGGTGCTCGGCTGCTGACCCGAAAGACGCGGGTTCGATCCCGGTCGCGGCGGTTGAATTTCTTTCGAGGAGAAATTCCAGAGGTCCGTGTACTGTGCGATGTCAGTGCACGTTAAAGAACCCCAGGTGGTCGAAATTTCCGGAGCCCTCCACTACGGCGTCTCTCACAGCCTCAGTCGCTTTGGGACGTTAAACCCCATAAACCAAACCAAACCAAACCAATGTCCACGCGATTTCAGTCCTGAAGATAGCTTGGGTTTTTTTTTTTAAATCTCTGTCGAAGTTAGCTGGGACGCCCTGTATATGCACACCTGGCAGGTTACTCGGTGGGCAGCTGACCATGAAGCAGGCTTCATAGAAAGAAACCGACAGGCCAACAACGGAATGCGGGGAGGACTGAGCAGGATGCTATCGGGCTAGATGTGGCCACTGGGAGTAAACACTTAACGGGAGAGCGTCAGTGCTCCCCTGTTGGATAAAACTCTCCGGCGTCAACTGCTTGAAGCCTCGAAGCAGGAGTCATCCGCTTTGGCAGCCTAGGGGACCACCTCGTGTTCCTATGGCATCACAACCTGCCCACCAGACAACCGACCACCGTGGCAGGTTGAATTATTAGACACCTTTAACATACCGCATACCGTGCTACCGTTACCGTTGCCGGAGTACCGGGAGGTGCGCAAATCGCCTTGACAGCGCGATTCATCTGTACAGGTGTACAGATGAAGACCCTTTAAGAAGAGAAGCAAGAACCATGTAACTTCAGTCTTGAAAAAGGACAGGCTCTGTCCGAAACGTAGACTCCCAATAAATGTTTACTTAAATGAAGCGTTTCTCAATTTCGCATATATATATATATATATATATATATATATATATATATATATATATATATATATATATATATATTAAAATCACTTTGTGGCATTTTGCGCCGCCATGGGAGGGGGTGAAATCTTTTAGGATATCATCATCAGCAGCTGTCGTCTCTCGGACGGCCACGAACCTTTATCCAAAGCCGAGATACCGCGAACCTTGCATCGCCACCGGAAACCTTGCCGTACAGGCCTTTGTTCGCGGGTTTGGACTTCTATGTTAGACTTGCCGCTTGTCTGTCTACTTGTGGTGCGAGCTGCCGCGAACAGCGTATTGTGATTCCGTCGTTTCATCATCATAGCGTCACCGTGTCGAAGCCTCGACAGTACTCTAATGTGTTTTTGAGATCGTCCACAAAGCAGTTCCCAAGTTTCGTGCTGTCGAAGAAAGGGGAGAAGTTCAGATTTTGCGCCACGTGTGCATATGATGTAAACATTTCACGCGGTGGCAAGTCAAGCATCAAGGTCCGCATCGGTTCGAGAAGCACCAGGGATACGTGCGGGCGGCACACCTCCTTCTAGAAGTCCTAATATGGGAGTAAATACGGCAGTTGCAGAAACTTTTGCGATCTTATACTTTTGTTTTTGACATGAAGAAAAGTTTAACATTCCTCCCCCCCCTTCACCCCCCCCCCCCCTGGCACGGATAAAAAAATCTTCCAATTTTTCATCTCGCCATGTCGGTAGGTGTGCTGTTATTGAGGCACGAACGGTATCGACTCGGGCTACAATTCCGTAACAACGAATAAGCACGGCCCGGTCGAATGTGTTGACGAGGGTTGATTGCTTCGCGCCATTAAATCTGCCCTGCGTGAGAAAACATATGAATGCCCCTAGCGATGAGTTAATCCCCGTGCCTGCATGTCTGCCATACCATGCATGTCTGATCGCTACTGACATAAATCATAGCTCCGAGCTGCACGAGTGGGACATCAGAGAAACATTCATACATCACTGAGATGAGAAGCAAGCACTCTCCGCAGAGCGGATCAATGGACGCTGTGGACTGAGACTTCATTGGGACCGGTGGACAGGGTTACAGCGACGCTAGTCTCAATCTGGGGCGAAGTTGTTTGCCGAATTAGTATAGTCACGCTCATACATATGTTATGTTCAGAAATGTCGTATTAGCCAGTAATTTGCTGGGATGCACAATGTGATGCGTGAAGTACGATGGGAACTGCACTAAACAAATGAAATACATTAAACTGATCCTGCATGTCGCTTTATCGGAAACGTACACACTATCTTTGCTCCAGGTGCACCGGTGAGTATGCCGGGTCTTTCACCTAAGACGTTCTACAATTCATAAAAATAGTCTTTTTGAGTGAAAAGAGCGTTTTTTTGGCATATAATTGTCAGCGCTGTAGTGCATCACAATATACCTAACAGGTGCTAATTAGTAAGCTGGTCAACTAATATTTCTTTGTTAGCTCTTTATCATCGTATTGCTCACCAACTAATACTTCTGTTAAATTAATAATCGCGCTTTGAGCTATGTGGCGGTAGTGACAGATAGATGTGGGCTGCATGCTTTGGCGTGGACAAAGTTCTGGCCTAAACACGGCACATGAGCAATGCGCGTTGGTGTTAACATAAACGCTGCAGCAGAAACGCGGCACTGGGGCATCGGTCGCCGGAGTACATTGGGTAAATTGGCACTCATGATGAAAAGGCTGAAGACGCGCATAACGGGCTCCCTGGGTCAGTGGACACCTCAATCGCGCTCTCAGGAACGTGGTGGCGGACTCCACCTGCAAGAAGCTGTGCTTTCGCACATTATTTCCTGCTTAGCAATGCTAAACCACCAGCCTTTTTGTTTTCTTGTAGAGCTTTCTATATAGGAAGGGTTGAGGTCACGGTTAGGGCAATGAATATAAGGAATTTAAATTAGCGAAGGAAGTCCAACGAGAACCGACGGTTGCGCAGTGCTGTGTTAAATCTTTGCGGCACAACAAATAGCCTTGTTACGCCACCTGGAGTGGATATTAGTATACACTTTGTATAAGCGGCATACATGGCGGTATTTCTGCTTTGAAGAAACTCCCGACAGCTTAGTTTTATTTTTAAGCGATAGCTTTACTGGTCTAGACAAGCGAGTTTCGCCGTGCCTGGCTGGTTGGCCTTGAAGTCAGGGAGTTATACCACGTGACTACCACGTGACGTATACCACGTGAGCCAGCTATGTCCACGTGTCCTAACCACACGACTCCCCGATCGCTTGAAAGGGAAACGGCGCCGCTTTCTCTCGTAGTGCTTCAGCTCAGCCGTAGTGTGCCGGAAGGATTGAGCGAGTTGTTCACCTGTGCCGAAGTTGTCTACGCGGTCCCAGCGGCGAAAGCGGCATCCGACCATCTTGCTTTCCCTTGCATAACAGTGCCTACCCGAGCCAGGCCAAGCCATTTTTTGTTAAACTAATCGGAATGTTTAGCCTCGAGAGTTCTGTAACTTTGAATACTTGTTTATGGCACATTAACACATGAAGGATGTAGTCTAGGTTTCCCGTCTTTTATGTTCTGACCGAATATATTCATATTTTAATGAATTTTGCACGACTCTTTCAAATTTCCCAAATAAAACATTTTTTCGCTCTCAGGCAATATATAGCCTGCTTTTTCTCTATATGCCTTTAAAGAGAGAGCTCTATTGAGTACAGTGTGATGTGCTGCAATAAAGCAAAAATTTTAAACTTATTGAATGAATAATGTGTGTTGCGTTGTGTTGTGTTGAGTTTAATGGCCTATAGGCAGCTAGGAATAAATAATGGTTTTAAACGTGTGGTACCTTGAAATTGCCTGTTTTCCCGCGGTAAGGGAAGAGTTAAGGGGTAAGTGCTGGACTACTTACCCCTTAGGAGGTAGTAGGACATAATTACCGCACGTTAATGACATCCTAGTTGAAATCAAGAGGAAGAAGTGGGCTTGTGTAGGGCATGTAATGCGAAGGCAAGATAACCGCTGCTCCTTAAGGGTAACGAAGGTGATTCTAATGCAAGGCAGGGGCGGCAGCAAGTTAGGTGGGTGGATGACATTAAGTTTGCGGGGATACAGTATCCGCAACCCGCAAAGCACACGGCTAAATGAAGAGGGTGGGACAGGCCTTTGCCCTGCGGTGGGCGTAGTCAGGCTGCTGCTGCTGATGATGATGACAAGGCTAAGGAACAAACCCGGTGACCCGGTTTCTTTCGGCAAATTTACCACTTCCTTTTACGCATTATCTTCGCGGCGAAGGTCCCCGGCTGGACGGCGCTCGTTGAGGTGATGGTCGTCGTCTGGACAGCGCCGGTTCGGATGCAGGGTTACACTCAAGCAAGTTATATAACCTCTTTAACTTAGAGGAAAACGTTTTGCGAGATCCGCGCCTTTTGTGCGTGCATCGGCTCACGCCTCTCGCCATACTTGGATGTCTCAGAATTCAAAAACGGCACCGAAGACCGAAATGCCGCATTTAGGCATTCATAGGCAACAAGTGCGGTTAGATAGGTAGTATTTCAAAAAAAAAGATGACGGAAAAGCTGACAAGTGCAAAACTCCGCCCTAGATGCATTTATAGGCGTGTTTAGGTAAATGCCTAAGGTTCCGGGCCCTGGTCATGACATATTCCCCCGCCTTCACAGCCCGACTAACACTACCTACTATCTGAACTCTGCCCCTGTTACTCGCACATCATACAAATATCTGGATCTGCACGTGACCACATCGCTATCATAGGTAACGCATATCGAAACAATCTTTTCCAAAGACTTACGCACCCGGGGCGACATGCAACGTAATTTGAGCAACTCGTCACCACAAATGAAAAAAACAAAACAAAAAAACTGGCATATTTGACTTTCATCAGACCAAAGCTTGAATACGTGTCAGCCATCTGGAATCCATCACATGCACACCTCGCCTATAGCATCCAAGCCATTCAAAACCGTGCTGAACGATTAATCTCCTCGGCCTATTCAAAACAACTCAGCATTACTTCATTAAAAAAAAATAAGATTTTGAAAAATCTCGTCCCTCACATAGCACTGCCTAATATCTTGTTTGCGAATTTTTCATACGTTTTATTGCCAACCACGGCCCAGACGCGAAATTCTAACAACTCATCTAAGAATTTCTTCCAGTTTAAATCACAGCCAGTCTTTTACACGCATTCCTACCCGCATCCTAGCAATGAATAGCTCATTCTAACCCCACGAAATAGTCTTCAGAAATTCCCTGCCCGAGAACATAGTCACATGCACAGATAAAACACAATTCCACGATAAACTGAAAAGTAATAATAGCAAAGACTTGATTCCTCCTCAACGAACTGCACCTCTTGCCTTATTTTTCGCTTTTACATTTTCTCGTTGACTGCCTGCTGTTTTTTCACCTTCATCTATTTCTGCATTTTTCTTGTAATTATTTTTTGTTTTTCTCTGGCTTGTTTGCTTTGTATTTATCTTTTTTTTCGAATATGTTCCAGAAATCTTAAACATGTTAACCTTATGTGATGCCTTCTATGTTATCCCCTTATGTGATGCCTTCAGGCCCTTAAGGAGAAAAAAATGAGATGGTTTATGGTTTATGGGGTTTAACGTCCCAAAGCAACTTAGGCTATGAGAGACGCAAAAAAAATGAGATCAAGTGAAATAATTGCTTGCGCATAAGCACATATGAACGCACGTACCGAACCATGGGCGTTTAAAGGACACAAGGTCTGTCTCTGCGATAAGCTAAACAACACACGACATAGAAGGCGATATGTACAAATTTCCAGAATTTGGAGTGCTCTCGACGGTGAGAGAGTCTTCTAACTGGCATGGGTGCTACTATGCTGCGAGAAACAATAGAGAACTTACTTGCAGGGCTTTGCACGATGCGGAGACGTGCTATGAGGTACTCGGTGCGAGTCTTCCGGCAAACCGCGGTGTGCAACTTTATTTCGCGTCCTCTTTCTTAGATTTCCTGGCTGAATCAGCCGGCTAGATTGAAGCCGCCGATGCCCTTCAGACCTGATCTCGTACTGCACCCAAAGTTTTTGGGAGGTGAAAGTGCCGCACAAAGCTGTTATCGACATGCAATCTTGCGATTTTCCTACTCTTCTAAATCATTCGCGCAGGATGCCAGTGTTTAATATTGGTGTTTTCATGATTCGCAAAAACAAAAACAACCTTATAGCAGGATTGCACTAATTTCTTTACGGGAAAGTAGGGAGGCTGTTACGCGGCATCAGAGCGTATGCCGGATATTACTTGGAGTTGTTTAGAATTTTTTATTTTTATCTAGAGTGGACATACAAGGTATAAAAACAAAAAAATATACAGCGAGCGTTTTGCCTTCAAGGTTGAACACAAAGTATGGGGAAAGTTTAAATTCATAAATACAGCGTCATTCAGGACAGAGGCGGCCATTTAAAATTCACCAAATTCTCAGTAGACGGCTTTCTTTTCGTGCCTGTTTTTGCCGTTTAGTCTCCATTTAAATTTGGTAGGAAATTAAACCTAGGCGAGCCTGCTTAGTATCAGCTTTCCAATAATCTTGCGAACCTAATTCCCTCTTGGGATTAATAAATGAGTTATCCTTTTAGAATACTTTTTTCTCCTCACGGAATGATAGCGTTTTCGTGCAACATATGCACCTGCCATTGGCGAAGCCCCTTCCTGGCAATGATGCTATTTTATTTATGGCCGGATTTGCCACTAGGCTATAAAACAGGGAGACATACAAAGAATAAAATTTCGAGCCAGCCTGAGATGTCCCATGAGAATAATCGATTCTCTTGCGCATGTTTTGCGACGAAATTTAAATTAAGCTTTTCCACTAGCCGTTCAGTGGCAACGCCACATATATTACCGCTTCTAGTGCGCGCGCCCATTTATCAAAAAGCGCGGGAAATGAGAATGCGCGATCATAGAAACGATAATAAAGGCGCTAGGTCGAAAAATAAGTAAATTCAAAGTGCGCATAAAGTCATGGGCTAAGAGTCAGGGGCTGGCTTTGGGAGGCAAGAGGACAGCAGTGGGGTTAGGTAAGACAGCGGGGTTATTAGCAACCCGGCTGAAAACAAGTATTGAAAATGGATGAACGTGTCTTATAGATTGCTGAGAAGCGACAAAGGATGCTTTCTCGGGGTAACGCAGGGATTCCAAGAGAAAGTAAGGGTCGCAGGAAGTGGCAGATAGCCAAGTTGGCGGACGTAAGATGGCACTAAGAAGTTTGCGGGTACACGGTGGGCCGTAGCTAGAGCGGCGCAGGTCTTTGTCCTGCAGCAGACATATCTGGAACGATGACAATAGTGTAGCAACCATAGGGAACTGCTAAAGTAATGTTCTGTGGCACTCAAGGTTTCTTGCGGGTCCGGTATGCACCATTGTGCATTGCCTCCCGGCTGCCGCTTTTTATTGCGTAAGCAATACTGCGCTAGGTTTCGAGCCATCGCGTAGCTCCCGGCGGTGGCCACGGTAGACCTATAGCCGAAGCGAGGTCAAACAGATGGAGCGCCGTTGCCATAGCATGGAGGGATGGATGGATGGACAGGAGCGCCCCCTTTGAAATGGGGTGGTGGCAATTGCCACCATGCTCAGCTTTTCTTCCTTTATTATTTTTTGGTTTACTGTGTTGGCAATTCTCATTAAGAATCGCCATCATCTTTACCTACGGTTTCCTACAATTCTAACCTTATGCCACATCTCTGCTTTTCAGCCACCAATCCTCTAATCGCTTTTTGCTAACTTCCACTGCAGATTTATTTACATGACCATTGTTATCTTTAAACCCTAGGGCCTCAGGAAGAGTGACTGCGCCTGCATCGACATCCGGATGGATACCATCACAACTGATTATGAGGTGTTCAATTTTTTCCACAGATCTACCACACATGGCACATGTGTCATCTTCTTCGTTAAATTTCTTTTTGTAGCTGCGCGTTCTAAGACACCCTGACCCAGCTTCAAAAAGTAGGGCACTGCCTCTTGAGTTATCATAGAAAAATTCTTTCCTGATCTGCCTTTTCCAGTATCGATATAGTTCTACACTATGTTTCTTTTGCATTGAAGTCATCTAATTTTTAACTTCCGCGTTTTTAACCTGTCGTTTAATGCTCTTTCCTTCTCCGTCCTCATGACCTGCATACTTACTGGTTAGTTTTCTAGTTCTTTTCCTCCGCTGTGAGTCAACGTTCTTTCTGTATAAATATTTAAATACCTTAGCTGCCCACCTGTTATCGTCCAATTTCTTCAGGCGTTCTTCATATAGTATTTTACTCTTAGCTTCCCGTGCTTCGAACGATGCCCAGCCCATATCCCCTTGTACTGCCTCGTTAGTGGTTTTGCCGTGAGCACCTAGTGCTAATCTTCCAACAGCTCTCTGATTTACATCTAATCTCGACTGAACTTCTGCCCTTAAGCACAAAACCGCATTGCCGAAAGTTTGCATTGCCGAAAGCAACCATTTCAGCCGCGCGCCACCAGGCGGCAAAACCGTCGCCGCGCCGCCGCCGCTGACGCGCCCCTAGTCGCGCTCTCTCGATGCATGTGTCGGAATGTGGAGAGAGGTGAGAGGAAGCGGGAGGGAAACGGGTAATAAATACGTGCGTTCGCCTCGGGCAAAACAGTTGCTGCTTGCTTACGCAACTTGCCCGATTTAACCAGAGTTAAACCTCAGCTAATTTTAAGTGAAAGACGTTCAATGCACCGGCTTGCATTTGTAAACTGACTGTCCTGGCGGACGGCTGCCGCCCCAGATACTACTTATTGGGCGCAGAATGCCGTGATATGATCTGAATCGTAAAAGCGATGGCTGTATTTGACGCGCACAGTGCGCGCACTGCATGAAGGCAGTGCAAACAAGAAAAGTTTGCAGAAGGTGACTGAACGGCAGAGAAGTTCCTTGGTGTGTATATTTATGATATATCGGCGGCTTTCCTTCGGGCAGTGGGAAACAGCGGTTGTTTGCGGTGTCGGTACGGCGTTATGTTTTTGGTAGTACCTTTCTTTTGCACCTTGTATGAGTAAAACAAAATTGAAAATTTGCATCGCAAACCAATCTCCCCCTATTGGAACGTTAGCCAGGACACTAGCTTGGGCATGTTGGTTATTCATTTGTGACGGAACAACGCAAAACACCGGGACAAGAGAGAAGCGCTGTTGGACGAAACACTGCTTCTTATACCTTCTTCACCCCCTCAAAAACATATTCGTCACAACCATATCGTTCAAGTGTCCAAAAAATTACAACATACGACAAATAATCACAGATTTATAAACACTTTTTTAACATGTCAAATTCTTTCTTTGTCAAAGCAACAGATGGCGTGCTGACACAATCGTCGCGCAGACTTGCTATCGAAGCTGCCTCGATTATTTCACGGACTAACTGGTCTTTGTGATTAGCCAAAGCTCTACACTTTGGAAATCAGGTGCACAACTTGTTGAAGGGCAATCTCTGCAATGAATTCCCAGGTTCCTGTAAGCTTGCTCTAAATTAGTTTTGTGTTCTAGTAGCCTTTCGTTCATGCACCTGCCAGTCTGCCCTATGTATTGTTTACCACATGTCACTGGCAACGAATAAACAAGGCCTTCAGTACACTTCACAAAGGGGGTTCGATGCTTTACCGTGCATCCCTGCTTCTTTTTGGTCGGGTCGGAATTGACTCGTCTGCACAGATTTTTGAGTTTATTAGGAGCCGTCATCACTATATTCAGGCCAGCTTTTCGACCAATGCTTTTCAGGCGATGGGAAACGTTGTGAGCTTGTCTCTTGTTCCGGTGTTTGGCGCTGTTCCGTCACAAATGGAACGTTAGCCTGAAAAGGGTCCTGTGCTTTGAAGATATCCTGTTCTTCACTAAAGTTATAGGGAACCTAACTTCCAATTAATTCAGTGGCGACATCCTGCAAAGATCACAAGCTGGCTCTAAGAAATTGCCTTCAAAACTTGTCTGCCCGTCTCCCCATAAAGCATCACAAAGGAGCCGTCTTTGCAAGAGAGGACATTCTTATTTTTCCTCGTTAATTCATCAAACCTGATGTTGTACAAGAGGAGCGCGAACCACCATTTTGTAGCATCGCATAGAGTATACCCGTTCGAATGTGTTTACTCATGCTGATTGTTTGACTCTATTATGCCTTTCCTGCGGGCGAAACCTTCTCTGCACATACCACAAGCAATACATTTTGCCTGTAGTTTCTGCATCTGCGGTATCATACACGATTAAGTGCTACGACAGGCCGCAGTACTGAGGGCTGCGCGAATGACATATGCAAAGCAACATTCATATATCATCGACAAAAGAACCTAGGATTCACCGCAGAAGAGATCTGTCAACAGCGTGCCTGCTGAGGTCGTTATGTCCAGTAGAAAGGATTACTCCCTTTTTACGGTCACGTCGTGACGAAGCCATTGATCCTTGGATCTCATCCAAGCGTTACGTTTAGGCGCGTCGTATTTGCCAGACACTTACTGGGGTGCGCTGTCTTCTCTGTGCCGCGGCACTAACGGATCGCGGTAGATACCGCAGCTCTCTGAGCCAGCATCCATCACATTTCTGAGAATAACACCATCAAAGTATGTACACCAACATTCATTTTGCATAAGTGAAGTTAGACTTGTTGGTACAAATTACTGTAATTGAGATTTGATCGGACTAAGACATCATGCATTAGGGTATTTTGTGATTCTAACGCTCGCAGTAAACAGGGTGTACAACACGCAGCTACGAGAGTGTAGCAGCTGCTGTTCTGAATCAGAGCAACATTTATTTGGTACAGCAGTATTGGAAACGACAGTGTAGCAGGCGTTTTTTTAGGCAGACCGATTTTCATAGTTATATTAGTTACGTAAATATCGTTATTTAAAATATGAATCAGTTTTCACAAAACGTTTTATTAGGGTCGCAACAGTAAGATGGTTTGTCACCAGATTTACTGATTTCAGATTTCGTTAAGATATGATAGATCTATTTCAATCTAAATCCGAGGAAATTTTACATTGAAAGCTGCTAAAAACGCACTGAGAACACTTGAAATCAATCATTAAACTGCTTTGCTCTTCTGGAAAACAGTGGGCCTATACTGTACGATTTAAGCTGCAATAAAAATATAAATATATGAAACGTTTCCCCTATTCTCTTGCGTATCGAAGATATGCGTAACCTTTCTTTTTAGTTAAGGCGAAATTCATTAATGATTAGTTTAAGTGTATTGAATTCATACCCGACTGTAATAAATGGTGTTCACCTAATTTCTTTTTTCAGACAAACGCCGTCACGTAAGCCAGTTTTCAAGAAAAGGACTTTTTGCATTTATAAACGGAACTATCTTATCTGGAGCCCATAAATTAGTCACGAACAGTATGGCGTCGTTCATGGCATGCCATTTCAGGCGGTATGGCTTCATATGCAGAGTTGCTGGTGCGCTCTTTCTCCGAAACCTTCTGAGCAACAATGAAGATGACATGGAAATGACGTGGAAAACATTCTACCTAATCTATTCTTTGGCATGCTTTGCGGTATTCTTCATCGTTCTAACCTTGTACTTTTATCAAGCAGCGGTCGCCATCTTCACTAATGTCGGAAATTTCACCATATATTTGTATGTGGTTGCCTACACACTGCTTTCCCTGAAGGTTCTGGTCAACATATCTTTTGTGGTCCTGAAGTCAGCCTTTCTTCTCGGTTTCTTCAGAGAATCTGCGAAGTACGAAAAACTAGTGCGTTTTCTTGCACCAAAACGGTTCTACCAGACAGCCAGTTGCCGGTTCGTTCGGTTAGTTTTGGTGCTGATATTCGTGGTAAACGTAAGTGTTGCCTCGTACCTGGCTTTCGAATATATCGATAGTCTTCAATGCAGCGAAATCTTGCGTGTATTCATAATGGCAGTCATCACAGCTGGTAACTGGTTGTACTATGTGTACGACGTGGTCCACTTTGTGATACTGCGGCCTTGTATGGAGGTACTCCGGTTGTATATAAGGCATCAGCACGAAGTTGTGGAGTCTGTAATCGATGGTGGTTCAAGCGCGGAGTTCGCTAAGCGGGCCAGAAAGATTGAAGAGGTCAGAATGAACATATGCGCAATTGTTCGCCTGAAGAATAGACTTAACCGCATATGGCGATGGTCCATTGTGGCCTCTGGCGCAAACACCCTCCTAGTGTCGTGCATATGTTTGTACTCGACGTTCCTGGAAAAACACTTCTCAACAGGGCAACAACTGGAATCCATGTGCTATACTCTCTACTCCTGCCTCGACTTCTTTGACATCGCTTGTTTGGGCCAGGCTATGGTCGAGGAAGTAAGTAACGCTGTTTCTTTATTTTGCTTTAAACGCAGTGCCGTTTGTCTTGGTAACAAAGCTCGGATCTCGTACTAAGTAAACGAAAGCGGCTTAATCTTTCTTTTAAACTGCTGCGCAGTGTATGTTTGTAGCTTTACACATTAAGGCGCCTAGTGGCTTACTCAAAAGAACGCTTGCATTCTTTGTTAATCTTCGATTTCGGATGGTGGACACTGAAGACATGAACAGAAGATACGCCTGAATAGCCCGCACGTTTAGTAAACATCGGTGCAAAGCAAAAAAGATGAAATCTGAACAATGCGAACGGGCATCAGACTGCAAATTTCTCATTGAAGTGCTACTTTATTGATGTGCAGACATTAGTGCGCACAGTCCACTGAAAAGCTGGTATTTCAGCGACATCAATGACGAAATTGTATATGGTGAAAAAGTACAGCGGCGACAATAGGGCACGCTGAAACATACATTGATTGTTTGACAGGGTAATAAATATGAAATAAAAAAATTCACATTGCAAAAACAGTGTAAATATTGCACAACTGTAGGCGTACGTATTTGCAGAGCGGCCACTGTTTTGCCTCTTAATTCAATACGATTCGCTTAGTATTGTAGTGGTAAGGTAAGATAGGAAATGAAATTTATATCTATCACATAATATGCCGCACACTCTTGTCATTCATGTGAAATATATATGGTTATATGCAATACCTATCTTCTGTCAATAAATAGCAATCTTCGACTTAGTAAAAATATGCCTGTTTGTGTTTTTGTTTCATTTCAGCTCAGAAAATTAAGACAGACTTTGCATACAGCCCGTACATATTTTGAGGACAGAGCGTATGTTAATCAAGTAGGAATCGTTTTCCTGTTCCTTTCAGATAGTTAAGGCGAATTATTCTCAGTACAAGACCACAACTGTGATTTTTGTTCTGCAGATCACCTATCTTCGGGGCTCGATAACGCCTAATGAAATTGCTCTGACCGGAGCTGACTTTTTCTGTATGGATCTGCGGCTGGTTGTCTCGGTAAGTAGCTTCAAAGTCCACTTCTCCAATATGAAATTTTCTGTGGGCATCCAGCCGGATAAACCACTATCAATGCTGTTAATGTTCCCTTTAATATGCCGGAGCACCATTTATTTGCTGCTACACATAGCTAAACATGCATTCATTCCTATAATTTCCCGGTTTACAATGCCAGTTCCCTAATTTCAGAAGACGATCAGCCCGGAGAAAATTTGTGCTGTAAGGATAATTGAAAGAAAAAATAAACAGTAGGCGCGTTTAATTTGGCCTTGAGGTAAAGACAAACACCGAGATATTTGTGGTGTAGTTACTCCGATACAAAAGTTCAGAAATTACGGCAACTACAGAAAACCACAAATACACGAACTTAATGGCCGTCTCCACCATGTAAGAGCTTCAAATATGTAGGTGATACCACTCATGCATCCTTGGGCCGACTCAATCATTTTGAGGTCTGGGCAGGACTTTCGTGAACATTTCAAGCACTGAGCATAAATGTTCTTTACACGTGTGCGGCACTTCGTCTGGGGAACATCGTACTGCCCGTGTGAAGTTATACACGATCCCCTACACAATTTTAATGCGAAACAATTACAAGTCCCATTACGAGAAAAGCCGGCGGCATGTGATAGAACGATAGTGTGAGTACTCGCAGACGGCACAGAAAACCCCAGCGAGTGCAAGAAAAATAGGCCGACGTTATCAAGCCGCCGTCGGACGCACACAGCAATCCGAGCACCGCCATTTCAGACAATGTTGTTGAGACTGAAGGAAGGATGAAAAAATTCGCTGTGGCTTAGCTTGGTTAAGCCCGGTAATTGCGAAAGCAATATCCGTACCTACGCCATGGTACAGCTGGTAGTGTAGCTGGTGTTGGTGCTTGTGGTTAGACTTGTGGTGATGCATCGGTTATACAATCTAATCCAATTCAAACCAATCCAATCCAATCCCATCCAATCCAATCTAATCTAATCTAATCTAATCTAATCTAATCCAATCCAATCCAATCCAATCCATTCCAATCCATTCCAATCCATTCCTATCCAATCAAATGCAATCCAATTCAATTCACTCCAATCAAATCCAATCAACTCCAATCCAATCCACTCCTATCCAATCCACTCCAATCTAATCTAATCTAATCTAATCTAATCCAATCCAATCCAGTCCAGTCCAGTCCAATCCAATTTAATCTAATCCAATCTAATGCAATGTAATGCAATCAAGCTCAAATGAATGTCAATGGTGGGTCACCGCCGCGGCACGGCAAAGGCGTGAAAGTGCAAGTAGTATCGCTTTCGCAATAAAAGAAATTGCACGGGCTTGCCTACTGGCTCGGGCGGAGCCACAACCGCTGCCACGTGCAGACAGAGGAGAGTTTAAAATACATACAGTGCATGGACGCGCCTTCTTATAGCAGTGAACATGGCACACAGAGGGCTTGAAAAAGAAAAATAACAGGAGAGAGAAAAAAGATGGAAAATGAAAGAAATGAGAAAAATCAAAGGGAAAAGAGGAACACAGCCGAGACACGAAACCCAAACGCCAAGATGGGCCAGCAAAGGCGCGCCGGTAGTTACACAAGATACGGAATCAAAATTGAATTCCGGTACAACTACTGCATACTTTATCTTATTACTTCAACGCACCACTGGAATCGCCGATGTTATTAAGCTGGTGATATGATTTGCTAAATGAAGAAATCTGTGTTTTCTGAATTTTTAGTGTATTTGATATAAAGCGCTGTAGTTGAACCGTATTTAAAAGGGTTTAAACGAATTCAGGCGCACGGATTTCATTCAGCGCGCATTTCTTTCAAGCTCCACTGTTGGCGCAGCTGGTCACGTCAAAACTTTAGCATCGGAGGGAAGCCAAGGGGACGTCTCCATAAGCAGCATAGACAAAAACTTTTAAAGCTAACGTTCTTCGTTTCTAGAAGAGTAACTGAACTCTACTTATTTCAGGCGAGCACACATACAATCTTCTTCATGCGAACTGATCTCTGAGCACTTGACTGTATGCAAAATCATGAAAATGTTTCTGATGCTCTTTGTTTGTTGCTGCATAATTTAACGGTTGCCTTTGCCCTGAGCTAAAAAATGCAAGTACCGTGTGCTTGGGAAAGGCGAGCAGTTATTTTCTCAGCACTGTGTTCAACATAGGTTTCAAGCTGAACATTCTCCTTCAAAGGCTAGAAAGAATGATCGTTTGAGGATAGAAGGAAGACAACAAAGAATGAAAGGGCTAAATTTTTTCTTAGGAAAAGCTTTTTTCCGAATCCCTGTTATTCGGGTATTTTTTACTTAACGGTAGCAAGCGGCAGCATTTTATCAAACCGCCGGTCCGAAATAGCCCCGCGATTCGTCCGCGTTTTAATGAATCAAACGAAAAAAGAATCACTGCAGGAGCACACAAGAACGTTGCCGCGTTTTATTTTGCGAAGGCGCCTTTTATCAATAGAAGCATAGCCACGCCGACTCGAGGACCCTCGAGGTATACAGTCAAAAAACGGAAGTTTCACTAGCGCCTCCTGACAAGTAGGGCTTGTTGTAGCGTTGCTCCTCCAAACGAAAAGAATGGGTCAGGTGATGAATTTGGCGATGCCGTCGCTGATGATTCCGTTTCTCCTCGTATATGAAAGCACGCGACTTCAATCGCACTCAGAAACTGAAATAACAAATGCTCTGATGTCCTGTTAGCTCCTGAGCATGAAGCTGAAAGTGTTCCATTTGTGTTCGCAGCCATCGCAACTTGAAACAGGTGTGAAAGGGTGTTATTTCTACCATAACTATGAGCCTGTATCGTCGTCCACTCTGTCATAGAGGGAGTGTAAACATAACTTTTACGTCGCCTATCAGCCAAACAACAAAATCACGAAGAAAGACAACTGACCAGGCCAACGACACTGGCATCGTCTCTTCTTAGTTCCCATTTTTCAGTGTGTGCTACCGCTTGAGAGAACGCCTCCGGCCTGTAGTCGGGCTCCAAGCCACCTTAAAATCTGCGGCAACTTGTTTTCTTGACTAGCGAGTAACGTTGAACTACACGATTCACTAAAAATGTAATTTCGGTGCTGATACTTCGATGCCTTCACGTTGAGCAAGCGATGCCCGATACCGATACATAAAATGTATCGGAAGATGGAATAGAAGATGCGAGTATATTCATTAGTGCCCATTCCTGGTGTCTTCTGTAATGCAACTTTCATTTCACTGTTTAAATTTTCAATCTCAGGTTGGTGGAAATAATTGGAGACACTGATGTTTTCGCCGCTCATTTTTCTATCTTTAGCATGCGTTGTTAATATTGCATGTAAAAGGTGAAGTATACTGTGCTTGAAGTGTGATGATCGCAGCAGTGGCCTAATGGTTTGAGCATCCGCCTCGGAGCGAGAGGTGCGGGATTTGATCCCCAGTGCCGCGAGGTACCCACTAGTGATACAATGGGTTCAAGCTTTACCCTGGCCTGGTGCTCGGCTTCTATAAGGTGAAATGCCGGAGAAATGGGCTTTGACCTCACCTTGAGAAGACGAAAACACCTTGTGCCAAGGGGCCCTTTGTGTCCAGATGCCCTTGCGCATCTCATCATCATCACGATGTATGATGGATGTGGCTGCTCATTACCAAGAATGGCTGTTGATCGGCGAATTATGTTTATTCCTGTCTTTCTTTCCAGCTTGCAGGATCAATCGTCACGTACACGCTCATTCTCGTGCAAACAAGTCGAAGTGTGAAGTAGCCTCGTGCAGGCGTTTGGAACAGAACTGGTCGAAGCCCTTCTTTTTTTGTTAAAAAACTAAGAAGTTCAGTTCATTTGAAATCATAATAATGCTAATAAATCTGTCAACACCTCTGCCCTTTCATTGCTTCTTGGAGAATGTTTACGCAATAACAAATATCTCAAGCCATCAGTGTACAAATCTTGACCGTTCGCGCCTGTGGTATGTGCAATACTGACTTCCTTCCTGACGGCACCACACGCTCCAGTTCTCTTACGCGCACTGCAGTGCACGAGAGAGAGAGAGAGAGAAAACTTTATTTCTACAGGAATTCGGGGCACGCCCCAGGGTCCCCGCACGACCCCACTGCACACAAGTGTTTATGTTCCGAAGGTCCATAACACTGGCAGCACGGCCGGTGGCGATGGTCTGCACGACCGGGTTCTCCGAGCGCAGCAGGGTCTCCCAGTCCTCCCAGGTCTTGAGGTTCTCTAGGTCCCGCGGGGGAGGGTCCGCCGGGCAGAGGGAAAGGATGTGGAGTGAAGAAGCGAAGGGTTCTGGGCATAGGGCGCAAGCAGGAGTTGGGAAGGAGGGATGATAGTGGGTTAGGGTAAGGGGCGAGGGGAGAGTATGTGTTTGTAATCTGCGCCAGAGTGTTGCACGAGAGAAACCAGGTGATAATATGGCAGGCCATCAGTGCAGTCTGCCTTTTTTCTGAGGAAGTGTCTTTGCACATGCAGCTCTTTGGAAACAGCCTTTTTCTGTACTCACATTGTTTTTAGAGCTCCAGTACAAACGGTAGTCCCATTCGTAGCAAAATATTTGGTGCTTCATTATTTTTGGTCAGGTTGCTTCAGTGGCTCCAAACATTGCGAAATTACAAGTGGCCTTACAGTCGTCTATTGCGCTTGTATTTCAGGAATTCATCTTACATTCGCCTTTGTTTATCGATTGAACAAAGCTAGGTCAATCGCTTTGCCTGTATCTTAAACCTCTACGTACAGTCGGGGCAGAATGAAACGGTAACATATAAAGAGCATCCTTTTCTACTTTGCAGCCATGTTCCAGATTGCAGCGAGAAATGAGACAACCTTCAAGTCTCTCAGCAGCCATCATTATTTACGATGTAAAGAACGTAAAGTTTGTCCACTGACACTATAGTCTCCGACGGAGGCGCTCGCAAAAGGAAAACAAAAGGTTATTTCCGCTTCTTGACCCTAAGCCACAAACACGACCTAGGCTGCTATGCTCGTGCGCGACTTCACGTGAAATTATCGAAGCACTTCACCTGGACATGGAGTACCAGAGCATGCTGGTCGTCCATTTCATCCTACGCCAGCCAGGTACTACAGGTAAAGGGGGAGAAGGAAGAAGGGAGTTCGAACCTTCGAATCTCAAATGAGTTGCGGGCGCAGCTGGACAACTACACCTCCACAAAGCGCATTAAACATTAAAGAAAAGAAAAGGCGAAGGTGGGCTAGTAGCACTAGATAACGTGCTCTTGATCGGAAATGAGCGCGTACAAACAGCCGGCGCCTTCATAGGTGTGCTCATAGAAAAGCTATATGGTGTCAGCCTTCAGTGTCTTCCGGGGAGTCGGCTTACTGACTTTCTAGGCAGAATACAAGAGTGGAAAGTACACGTTAAATCCATGCATCGCAGATGTTTATCCTGATTTCGGCAACTCATATCATGAGGCTGTTTCGAAGCGAAATTACTTCTGTAGTTTGCTGCCTTGTTGGGACCACTCCTGGTCGACGAGCGGTTTCCTATTGTTTGCTAATTCAGCTTGTAGGAACGGAGTCATGCACTTGAAAACGATTTTTAACTGGAGGCGTTAGCGATTCGTTCAGTACCAAAGAACTTAAACAATTTTTTGACACGATTACATTTCTCGGCAGATTTTGGAATGTAGGATCATAAGAACTATAAAATGATAAATAAATCACAGGCGAGAGAGTTTGTAGGCATCTCAAATGCATCTGCCAGTTTTCTGAGTAAAGGAACTGCAGAAACAATACCTTTGCCCGCTCAAGCTTGACCTTCACCAAAATTAACTGACCAGCCAAATAGTGTAGCTGGTGGTGGTGCTTGCAGTTAGACTTGTGGTGATGCATCGGTTATACAATGCAATCCAATCCAATTCAATCCAATTCAATCCAATCCAATCCAATATGCCAATATGGTATCCAACGTTTTTAGGATCTAAAAACGTTGATGGTAGCTACCGGCCTCACTACGCGACGGGCTGAAAGTGCAACTAGTATTGCTTTCGCAAATCCAATCCAATCCAATTCAATCCAATATGCTAATATGGTAGCTACCGGCCTCGCTACGCGACGGGCTGAAAGTGCAACTATAGTATTGCGCAATATCCCCTTTGGCTTGCTCGAAACAACATGCGATCTGCCAAGAGGTTGGCCTCCCAGATGACCGAGCGACTCTGGTTGTGCATGCTGAACAGTCTCCTCAAAGTGACAAGAAAGGACAAGAAGAAAGGTGGGAGTGGCTTGGTGGTTGAAGGGGACATTTTTTTGCCTGAGAAGGTAGAGGCCGTGCTTCAAAAAGGTCCAAAGTTCGGTGGCGCTCTGTCTCGTCTTTCTTCTCCTGTGTGTGTGTGTGCGTATGGTTTGGCGCCTTTGAATTTAATTATAGTATTGCTTTCGCAATAATATCCGTAGCTACGCCATGGTTCAGCTGGTGGTGCTTGTGGTTAGACTTGCGGTGATGCATCCGTTATCCAATCCAATCCAATCCAGTATGCTAATTTGGTAGTTGCCGGCCTCGCTACGCGACGGGCTGAAAGTGCAACTAGTATTGCTTTCGCAAATCCAATCCAATCCAATGCAATCCAATCCAATATGTAATATGGTAGCTACCGGCCTCGCTACGCGCCGGGCTGAAAGTGCAACTATAGTATTGCTTTCGCAATAATATCCGTAGCTACGCCATGGTTCAGCTGGTAGTGTAGCTGGTGGTGGTGCTTGTGGTTAGACTTGCGGTGATGCATAGGTTATCCAATCCAATCCACTCCAATATGCTAATTTGGTAGCTACCGGCCTCGCTACGCGACGGGCTGAAAGTGCAACTAGTATTGCTTTCGCAATAAAGCGCCTTTTCGCTTTGAGATATAGATATTTGCATTCAATTCAAAGCATATATACTTTAGAACGTACAAGGCAGTCCATAAAAATATTTGGACTGATAAGCATGTGGCTAGTAAAACAGTGCAGTGCAAAACAAAATGTCCTGTATTAAAACTTATAATATATATTTCTATGGGGAGTCAGTGGTGGTATAAAATTATTTAAAACAACAATGAATAAAAAGTGTAATAATCTAACAATAATAAGAGTAACCCAATACCATTACAACATTCACATTAGGAAGGACAAGATATTTTGTTTACTATCCATAGCGAGTCCTGGAATTTTGCTGGAATCATCATGCGACTTATTAACCTTGGACGTAAAAAACAGGAGCAACAAGCGTAAACATCCTAAGGTATTTTCTGAGATCAGACCAATATGTTAACTGTAGTGCCACCGCACGGAATAAGTTTGAAATCGATTTGTGGCTGTTACTTTTTTCAAAAAATATCCAGTAATGAAATAGCTTGTGCATTAAGTCCTTAATTTAAGTTCAAAACAATCTAATGCCGAAGTTTTTTTATGATCTAGACTTAGCAGCTACCAAAGGTTCTGCAGGGAAAATTTCTCGACAATCTGCAGTAATCCTTTTTTTTCTATTAATAAAAATTTCCACCGGTGGAGAAGTACGAAGTTTTTCTGACGATAATAGGAAAGACCGATTAATACTGAGAAAAAATGTCGACCTTTAATACTTAACCCTTTTGTTCTGACTCTATCCTTAAAACGGCCCTTATTAGAAAGCTTTACTTTTTCAACAATGTTATTTTTTCTCCGTGAAATTTTTAGTTAAAAAATGTTTTTCACTACTTCGAACAGGATTTGCGTATAGTTGCTGAAAATATATAAAGGTTGCAGAATTATTATATCCTTTCTCCCGCTATCGAAGCTTGGGTTTCAGAGAAATCGCAAAACCGAAGTTTCTCTCCTGTTGTGATATACGATTTTTTTTAAAGATATCTGCAGAGTAGCTTGCAACATCGCATTGCACTGTTGTGTGGGCATATTTTTCCATCACAGATATTTTTTTTAAAAGAAAAAGTTATCACCTTGCTTGCTCGCCATATCTAAACACAACCATATTTAGGTACACATACTTAGGGTTAACGCTTAGTGAGTGAACAGGATGGCCAGAAACTGACCGGCACCAGAACGTTTCTGCCAGAACGAGTCTGTCTAGGGGTAGATCCAAATGTTTCCGCTGAGCTTGTTTGAAGCCAAACGACGCCGAATGACATATGTCCTGTAGGTTAAGATGACGCTTGAACTATCAATTAAACTGCATGCCATAGACCTAGAAATAACAGTCGCGAGCCGAACGATTAAAAGAGAGAAGATAATTGCGCTATTGCTGTATTACAAATATTTATTTTGTTTCAACACCCCTTCTGTGGAACTTCTCAACATAAAGACAATCAACCGGAAAACGACTTCGAACAATCAAAATCGAGCGAACGAAATAGAATATGTTGGCACATGTTGATTGCTACACGGCATCACCATTAACCTCGTTTCACCGTAGTAAAACCAGCTCGTGTACATTATGTTACAAGTGGCACCGATGACAAACTGTTGCATCGGCCATCTCATAAATGATTGAACATCAGCGGTTACAGTTGCTCGAATATGGTCCTATCTATATGAAATATTCATGGCTCCACTTTTAAATCGAAGAGAACAGAAGAAATTAAGGCCGCCAAAAAACAGTTAAATCACAGTGATTTACGAGCTTGAATTGCTTCGTTCAATGTGTATTCCTCGCGCCTGAAAGAGTGAAATTTGTTGACCGCAGAATTAGATGAGTGGACTGACGCCGTTGATGTGCGCGCAGTAGTGTGCGCGGTGGTATTTCGAGTAGGAAAGCCATCATCTGAGGCACAACCGGATCTCAATCCTTTGTAAATAAACTAACAGTTCCTCATCAAACTATGTCTCCGTGATGACATTGAGGATAACTAAAAAAAGATACCAGCAGCAACACACGTATTACAGCGGGCAAGCAGTGATAGATATCTCGTATAGCTCATAGAAGCGAAATTCATTTCTAATTCTGCTTTGAACCTCTAACTGAGTCAAACAGGAAGGGCGACAGAAATCAAAGCTACTAGAAGAAAAAAAAAACCAGCATGATTCTCACCTAAAGTTCTGGAGTAAAAGTTAAGATAATGCTAATAGAATGTTCCGTTTTGAATATGCTCAAACTGTGCCTTTCATCCGAATACCGTGCCATAGATACAGCACCTTTTAAAGGCAGGAGTGGTACGAATACTACAAAAATTATCAAAAGCAGATTGGCGCTTTCTCTGGTTCGGGTTATATTAAAAGAACTTATGGCCACCTCTTGGCCAGAAATCATCTTACCACTAAGAGAAATGTCATGAAAAGTCTCGCACGTTTGATCGTGCTCATTCAGAATTTTCAAATTTCTCCAACTTGGCTTATAAAAGGCTTTACTGTGTGTAATTCCGAGAGCTTTTGGAGCGTTGATAGCATTTTCCGAGTAAGTATGGCGACGGATGCCTGCAGGAGTACGAGAAAACGACTGTTTTGTTTGGCTCGTAATTGCACAGCACTCCTCCAGGCTCATAGCAAGGGCAGCGGCAGTACAGAGTACATCAAAGTTGAATTACGCCACTGGCCTTAGGATTCATGGAAATGGGTTGTCAATAATGCAGCCATTTCGTAGAAAGTATCACCTAGATATCATGTACGAATCAGAGCTCATTTTTCTTTAAGAAAACATTTTACAATGGACTTTGTGAATGCTCCCGAAAGGCCGATAATACGAGGTGAGATCCACAGCGCATTATGTCTTCAAATATATCTAATTGCTGCAAGAAACCAGCGTACTGTAATAGAGCCGAAATCTCGAAATGTAATAAATGCAATCTAAAAAATAAAGAAAAGGGAACTAGAATCAGGCTGAAAAATAACGTGCAAAGTGAGAAGCTGCCTATTCTATTGAACTGCGTTATTGTTGTGTCCCCTTATTGCTTTTGTGTGTGTGCGCCCCCGCGTCCTCCTCCTAACGACAGTTCGCATCCTCCTCCTAACGACCACTCAATCCTCCTCCTAACGACCACTCGCATCCTCCTCCTAACGACCGCTTGCCCCTCGTCGCACGCTGTCGCCGGATGCCCCCCCACGGTGCGCCCCCGCACCCTCCTCCTGTTCTGGGAAGCCACTCCCTGCCGTGGACGCTTCTCCACTCCCTCCTTTCTTCGGGCGGCCAGTTCGGCTGCTGCCTCGGTCGACGCTGGTCGCACCCTCTTCAGCTTTAAATAAACGAAGTCTAAAAGTACCGTGTGCGTCTTCGCTGCATTCAACACAGCGACCGGACACGACAGTGGCGACGAGAAAGTGGATTCGACCTGCGCTACGCAACGCTATTGACAAGCCATGGCTACGCGAGGGTTTCCCAATCAGATACCAGAATTCAACGGCTCATCGTGGTCATCGTGGGTTGGACGCCTTCAGTTCTACTTTGAAGCTAACAACATCACAGACCCAGCCTTGAAGAGGGCCAACCTGCTGACGCTGTGCGGGGAGCAGACCTACGATACTGTCTGCGCCCTTATTCAGCCAAGCACACCAGCGGCAGTGTCTTACGACGACATCGTAAAAGCGCTGCAAAAGCACTACGACCCAAGGCCATCCGAGGTCTACAGCCGGGCTCGCTTCCAACGACGAGATCAACTGGGAGGAGAAACTGTGAGCGCCTACGTAGCCGCGCTCAAGAAGCTCGCTGCCGACTGCAATTTTGGAACGCTGTCGACAACAGCTACCGGGCAGGAGGGAGACGCAGCTTCTTCTGCTAACACCACCATGCTTCCCTTGGACGTGATGTTACGCGACAGATTTGTGTGCGGACTGAGTGACGAGTCACTGCAGCAGCGCCTGTTCGCTGAGAAGGACCTCACATTCAGCAAAGCTTACGACATCGCCGTTCGAGCGGAGAGCGCCGGTCACCAGCAGAGAGGGATTCGCCGGAACACCGAGCCGGTACACCAGACAAGCAACCAGGTGCGCAAGCCTTCTGTTGTTGTAAAATCGGTCAAAAAGGCACAACGCTGCTGGCGGTGTGACGACCAACACAACCCCCAGGGATGTCGATTCCAGTCAGCCACGTGTAATTTTTGCCACAAGCGAGGGCATATCGAAAGAGCATGCATTACGAAACGGAGACTTGCCAAGATAAAGTCACCTTCCCAGCCTAATCACAGCGTCAACGCCTCAGAGAATACGCCGCTATCTGATCTCCATGGAACAACATCAGCAACACCATCTGTGTTGTACGACCTGAACACCATGAATCTCGGCACGCGACCGAAGATTTTTACAGAAGTAAGCGTACATCACCAGCTGATTAAGTTCGAGGTGGACTCCGGCGCAGCCTGTACTCTGATCAGTGAGGACACGTTCCGAACTTCATAGCCATCTGACGCACCAGCCCTGCAACAAGACGACACGCACCTGCGAACGTGGTCAGGACAGAATCTGCCACTATTGGGCTCTGCCAACGTGCAGGTTAACTACAACGGCCAGACCCATACGCTACCTCTGCTTGTTGTGAAGGGCACAGGATCAAGCCTTCTAGGGAGAAACTGGTTTTCTCCACTAGGCGTGATGATATGCGGCATACACCAGACGCCGAGCCAGAACATGGTTGAGCAACTCCAAGAGAAATACGAAAGAGTATTCTCGGAAGAGATTCCAGGAAACGAAGGGCCCCCGGTCACACTGGAGTTGTTGGACAACGCGCAACCCAAATTTCTGAAGGCCAGGCCGGTGCCGTTTGCTCTCCGAGATTCAGTTGAAAAAGAGTTGGACAAACTGGAGCAGCAAGGTGTCATCGAGCCGACGCAGCATTCCATCAAACTCTCAGCGTACGACTACGCTCTGGTCTACCGCAATGGGAGTAAACATCAAAACGCCGATGCGCTAAGCCGTCTGCCACTAGACGCAACTGTTGACGAACCATTTCCACCAGGAGACGTTCTGATGTTCGAAGCACTGCCAGAACCTCCGCTTACAGCAGGCACAGTTGCAGCATCTACGCAGAAGTGCGCAGCTCTCCGGCTAGTTTACACAGCTGTTCAACAAGGCAACGTGCATAAACTCAAAGGGGACAACTTCGACGCTTACCGCAGGCGAGCTACAGAGTTGAGCACCCATCGCGGCTGCATCATATTTGGGTCCCGAGTTGTGATGCCGAGAGAACTACGCGCACAAGCTATGTCTCTCATCCACGCCGGACATCGGGGCATCGTTGCAATGAAAAAGTGTGCCAGAAGCTACATGTGGTGGCCTGGCATTGACAACGACATCGAAACAGTGGTGCGAGAATGCAAGCCTTGCCAGAGCAGCCGGAGCGCCCCGCCGAAAGCTCCTGTCCCAGAATGGGAAAAGCCAGACACACCATGGCACACACTGCACATTGATTTTGCAGGACCAATTGAGGGCTGCACTTTCCTTGTGGTCGTAGATGCCTACACAAAGTGGCTTGAGATAAGGCAAATGGGACAGACGACTTCGGCAGCAGTCATTGACAACCTCCGATCACTATTTGCAACGTTCGGCCTGCCGCGCAAGGTAGTGTCGGACAACGGAACACCGTTTGTGTCTGCGGAGATCCTCAAGTTTTATCGCGACAACGGGATCTCATCAGTTACATCGGCCCCCTACCACCCAGCGACAAACGGACAAGCCGAGCGCTACGTAGCCGAGCTAAAACGCGCCCTTGAAAGAGATCAGACAGGCTCGCTGCAGCGCCGCCTTGCGCGCTTTCTCTTCAAGCAGCACACGACGGTTCAGAGCACAACAGGCGAGACCCCCTCGAAAATGATGTTCGAGCGTGAAATGCGAACCCAGCTCACAGCCATCCTCCCCGAGCCAAAGGCAGAGACGTTCCGGGAAGAAAAAGCAATTCCGCGCTGCGGCACGCTTAATGAGGGGCAGCACGTCCTCGCCCGACAGTTTCTGAAAAAGCCACGCTGGGAGGAAGCTACAATTGTCAGACGCATAGGCCTGCGCTCTTGGCTCGTCAACATACATGGCACAGTAGCACGCCGACATCTCAACCAGCTGCGTAGATTTACGACGCCGTCTGAGAGCTGTCCGCCAGCGGAGAGAACACGTGCACCATTTTCCCACATAGCCTGGCACCTCTTCCCGGAAGAAGAGACTTCGCCCAGGACAGACCCAGGAGACACAGCGAACAACAGCCAGCCTACAAGTGTTTCTCCCCCGAGCGCACAAAGCCAGCGCGCCTCCACGCGTGAGCGCCGACCCCCTGCACGATACCAGGCAACTTTCTAAGGGGGAAGGAAGTGTTGTGTCCCCTTATTGCTTTTGTGTGTGTGCGCCCCCGCGTCCTCCTCCTAACGACAGTTCGCATCCTCCTCCTAACGACCACTCAATCCTCCTCCTAACGACCACTCGCATCCTCCTCCTAACGACCGCTTGCCCCTCGTCGCACGCTGTCGCCGGATGCCCCCCCACGGTGCGCCCCCGCACCCTCCTCCTGTTCTGGGAAGCCACTCCCTGCCGTGGACGCTTCTCCACTCCCTCCTTTCTTCGGGCGGCCAGTTCGGCTGCTGCCTCGGTCGACGCTGGTCGCACCCTCTTCAGCTTTAAATAAACGAAGTCTAAAAGTACCGTGTGCGTCTTCGCTGCATTCAACACAGCGACCGGACACGACAGTTATCATCGGCGATTTTCTTGTTTCTTCCAGCTTTCCGTCCTACGCTAATGTAGTGATATGAATTTAATTACTAGCGTAATATTTTCGGGTCTCCTCATGTGTTTCATACATTGCACAGCGTTCCTACCCCCCTTAAATGAGAGAAGACAATATTTTTATCAGTCTACTTCATCAAGCGTTAAGTCTATTATTTTGATGAGAGCAGCACCGACCCTGGTCATCATTGTCAACATTGAACATAGTCAACCCGGTCGAAACTGTTGACTCGACTTGATTGCTTAACTCCATTAAGCCTGTCCTGTAGCAGCGATCCTGCTGTCGGAGCGACTGCTTCTGCTATGAATCTCCCCCGAAGTTTTCGGGTCTGCGGTATCATACATGATTAAGTGCTAACGACGGGCATTACAGCTCAGGGCTGCGCGCATGGCAAATGCAAAGCAACATTCATGCATCATCGCAAAAAGAACCTAGCAATCACCGCCGAAGACATCTGTCAACACTGTGCCCGTTGAGGTCGTTATGTCCAGTAGAAAGAATTACACCGTCGTTAGCCTAATGCAGTGATGAATCTACTGACTCCCCAATGAGCAGAGGTTGGCTCATGGAAGCATTGCGTTGAGGTGTGTCACACTGGCCAATGTGCTGCGATACTAGCGGATCGTGATAGACACAGGAGCTCTACTAGCGAGCGTCCAAGACATTTCTGAAGCAAAAATAACATCAGAAAAGTATGTATCCCAACCTCCATTATTTAAGAACAGTTTAGCACTTGAGTACCACTTTCGGTAATTCTGATTAGGTCAGACTGTGACGTCATGCATCAGGGTATCAGCGCTTCCAGAACTCGCAGCGAAAAAGGGTGAACGACAAGCAGGTACGATAGTATAGCAGCTGCCGTTTTGAAACAAAACAACATTTCATTAATACACCGGTATCGTAAACTGCAGCCTATCAGCCGCTTTTTTTTTACACAGATTGCATTTCACAATTGCATAACACGCAAATATCATTATTTCAAGTATGAATCACTTTCGAAAAAAAATCTAGTTAGGTTGCCTTTACGAAAACTGTTTCTCATTACATTTACTGTTTTCAGCGTTCGCTCAGAGAAAATTCATTTCAATAGTAATGCGAGAAAATTTCACATTGTACTCAGCTAAAAACTCACTGCAGACATTTGAAATGAATGATTAAACTGCGACGCTTTTTTTGAGAAACCAAATCTCTATAATGTACGGTTTCAACCATAAGGAGTATTCGGTGACGTCATTTTGTTGTCTGTGGAGCAATGAAGAATGCTGCGGGCATGGCTAGTGGAATTATCACCTCCTGCTGCGACCTGCTTTGCTGAAGCGGCGCGATGGACGACAAAATGATGCCCATGACGCCACGCGAATACCCCCCATAACAAAATGAAAAATATGTCTGACGTTTCCCTGTGCTCAAGGGTAACTAAGATATACGCAATCTTCGCGCGCATAAATGCAGGGATTTTTAAATGTTGAGTATGAGTGCATGGAATTCATGCAGAGAATGTAACAGATTCTGTTCATGTCATTTTTTTTTCAGGTAAACGCTGTCAGATAAATCAGTTAAGAAGACGACGTCTTTTGGTATATACAAAGAGAAGTATCGTATCTGGTGCATATAAATCTGTCATCGATAGTATGGCATCCTTCATGGCGCGTCATTTCAGGAGTTATGGCTTGATCTGCAAATTTTCTGGTGTGCTTTTTCTGCAAAATCTTCAGAGCACCAACGAAAATGATATGAAAGTGACCTGGAAAACATTGTACCTCTTCTATTCTTTGGCATGCTTTGCCGTATTCGTCAGCGTTCAAAGCGTGTACTTTTATCAAGCGGCGGTGGATGTGTTTGCCAATATCCTCAGTTTCACCATATCTTTGTATGTGGTTGTGTTCACACTGCTTTCCCTGAAGGTGCTCGTTAACATTTCTTTCATGTGCCTGAAGTCGGCCTTTCTCCTTGACTTCTTCAGAGAATCAGCGAAGTACGAAACGCTAGTTACTTTTCATTCCCCAAAAGGATGCAACCAGACGGCCAGCTACCGATTCGTTCGGCTAGGTCTGCTGTTAGCATTCTTGGCCAACGTATGTATTAGCTCGTATCTGGCTTTCCAATCTATCGATAATCTTCAATTCAGCGAAGTCTTGAGTGCCTTCTTAAAGGTAATTTCCATTGCTGGCAACTCTTTGTACTATGTGTACGACATGATCCACTTCGTCGTCCTGAGGCCTTGTATGGAAGTACTTCGATTGTACGTCAGGCATCAGATCAAAATTGTGGAGTCTGTAGTCGATGGCGGCTCAAGCGCAGCTTTCGCGATGCGCGCCAGAAAGATTGAAGAAGTCAGAATGAACATAGGCGCAATCGCTGGCCTGAAGAATATTCTCAACCGCATGTGGGTGTGGTCCATCGTCGCCTCTGGCGTGAGCACGCTGCTAGTGACGTGCATATGTTTCTATTCTACTTTCGTGGGAAGAGACATCTCAACTGCGCAACACCTGGCGTCAATATTCTACACCGTCTCGACCGGCCTCGACTTCGTAGACATCGCTGGTTTGAGCCATGCAGTAGTCAACGAAGTAAGTAAAGCTATTTCTGTTCCCAGATTTAAATGGAATGCTGCTTGCCTACGTGCTGGGATTGTGTGAAGTACACGAAACAAAGTTTTTTTGAAGCTCTCGGGCAGAGCAACCTTACAGCTTTGCAATTTAAAACATTTTTTTTTGCCGACTAGAAACAACTATTGAGCCGTGTTGATCTTCGGAAACGGGTTGTGCCCACAGGAAACACAAAATGCAAAAAGGCGGTGTTTTAAGGGAGGAAAGTAGTGCGAACTGCACAACCTTTAATTAATCATTGATGGCAACAATGTACAGTCATTGATACAACTTTGGAGGATGCAGATTCGGGGAAAAAAATTAATTTCTGCGTTGCCTCGCTAGTCAGTTAGATGGTATTCTTCTACCAGATGGAGCACACTAAAATCTTCACGCTTCTATGCTTTTCATGAACCTGCTGTGCCTATCCGCTCCACAATAAGTTTTTTTCCGTGAATCCGCATCACTCAAACTTTAGTCCATCACTGTACATTTGGCTGTGACGACGGAAAATTGGCTGCCGCTTGAATCGCCGAATGTAATTTTGCTTTTGCTTGTGCACATGTATGACAGGCTGCATTTAAGAAATTGATTTATTCTTCAGTGTACGTTGCATTTATGCTCTTCATTTATTTGTCCCGACTGAGCTTTTAGCATGTCCCAAGTTTAAAGTTACTTCACAAACACCACAATTTGCCTGAAGAACAGTGCGAACTTGGACTCGGACTGAAAGAAGGCACACAGACGGGCGCTGTTTGTGTGTCTTCCTTCACTCCTCGTCCAAGTACGTGGTGTTCTTCCAGAAAATGTCATACCAACTCTCCCAAGCATCTGTTTTAACAAATATGCCGGCCTGTGTGTTGACGAAGGTGATACGGTGAAATATTTATAATATGCGCCTGAATACCCGCTCGTTTAGCGGACATAGCTGCTAAACATTAAGCATCAAATCTGAGCTGTGCGAGCGGCAGCTGACTGTAAATTTCTCAAAGTGCTACCGTTTGAATGCACACGCATTAGTGCGAACAGTACACTAAAAGGCTAGTATTTCTGCGACATGAATGACGCATTAGTATACGGCGAAAAGTATAACGACGACATCAGGGCGCAATGAACTGGACTTTTAATGTTTGAATTAAGAAGGGAAGTAAATGCGAACCTAGCAAAATGTATTGAATTTCGCAAAAACAGCGTAAATACCGAGAAACTATAGTAACACGTATTTGCAGTCCGGCAAATCTTTAGTTGTTTAATTCAATGCGATCCGCTGCCTATTGCAGTGGTATGATAAGATATGAATTAAAATTTATTTTACGGGAAGGACTGCCGGGAACTACTGCCGCACCATATCATTATGTGAAATGCATGGTTATATGTAATGCACAAATGTTTCAATAAACGTCGTTTTCTTCTAAAAAATTTAATCTAATTCCTGCTTTTGTTTTTCCTTTCAGCTCAGAAAGTTAAGGCTGACTTTGCACACAGCTCCTACATATCTCGAAAACGGAGTGTACTTTCACCAAGTAGGTATCCTTTTCCCTTTCCCTTTCTGAAAATTTAGGTCGAATTATTCTTAGTAATAGACTCCATTTCTGATCTGCGCGATATAGATTTGCTATCTTCGGGACTCCATAAAGCCAAAGGAATTTGCGCTGTCTGGAGCAGACTTTTTCTCGCTGAATCTTCCCCTGGTTGTATCGGTAAGCAGCTTCAAAGTCCATTTCTGTAACGATTTTTTTTTCTGAGCATTACAGCGGGAAGCACCGCTATCCGTACAGTGAATGTTCGTATTTTATTTGGCGGAGCACCAATTGTTTGCTGCAGTACACAGCGAAACATGCATTCATTTCTATTAACTTCCCGTATACAGGGAAAGTTGCAGCTGCCTAGAGGAAAGTACATCAAAAGAAAATTTTTGTAGTTAGAACAAGCAAAGAATAAATTAACGGTAGGCACGCTTAAATATATCTTATGTTAAATACGAGCACATGAGCCCATGCCATTAGTTCGGAAATCACGGATAATGAATAAAACCGGAAAAATGACAATCTTCATGGCTGCCACCACTACCCAGGAGCAAGGTGGTACCACTCATCCATCCTTATATGGCCAAGTCTGTATTTTTTAAAGTTGAGGTAGAATTTTCTCGAACCCTACAAGCACTGACTATTGCCGCGAATGTTGGTAGGGTTTGTTTGTTCATTCTTTTGTTTGTAATGTTTGTTCACCAAGGCCTGTTCGCACTTCGTCTTCGGTTGGGTGGCTTCTGCTGCTTTCTCGTAGTCTTCTTCGAGACGACTCGGGCTGCTTTGGCGGCTCCCAGAGGGTGAGGGCGAGAGGGATATCCGTCAGCACCTCCACCAGATGTCACGTAGTCGTGACTGCAGTCCGGCGAACAGGAACACAGCGAGAATGTCTTCAAAACGAAACTCTTTATTCGGGCTGACTTGCGCCCGCAAAGAACTGAATCACTCGGCAGCGGCGTAGCAACAAGCGTGCTCGGCGGTTGTCGAACAGAATGCCCGCCGCTCTCGGCCGGGCTCTTTTTAGAGCTGACAGGGAACTTTCGAGATAAAGAGTGGAAAGTTACTTGAACACTCTGGAACAACGTCGAGCCGGCTCCGCCTGGATGCGATCAATGGAGATAAATCTAGGCGCGTCTTCCATCACAAACAAAGCGATAAAGCGGCATGCCGGCAGCTATTGAAGAATGAACAAACAAACACTACAAATGTTCATTATGTTCAGTAATCCATGCACTAGTTTGGCGCCCATTTTACAGGGTATCCGACTTCTATTGCGAAAGCTTCGTGATATTTCTATGAAGAGCTTTCAGTAGTTAGGTTATCTTTCGCCATTTGCCGTCTGAAAAGAATAAACTACGGCTTAAACCATTGCAGGTGCTCCTAACTGCATGTTAGTGCCTGTTATTTTTCTAAGCTGCGGCGTGCTGCGTGCCCCAGCTGCGAAAATAATAAGCGGACTGCTTTATATCCTTGCACAATGCAGCTGATACACCAAGCGATATTGCCTGCGCGGTCTTTTTTCTTTCTCCGTCTTAAATCATGCAGCATGACTCACACATTTTTTTTTGCTATTGAACCATTACTTATGGAAACAACTCCGCCTAGGAAGCGAACTTTTTAACGCAAGAGTATGATGCCATATTTCAGAGACTAAAATTCGCATTAGCAGTGTTCGCAAATGCTTTCCAAAAATTAATTCAGACAAAAAAAAATGTAGCGACATTTACTACAACGAAGGATGCTTTCTAATTGTTTCATTTCCGGAACATTGCTGTTTCTCATATACAGATGGCTGACTGAAAGTCCTCTTTCGGTTTATACAGTGCGAATTTCTCCTTTTTGGTACAAGAACACAACATTATAGCTGCCTGCAACATATTCGCAAATTACAGAGAGGAAATTATAGACGGAACCACTATGCTTGAATAATGTCTCTTTTCACAGTGCGAGATCAATCTCATTCAACCCTTCAGAAGCCAGGGTAGGCAGGAAAGCATTTCTTGAGCAGTGGATTTTACAGCATAGCTATGATACACACGTTAAGGCGCCAGAGAAGTGTCCGATCGCAATCGCTATTATGTAATCACAATATAGAAAACTCTGAATTTGTGACACAGATTTTGTATTAAGTTTAGAAAGTACGCATCACTTCGCGAGTAATGTTTTCTTTATTTTCTTTATAATATTTCAGGGAATAATAATCTGCTTCATCGCAGGGTATATTAATCTGTATGTACCGCAGAAAGCTCGCAAGTAACAAAAACGCCTTAGATATTTGGGCTTCCCATGTACATAGCCAATCTTTGCACTGTGCTGCTGGTTTGTGTTTTTCCGCAATTGCTCGTAAATGCTCCACTAAAACATAGGAAGCTAATTTTAGGCAGGTCGCTCGAAAACGCTATCTTTTGGGGCAAGTAACTCAATCTTTTGTGACAAGATAACGCAAATAGACACACATCGAAGCGCTCCGCTGTCCGCTGTTGAGTTGTATTTAACTCGTTTCCAATTACTCAATGTCTTGTTTTGGAGGTTGTCTTCTATGCAGGGATTTTTCACTCCCTTATTTTTACTTGCAGTGTCAGTTTGCGGTCGATTATAGTCAAACACTAATCTTTTGCGCTGACACTTTTCCATCTCTTTTTACCACGTCTTTTTTATACGCCGTGAACAACATCCTCAAACATGTTTGTAACTTTCCGATGGTTTTTACAACATGAAGTACACCATGCCTGAACAATAGTTGCCAGTTGAGAATAACACGTGAAGAATGCGAGTACTCGCAATAATCAAGAAGAGTCGCTCATCGGTAAACTGTGTTCCTTGTTGCCACCAGCTTGCAGGATCAATCGTCACATACACGGTCATCCTCGTGCAAACAAGTGAAAGTGTGCAGTAGCCTCCTCCATGCGTTTGGAACAGCACTGCTCTACACCAGCTTTTTTGTTGAAAAATTAAATTGTTCAGTTCTTTTTACAGCGCAGAGTGCAATAAAGTTGTAAACTACAGTGAACTTTAGGGCTTCTTCGTGATTTCTTTTTTTTTTGCGGATTAACAAAGCCCTCAACTCATCAGTGTGCAAATCAGGGAGATTACGACGCTGAGGAGCTTGAGGTATGTGCAGTTCTCAATTCCTCCCTGTTGATAAAAAAAGAGCTACGTTTTTGTCCTTGCCAGAAGCCAGATAATATTATGGCAGCCCAATAATGCGTTTTTTAAATATCTTTACACATATTTCTCTAAATAAACTGTCGCTTTCTGTAGGCACATTGTGTTTGGAGCCCACAAGTAGTAGACTTGTCAGTCCGAAATTATTTGCTGTTCCAAAATTGTTCGTCCTTTTAAGCTTTGCAGTGTCGGCAAACATTGCGAAATTATCTGTAGTCATACAGTCGTCCATTATCCTTTATTTTTCATAAATTCCTCTTAGATTTAACTTTGCTTCCTTAAGAGCAACGGAATCGATTTCAAGAGAAGGCAAGCATAGCATAGAGCGACAGAAAGTTAGGTGGGCGGATGAGATTAAGAAGTTTGCGGGGATACGGTGGCCGCGGCTGGCAAAGGACAGGGTTAATTGGAGAGACATGGAAGAGACCTTTGCCCTGTACTGGGCTTAGTCAGGCTTATCATGGTGATGATTAAGAAAACCGTGGGAATATTTGAAAACTTCAATGGCAAGCAGCCTCATCTTCTCACAAGTCCGCTCTTTCCAGAACACTTAATAAAATCAAACCAACTTTATTATTAGAAACACTTACAGTACGTAAAGAAAAACAACATTTTATAACTCCAATTGGAAAGTTATGTTCAGAGTATTTTCTTCGTAGAGGACTCAAAAAGAACACCGGTCACATGAACAAACTATGCTTGCCAACATAGAAACTTCCAGCTAACTTTATTGTTGAATCCTGTTGATGCATTCATCAAATTTAAAAAATTACTCACCAAATAGTGTCTAAATGACCTTTATTTCAAACGTGGCATTGCATTCGTTTAATTTATAGTTGCGGATTCTTCTTTGTTGTACGTTTCTGTACGGTAGCTTACAGGGGCACCAGGTACCATATATTTAAAATATTTCAACTACTGGTGTTTTGACTTTTCGGTAACGTTTCATTGTTGCCAGATGTTCGATTCTTCCAAATTCGCAGTTTTATATTATTTTAACTCATTAAATTTCTTTTGCAGATGTTTTTTTTTTTCTTTGGTCATCCTGTGTGGACCAAACTTCATAACACCACATTCCGGTCATTAAGATTTACATTTATGCTTTGAAGTGCTCTTGTCATATGTCCTTCAAACATGTTCCTTTACATGCTCGCTGAATGTCAACCGGAGTGAAAGCCTTTCTCGGAGTTTATAGCCTTTAGCTTCCGCTCCGGATTTCAGCAATTTAAAGGAACTAATAAAGGCAAAGATGTTTGAAAGCGCTCTCCGGTGGTTTAGCAAACCACAGCACCGAGCGGTGGCGGCCCACAAGGAGCGATGATCCCGTGGTGTGGGAACGGATTAAGTAATTCATCGTTTGTCTTCCTTGAAATAAGCGTGCCACTTCTGCAATGCTCGAGGACCAAAAAACCACTCGGTTATAACTGTCGCTTTGAAGAACACGGCATGCGCTGTACGCTAAGTATCACTCCAAAATTTTTGTCTTAGTTTACAGAACTGGTTTCCAGTGTGGTACATAGCAGCAAAGTTTTTTAGCGCATTGCTTACCTAGTGACGATATAAAAGAATATTCACGCCTAAGTCTACATTGCTTGAATGGTTGAATTCTTAAAGGATTGATGAATCTCTACTTAAATGTGACTTTCACGGAAGGTGAAAGATATAGCAGATATTGAGAGCCTCTGCTGAAATGTATCTTTTTCTTCTAAATTTTACAACTACGGAAACTGTTTATGACACATCATCTAAAGTCTGGTGAGGTAGCGGATGAGTTCTTTTAGCATGGAAGGCTTTTAGCTCCACTTTTCGGCGCACCGCGGCTGACCGTGGCACCAGAACGGAGAGCTGGAGAACACGGCACTGACAAGGAGGCGGACCCGTCCGTCTGCCCCCTAGTGTGTACAGTCGCGAGCAAAAAATATCAGCACAGATCACTGGCGATCAAAATTAGGATATAAAGCCGTCGCGGTGGCTCAGTGGTTATGGTGCTCGGCTGCTGACCCGAAACACGCTGGTTCGATCCCGGCTGCGGCGGTTGAATTTCTTTGGAGGAGAAATTCTAGAGGCCCGTGTACTGTGCAATGTCAGTGCACATTAAAGAACCCCACGTGGTCGAAATTTCCGGAGCCCTCCGCTACGGCGTCTCTCATAGCCTTAGTCGCTTTGGGACGTTAAACCCCATAAACCAAACCAAAATTGGGATATCTCACCACGCGGCGCTGCGGTTCGCAGACCTGCCTATCGGGCCGTATCCATGTTTACAGCCTAAGGGGAGACGGCATGAAGTAAGCTTTATGATGCGTGCACCGCCCGAGCGCCGAAGTGCCGACCCTACGTGACTGCGCATGCGGCATTTATTTTGGCTCGGTTATCATGAGCAAAGATCACTTCTTTTTATTTCTGTTTTTTTTTATGTCCTCGATGGTTTGTCAAAAGGAACTCGCGGGAACAATAGATGATAGCGCTTCTTTTGGCCAGTAATTTTGCTGGTCCGTGACAGTCCGCTGAACCCCCTAATACTGTAGAATGGGAACGGCCCGGCACTCTCGTTATCAGCCTCTTCACCACCCGCAGCGCCACGCGTTGCCATTCCGGCGCTCCGGTGTTCCGTTATGTGTGCTAATCTTTTTTATTCGTGACTGTGCGTGCTGCGCTCCCGTTGGAGCAGCGCATGCATCAAGAGCGTCTTCTGTACTGCAGATGTTTCCGGGAGCCCGACCGTGGCACGCGCATTCCTTACGAAGTGTGCAGCTCCGACTCGATGGACACTTGCGCCACGCGCCGAGGCGTACGCGCGAGAAGCGTCACTCCGCGCAGGCATTGAAAGGAGGCACGCCTAGTTGGTGCTGAATCGCTCTCCCTCTCGCGACGACTGAAATAATTTCAAGCCGTGGAGAAATTAGACGGAGGTAGCTGAAAGAACTTCAGGCTGCGAAGAAAAGGGTCGAGGAGAACCTCACGAGACTCCGACTGTTCTAAACCGGACCCCGTTTTGTATGCGCTAAGACGCGTAGCGCACGAGCCAGACATCTGAAAGGTGCTCAGCGGTGTATCGGAGCTCGTTCAGCGGGTATGCGCCGATCGGATCCGTCATACGCCTAATGGCAGGTCGCACCTGCCACGCGGCGCATGTGTCCATCGAGTCGGGACTGGAGCGAGCCGAGAGCCTAGTGTGCGTTGCGCACTCCGCGCTCTCGTGGTCTCATGCTGAGCCATGCAGCCATCATTCGGCGCGGCGCGGATCCCGTTGTAAACACTGGGCCTCTTCGATTACCCGCCTCTGGCTGTCTGCGGGCTGCCAGAGCGCGGCGCCAGGCGCTCCATTTTCTCGGGCTGCTCCGCGCCCTTCCGGTGGCTGCCCGGAACGCGTTCGTTTTTCTCTGGCTGGGCGGTTTCGGGCTGCCAGCGGGCAGCCAGACTCGCCAGGACGATTTTGTGCAAGCAGTGCTCGGGAAACTAGCAGACAACGGAGAGATGATATGGTAGCGGGAAGCTCGCGCGGCCATTTTGATATGGACTAGAAGGACCGCGGTTCTTCATGCGATGCTTTGCGCGATGCAGGCGCTTCTTCGACTAGGCCACGGTGCATATCGTCTGTGTAGCCTGCAATGACGCCTGTTAAAGAAGTTCTCGCTGTTTATATGTTTCGCGTGCGTATGTGCGATCGTATTTCGATCGTCTCACCACCTCGCAAGCACAAATGCTCCCTTCATATTCGGATCGCATACTTCTGCTTCACATAATGTTTCGGCTGTTAATTTCGTGCGCCCCACTGATATCGCGATGGTGTTCGAGGCCTCTCACGAGAGCAGCCGCATATTCCAGGTCCGAGTACGCGCTCAGGCGCACGCACATATGCATGTGCTGAACGTGTTTTGCAAAGTGTTATAGTTGAGCGCGATATGGTCTTCATTCTGTTTGGCGCAGTGCAGAGGCGGATATGCTTTGAGCAACGCTTGGCTGAAACACGTCCTTTATTAAAAGCCTTCACGAGCACATTGTTCGAGGCACCTCTGCGGGCATATATGTAGCCACACAGTTGTCACTTACGGCAGCCGATCGAGGCTAGTGCCGATTCTGTCGTCGCCAACTGTTGTACAGCTTGATCCTCGGGCCTTCTGCCACATATGCTGAAAATATCTGAGAGGTACCGTAGGCATGCATCTCTTCGCGTTTGGCTTATTAAAGAGATAAAAAGAATCTCCCAGCGCATGCAAGCACACGCGGTACATGAGGCGCCGAAACGCAGGCCTTGATTGTAGCGCCTTTCATTATTGCAGATACGATATGCAGCCAAATTTGTACAGTACACCCGCTTGTTCTAGATGAATGTTCAACAAAATGATATGCGCTTTTGTCGAGAATATGCGTGCATTCCTTGCCCGCAGCAAAAGCCGGCGGCCGACAGACTGCAGTTGAACGGACCGTATCCCGATCTTTTTCCGATTACAGCTTACAGGAAGCACTTCACCAACGTAGAAATTGCAACGACCACAGCAGAGTCATGCAGGGTCGATTTTTTGCGGTCATACTAGTCATACTGACTGCGTAGTAAGCAAACACGCGATAATCAGAGAGTACAGCTTGCCGTTTGATAAGCAACGTAGGGGCAGTTTTCCCTCCGATGTGGTTTCGACTGAAGCACGTTAGACTGCAATTGCTCATCGCATGCTTTTGAGGATTTCTCGAAGCTTACACAGCACACTTTACACCGAAGACACACGCTCGCTTTGTCGTCGTCGATGTAGACCGGTGCGAGCACGATGAGCTGTTTGTTCTGCAGTCTGCGGCAGCCCTCAACAACTTCAGGTCGTTGTTTTCGATCCCAAGCAGCCTATTTCTGCCGTACGTGTGCGTAGCAATGAGACTCAGCCGAACGCAAAGCTACGGAGAGAATCTGCCCTCCGTGATCCGCGCTTTGCTTGCCGCCGTGATTGCCGACTAGCTGGTTCCGGTGACCAGCCCATGTGACCATGATGCGATTTCTTGTCAGAGGCAAGCTTTATGGCAGCCAGCGGGCTTCCCGAGTGCGGTAAATCGAAGAGGCCCACTGAGGGTGTTGCGCCCGAATAACAGTGAGGACGGATGGCAGCGTTTTGCCAAGACGGGACATTGCCTTGCAATAAGCGTGAGTCTCTATAATGCGTTGCGCGTTACTAAAAAGCACTCCGTGCCTATATATAGTTTCAATCACGAAAGAAGGGGTTAGCATTTATTCGATAAAGAATGCTTTCTTCTTAAACTTTTAGTTCAGTGCAATATTTTTTTTATTAGGGTGGTGAATGGGTGCATACAAACAGAACAGTACTTCCAGTGGTTGAACTGAGCACTTCATGCAGAACAGAATTTTGTTGCTGCTGCTGACATAGGCTGAGTGCAATTACGAAGCGAAATACGGAAAGGAGTCCAGAAGCAATGTGGCATTCTTTCAGAACACCCGAAGATATCGTGAACGGATGTTGTGCGGTAAACAAGCTGAATTTGCGCTCACTATCTTCACGCCACTTCATGCCACTGTTCAATAAAAATTGTTGACCACTGCAGCCAGGGAAGAACAAAACAAGGATGTCTAAAAGCACTGTTGAAAATGCGCCCAATCGTAGATGCGCTCCACGACTTCGTTACTTCTTGGTCCTGTGTGCAAAGCTAGCCCCGCCGTAACTCGCAGTTAAACATCAATAATTTTTCAAAGGGCCCTGCTCGAGCAATTGCTTAGAAGGGAGTCTGAGGGAATGTTTTCAGTCTGTGGACAAATGCATTCCTTTCTGTGTCCTGAAAAATACGTGCAATCACCTTTTTTTTACTTTTCAGCGAATGGCTTGCGTAGGGGACAGTTTCGGGCTCGTAATTTCTACAGGCAGTAAAAAGAACAATGCTGTAGCGTTTGGCGCTGGCGAAGTCTTCACCACAGGCTTGGTGCGCGCAAAGGCAGGCGAGCATTCAGATCCATAAGCTCAATACTACTAGATGCCATCGCCAAATGTGCTTGATTTCTTCTTTGAAATGGCGCACCACTGACAGGGTAAGCATAACCTATTCAATGCGTGCCGTAATCTTAAACCTGACGAGAGATGTCAGTAGGCTGGGTATCCATGCGGGTGCGGGGAGGGGGGGGGGGGGGGGGGGGGGGGGGGGTGTTGAGCTACTCCTTTAGGGGTATGACGCGACAGCAATTGCTCTTTCCCACGTAGACGCGACAGCAATTGCTCTTTCCCACGTAGACGCGGACACTGTTTCCTGTTTCACGATCACAATCGCTATACAGGGTCTGTTCTGAAAGTAGTAGGACTCATTTTTTTTAATAAAATTTATTCAAGAGAATAGTACAAATGATTAAAATTTTTCAAAGTAGCACGCTTTCGCATCTACACGTTGCTGCCAATGAGTTTTCCAGTTTTCGTACGCCGCCTCGAGGAACGCCTGGACGGGAATACTGTTTAGCTCCCTCGTCATGGCCTGTTGAACCGCCTCTACCGATCCGTGGTTTCCCCTTGAGCGTCGATTTTATTCCCGGGATTAGAAAAAAGTCTGGCGGGGCCAAGTCGGGGCTGCAGGGGGCCTGAGGCAGCGTACGTTGCTGCCTAGTGCTGGGCAAAAAATCGCGGTCCTCGATCGCATGATGAAGATCACTTCCCGGTTGGCCTCTTGCTCCTCTGACAACACTCCCGGCACCAACTTCGCGCACACTTTCCTCCTGGCTAAATTTTCTGTCACAATCTCAAAAACTTGGGTTTGAGGAATGCTCAAGTCATCAGCAATCATTATGGTACTCATCCTACAATCACTGTTCAGTAAATGTTTCACTCGCTTCACATTTTCGTTGGCCTTGCTGGTCGAAGGTCGTCCGGAGCGGTCGTCGTCTGCCACTCTTTCCTGACCTTCTCGGAACAGCTTCTGCCACGCAGAAAACACCTGATCTACCCATGGCAGCGACACCGTAGGCCTCCTTAATCATATCGTGAGTCTCCTTGCCCGTTTTATCAAGATTTACACAAAATTTGATCGAGCATAGCGGATCCAGTAAACGCTCTATGATTCTGCGTCACGAGACGTTTCGACAGGGGTTCACAGTACAAGCGACCTGCTCTCTTCAATAGTCGAGAGCCTACTGTCAATTTTCCCCAGCATTCCCAATATCCCCCTTCAACGATCCTGCGCGCGCAGACCGCCTCTCGTCCGCCCGTTCGCGCAGGAAAAAACCAGTCCCACTACTTTCAGAACAGACCCTGTATGAAAGGCCACACGATATAAACAAAACCATCGCTTGAACCAAGCCGTACGAACGTACTATCAGCGTCAATTGAAACGCGAACAAACCAATTGAAACGCGAACAGCACAACTCGCAGATATTATACTAGGTAGGCAAAATACAGGAGCAGTTCATTTTCCCATCGAAGCCGAAAAGACCGCTCTTCTGAAATGTTGATAGGCCATGCCTGTATTTCATCTCCAGCCTCTAATATGCTTGATTTTTTGTGCTCACATTCCAGTTGTTTTGTTCGCGTTTCATTTGACGCTGATAGTACCTGCGTGACGCAGGTTGACTCGCAAACCAAGGGTCAGGGGTTTCCGATGCGCCGCTGTTGTGGCTGGCGTCGCATATGGGAGCCCCTTGCAACAGCCACCATTTCGACCGGTCCGCAATTTCCCGTAACGCCGACGGAACGCCGACACCAACTTTTCTACGACACGAGGCCTTTACTTGTACACTTAATATGTTTAGTTTTATACCTAGGTACACCCTCAGCTCCTCACGGGATGATCTCAACAAAATGGTGGAAAAGCTGTATTACGAGCAGTAGAGAAATTCGGTTATCGCTTTTTTTGCCCAAGCGTTCTACAAGAATGGATTATGCGACATAGCGCACGGGTGCGCTATGTCGCATAATCTTTTGGTGCGCTATGTCGCATAATCTTTTGGGTGCGTAGAAATGGCAAGCAAACACGTCCATTTCTTCCTTCTCAAAGCCATCGTTCTTCGAAAAAAAAAAATTGGCTGTGGCTTAGCTTGGTTAAACCCAGTAATTGCGAAAGCAATGTCCGTAGCTACGCCATGGTTCAGCTGGTAGTGTAGCTGGTGGTGGTGCTTGTGGTTAAACTTGTGGTGATCCATCGGTTATACAGTAAAATTCAATCCAATCCGCTAGGCGCGCCGCGCGCGGCGGACGCAGGAGTTAAGCAGCAGCCACCACGCGCGGCCTCGCCTCGCGAGGGCACAAGTTGGAGCCCTGCTGCTACTGATGATGGTGATAACAACTTTATTTTCCGCCAGATAAGGAAGCCCCCTACTCCCCGTCCCCGGCTCTTGCAGCTGTGACGTCACACCGCTAGGCGCGCCGCGCGCGGCCGGCGCAAGTGTTAGGCTACACTGTAGTTAGGCAGCAGCTGCCAAGCGCGGCCTCGCCTCGCGACGGCACAACTTGGTCTCTGGTTTTTTGCGGCAGATGGTATGACGTCATAGCAGATGTCAAGCTAAATGTCAATGGTAGCTACCGCGGCCTCGCCACGCGAGGTTTCTTCGAAAACGAAACGTCACGGCATGGAAGAACGCTAGCCTCGCCTACGAGCACGCGTAATAGAGCGGTGCGGGTGTTACCTGCTCATTTCGCGGCACCCGACTGATAGCGGCCAGCTGGCAGAGAACGCGCGAAAGGCGCGCCGGTCTATGACACATGCTCCCAGGAGTTGCTAACGCTTTTTGTGGCCTACCGGTTTCGGCCGTGTGCCGCCCAGCGCTGAAACAAACTTTGGAGTGGCTCTTTTACATGTAAACAACAGCTTCACTGCTAAAATCGATAAATGCGACAAACATTTTAGCGAATAAAGGCGGACAGCACGTTTTTTTCGAGATTTATGGCCGTATCGTTGCACCTGCCGGCCGCCTGTGGAAGCTGCGACTAGTCGTCTCAACACCCGCGCGCCCACTGTTCCCGCAGGAGCACGACTGCCATCGCTACTCGCGGGTTTTGCCGGTGCTGGCGTACTGAGGCAGCCCCAGGGCCGCTTTGTACGCTGAACGTATAATGCTGTTCACAGCTTCCTCGTCCTTCCGGCGGAGGTGATAGTAGGGGTAGGAGTAGACTATCCTGCTAATGAGGAAAGCTTGCGTGAGCCGACAGAGGTCATCCTCCTTCATACCTCTCCGGCGGGTGCTGATGCGGCGGATAAGGCCGTTGATCTGATTGGCTGTGGTGCGGAGGCGCTGAATGGCCTCCGAGTTTTGCGTGTTGTTCTGTATTAACATACCCAGAACGCGGATGGTGCGGACCGGAGGTATGGGATGTGTGTCGACTTGAAGCACAATAGGTTCTTGGCCAGTTTCGCGTCTGCAGCGTCGGAGGTTGGGAGCCTTATCGCGTGGTCTACCCAAACTGCAGTGCGACATCGCACTTCCAGTGACGCTACCGGTTGCCCGTCGGACGAAGGTTTCATGACGTCATGCTCTTCAGCTCGCGCTGGCCGGGAGAGCTTGGCGCGCGCTCATAAAACATCGAAAATAAAGCCATACGCTGAAAAATATGCTAAGTGACGGCAAGATTTTGGCGTAATCACACTCCGAGAATCTATTTTCAGCGTTTTTATTCAATTTCGAGATTTTGCATCAGTATCCCTTTAAATTAATATTGTTATTGCTTATGGTACTGCTAATGACACTGATATGGGCATTGCTTATTGTGTCTACAAGCCTCTCGATAAATAAAGTAGAACAGCGATATATGAAAGGTTAGTTTTTCGGCATTAGTTAACCAGCCTGCTTATTTGCACGTTTTAGGTGCTTTTTGATGCACTGCAGAACTGGGAATTCCAAGAAGAACTGAACGGCGGCGCAACACAGACGCTAACAAGAAAGGGACACCTTTCTTTGTTCCGCCGCCGTTCATTTCATCACGCACCAATTCGCCCCTGAAGCCATAATTCTGAGAATATCATGCGCAAAAATGCGCTCCTTTAACTCAAAAATCCTGTTTTTAAAAATTGTTTACAGTCCTAGGCTCAAGATCTTGTTTAGCCCTTCAACGCTGAACCCCTCAGCTCTTCTAATTAAGAATAAACCCTGCGATCATTTGTAGGGAGAGGTTTTCCTTCTAAAAACTTTTACTGCAGCCTCAGAGAGGCAAAAGTATCTACCAGCTTTTTATTATCTTCTCGTTAAGAAAGTGAACCAATGTAAAAGAAGGAATATTTCTTCTCGAGCTCATGCTGAAAAGATTTGGACATATGATCGAATAATTCTGCAGCTAAGCTTTGCCCATTGTATATATGGTAAATTAATTATGCATCGAAGGGAAGGCCGCTATCTTAGCGTAACGAATCGTGCTTAGGACGGCTTGCGCAGGTCCTCAGACGGAAACATTCATGTGTACACTGTTCCTCATTGTGTCTATCGATGCGGACGGCCTGGCGTCGGGCATTCTCTTTATTTCGTCATGCTATAACCTTCTCTCTGAGAAGCTGCTGTAATAGCATGCATGGGAGGGCCTTTTCTTGTGGTTGTCCTGAGCGGTAAGCACTTCAAGCAAGCAGAATCATTCATGCATCAGCCCTCTTCAGCTCCAGATCTACGATCAGAAGCTTTAAAAATTTACGACTCAGCTTACCGCGCGTCTGTGCACTACTGGACTGCATCCTATGAAACGCTAAAGCTCTTGGACGTAGTGCAGTGGCGGGAATTAAAGGTAGGCCCAAGTGACCGATCACTAGACTGACAAAGTGGCAGCGCTTGGCGCTGGGGTTCAGCAGCATGCCAATATCAAGAGTGCCAGGTCGTTCCCACTCCTTAGTCTTCGGGAAGATCCAGGAGACAGTCATCACTGGCAAATCCTAAATAAATTCCTAAGTCATCCCAAATAAATACAAACACATAACCAATCCTACACTGAAACAGTTACTCGACCAATTCTTGTCCACATAGCTGCACCTTCCTTTACAAATGATAACAGACGTGCACAAGTGTACTCTTGTGTGTAATATGTGTTGCCCTTTTTTTCCTCGAAATGTTACCAGTTAACTGTTTGGTGGAGAGTTTGTTCGTGCTACTTATTGCTTAGCCTGAAGATTTTTTGTTTATATGGCGCATAATTGTTTTCTAAAACATTATGTGTAAATTTCTTTTGAAGTTATAATCGATACTTCGTCATATACTCTTTTCTATAGAACTGGTGTGAACTTTTAAAATGTAATTCTTGTTAATGAATATTTTATTACTTTGCTATTATTCATGTTTTTAGCCATAAATTGTGTGTAAAACATATTTTATTTTCTTTAATGCTCTGCATCATCAGGTCATCACCTACTCCCTCGTTGGTGGTTTTGTAGGCCTTTGTCAAGCTGTCAGGAGCAGCTTTTTGCCTATAAACCCGCCAGAATCATTCTGGAAAATAAAATTGAATTGAATATTTTCTTCTCTTCCGGCAATCGATTTCCAGTGGGAATCTTTATTAGCATCCACTGCACGTGCGCAGCAAAATACACTTGCGCTTATCGTGGAAATGCATTGTACCGCTTAAATATCATCGTTAAATCTACAGATTGCGACTTAAAAGTCCTCTTGGCGCCTAGGAATACCGTATTGTGTGTTTTTATCGTAAAGACTTTCAGAATTTTTTTTACCTCAACCGCTGGCTCGTTTGCGGTGGAACTGCACACAGAGCTTGCGTATTATGGTAACTTTTGTATCGTACAAAGTTTTACAACGGTATTTTCTTAGTTGAGCCGTGAATGATGCAAAAGCGTAATCGTCTGCGTCGAGATCGGCGTACCGAAACCCAAAACACCGAGTTTTTGCTGAAGGGCGGCAGTAGCGCCATCTGTCTTCCACAACGAAATTAAACAAGAAAAACACAGCTCAGGACTTCGCGACGTCGTCCTCCGACGCTTTAGGAGAGCCACGAAAGCAGACGATATAAGCTGAATTGGATAAAGTCATTGGACGAAAAAACGACGTCAGACAATATTCTTTTAACGGCACAGCCTCGTTAAAATAGTTTTCTGGCATTTTTTCCGCTCAGTTGGCCGAAATTGCTCGAAGCGCTTCAGTTGAAGCAGACGAAAAGGCCGGAACGGCGTATTCAAAGGGCCCGCGCTCCATGCAACACTCGCCTTGGCGCCTTGTGATGCTTTCCACTCCAGAAGACAGATGGCGCTACTGCCAGGGCTGTGGCATGCTGCAAGTTGCGCGTCCGCGCCGAGGGTGGCGCCGTGGTCGAAACACTGATCTCCACTAGGGGAGCTGGATGCCGCATCGGGCGCCCGAAAGTGAAGCCACCGGAAGTAAGCGGCCTTGTCCCGGAAGTCAGCCTTTGGCAGTGCATGAAATCGGAGCTCAGTACGGTTTTTCAGTTCCAGTTTTGTTTTCCCACTTAGCATTTCGTCTTTTCGCCGTTCTCGTCTTTTTCCATGACAATGCCTACCTTTTGCGCCGCCAACTGAGCGAGGAGACCAGCGAAGTCTTCGGGAAGGACGTTTCAAAAATAAGGGCCCATTGCATTTCAATGGGGCGACACTAGCAGACGACAGGACGCCGCTACGCACAGCAAGTATGGAGCCTCGTCTACTCGGCTCGGTGTCGTCTCGTTTGCCTAGCTTCGCCAACTGTGCTCTTTACTGCGATGCTTGTTCCCACGCTCAAGCCCAAGTTATGCTATCAATGGGGGATAAATATAAGAAAGAATAGGTTGAAACATTCACCAGGCAGCTTACTTTGAAGCGACCATTTTACCGAATTATGTTTAGACCGAACCGGAGTGAGGGCTAGGCTACTATCTTGTGAGTTGTCGACGGTGTTCGGTTGGTTCACATTAGCGCCTCCAAAAGGTATGGTACTGCTTTTTCGACGGAGCGTGTCATGTACTGTTTCGTGTTGTAGCAAGTTAAGCCTGAATGGTCTTTCGTGGTGCTTGGTGCAGTTGACTTCAACAGCGCTTCTCACGCGCACTGCACCATTCGCCTTTCTTGTCAGTCGTTCCTCTCGCGCTGTGCCTTTCTTTGCTGCACGAAAATTAGGTTTTAAGGTGACCTAGCCTCATCGTCATTCCACTACTTCTCCTTTACGCTCGGAATACAAGAACCAGGCAAGAACATAGTGTTTAATGCACGTACCCCTTTGCCGAGGCAGGGTGAGACCTGCATGCCTGTTTTCTTCACTTTCGCAGAAATTACAGGGTTCTGCACACAATGCTCACATTTCTCACGTTCAGCTTGCTTGTTCCTTTCATATAACAGCAGACATCACACGAAAACAACGCAAAAAACTGAGAACGAAAGGGCGAAAGACACGACTTTTTGCATTGAAATACACAGCAGACACCCGACTTCCGGGACAAGCGGTCCAACTTCCGGTGGCTTCACTCGCGCTCGTCTCGGAAAGTGGGAATGCGGCATCCAGCCACCTAGTGGAGATCAGTGGGTCGAAACGATTGCAGCGATCCTGGTATCGGCGGTAAACGCGGCTGCAGTTAAGCCTAATAAAAGTGAAATTTTTCGACCACTACCAATAATAAAAACATGCTTATGAACTAAATTATGACCAGCCATAGGTATTAAAAATAAGATATCAAAGAAATTAGTTGCGAAGATGACGACGCGGGTAACGCGGCAGCAGACGACAAGCAGACGACGGCCGGTCAGCCGCGCAAGCGAAAACGGCGACGTCGGCGACATTCGCACTGCAGCAGCGTCATTGGCGTCATGTCGAGTCACACAGTGAGCTTTTCTTGGAGTCTTTATACTAAGAACTAGCACTGCAGCATATTATGTTGTCCCTAGCCCAACGCACTGTGATTTCGTCTACATGAGTCAAAGGTTGAAATTTTTCGCTGCCTTTCTCTGCGTGTGTTTATTCATAGTCACAGACTGATGCGTTTCAATACATGTCAGATGTTTTACTTCCCTGCTATCTACCTAAATCTCTGACAAAGTCGCGACAAACCTATATTCACTCATGTAGCATTTTATTATGTACACTGTACCTACCTTGATACCTTTTTTTTTATCCCCTATAATATATTCTCTGTGCTTTCATGTCTTCTAAGTTTACATAATGGTGTTTTTTTTATTTTGATTTTTAGGATGCCTGTTACTGATACTGCAATGCCACTGATGCCTAAAATCACTTTTTGAACATAGTTTGTCTCTGCTGATGTTCTTTTAATAAATTGTTCTTTGTAGAAAACCATTTACGCTTTTCGTTCTCGAGCGAGCGCAGCTGCTAAGCAGTCGCGCCGCTCGCCACCATGCACCATGCTACATCAACAGACACATCTAAATATAAAAGCGAGTGAGCAGATTCCGTAAGTACTTAGGAAATCAAGCGTGAATGCAGCGCGGGATCAGTTAATCACCAGTATTTACAAAGCTTGGATCAAGCTAGCGGCCGCCAGCACCAGCAACGCGCGAGTACAGTGCCTGTAGCGCGAGCACCCGGCCACAACCAGCCGCTACAGCCGCCTAAACGCGAGCCGCCATATTGGATTTTTTATGCGTTTACCGCCTCTCCCAGGTGCCGCCACCATCGCCTTCCAAAAAAAACGTCCCCTTTGGTTCTATGAGAGTGTCACACCGCCGCCATTCAGCAAAAACTCGGTGTTTTGGGTTTCGGTACGCCGATCTCGACGCAGACGATTACGCTTTTGCATCAGTCACGGCTCAACTAAGTAAATACCGTTGTAAAACTTCGTACAATACAAAAGTTACCATAATACGCAAGCTCTGTGGGCAGTTTCACCGCAAACGAGCCAGCGGTTGAGGTAAGAAAAATTTTGAAAGTCTTTACGATAAAAGCGCACAATACGGTACATGACGTTCAGATTGAAAACCTATGTAAAGTGCTGAAGGGCCGCACTTCCTTGCTGACGAATCGGCACTTTACCATAGATGCTACGTTCTTGAGGGGACGTAACCATTTACGTGCCCGGGGCTGAACGAGCACATTACTGAGAGAGAGAGAGAGCGAGAGACTCTTTAATGAAGAGCATAGAATTTAGCCGGCGTTTAAAAATCGCTGGCATGTTACTCTGCGTAGGGAGGGGAATTTGGGAGATAAAGACAGAAGGAGAGCAGAGTGGAAGAGGTAAAAAAAAAAACGAAGATAAAATGCGGCCATGAAATGGGTACTAAGGATGCAATGGCGAGTATTGATGTAACCTATGGAATAATGGAGTGCATAGTCCGTCAAATGGGCTGACGAAGTTCACTGCATGAAGAATGCATGAAGGTGACGTGCAAGTGAATTTAAAGCTTATCGAGATTTCCAATGTCTTTTAAATATGTGAATAGAAAAGTCATTGCAAGCTTCTGTTGCCTAAGGCAGGCTAAGGGACCTAAAACTTTGTTCATTGTAAGGGGCACTGAGCAGAGCTTCTGTATGCAATGTTCATAGTACGCACGCTCGTTGCCCGCAGCTGCTGACCAGCTCCTCTTCTTTCCAGTCGGGACGCGCAGCTCGGACGGTCTGCAGAGGTCTGATGTCGACTTCGCTTTCATGAAAGTCAAAATATTTCTTGTTCTATATGTTTATTTCTCTTTCTGTTCAAATTGGCAGCGCCGTGCTTGTCACGGTGTCAGATGGGCATGCCAATGCAGCCTCCAAGTCTGGACTTGTTTGCACTAGTATGACTGTGTATGTTATCATGGAGCCCGCCATCTGAAAAAAAAAACATGGTAATCAGAATGAACATGGAGCGTGAATCGCAAAACAAAATATCGTGTTTGGCACTCATACATTGCGTATGGTATATCAGACTTAAAATTATTTGGTAATTATCCTCATCATCAGCCTGACTACACCCACTGCAGGGCAAAGGCCTCTCCCATGTCTCTCCAATTAACCCTGTCCTTTGCCAGTTGCGGTCGCTGTATCCCCGCAAACTTCTTAATCTCATCCCCCCACTTAACTTTCTGCCGTCCCCTGCTACGTTTGCCTTCTTTTGAAATCCACTCCGTTACCCTTAAGGACCAGCGGTTATCTTGCCTTCGCATTACATGCCGAAGCCCATTTCTTCCTCTTGATTTGTCGCGTTCGCCAAATCTAAAAAAAAAAAACAAATTAAGGGGGGCACTTTGTTGACCTAAGTGCGGTCAGGCGAGAACCTTAGGCGCAGTGTTGCTGCTTGTGTCACTGATGTGTGGTTAAGATGTTAAGCTTCGCCTCTAAGAGTGGAACGCGACAGCGTCTTGCAACACTGCCAGGGAGTCCACAGAACGCCATCGCCCGTTCGGCTCTACGCCTTGTTCGTCGGTAAATTGGTTTTTGAGGAAAGAAAATATCTGTCTCGCATATCTCGGTGGCCACCTGAACCTCGCCGCAAGGTAAGGGAGGAAGATGGGAGTGAACGAAATGAGTGTATTCACTAGACGCGCCTTTGTTCATTCCAAACCATCCAGCTGGCGTGGTGGAGTGGTTAGCGTGCTCGTCTCGCACTCCGGAGACCTCGGTTCGGTTCCCCAACTCGACCAATTTCCTACACGGTTTTATTTACCTTTCTGGTCTGACTAGAAAGGTTAATTAGGCTAATTGGTTATATAACTAATTGACTAAACCCAGTTCCACTTACTTGGGGCATCACTATACCATCATTTTAATTGGTTGCATGGTTATTAGCCAAAATACAATTGGCTCCGTTTGAAATTTGCTCACTGTAACCATTTAGACCAATTGAAAAGCGTGACATTTCTGTCGAGAACTCCTGCTTACAACGATGAAGCATTAAAGGCTTCCGCCTTAAAAACTTTGCGACACTATTGGTTCCGCGTTGATATCGGAGGAGGCGCTGCAGTATGAAGTATATTAGGCTCGACATTCGGAAGAGGGGCAACATATTATTGCGCATTCCTTTCGGCGTTCACAAGACGGCGCCAGCTAGCATTAACTATCTGTGCCAGCAGCCTGCTTTCAAAATGCAAAGGGAGCATTTATTACATGAGGGAGAAAGCTTGTCATTTTTCTCCGCCAGTTTATGGGGCAGGTTGATTATGAGAGCGCGTTCACTGTGGGAGTAATTACGGTGCATGCACAAATCAGTGCAAGCAAGCAGTAAACACGCGAAAGGAAGGTAATGCCGATCGACATATATTTAGAACTACTTACGGAAACGAGCAATCCCAAGTTTATTTTGAAGAAATCGCTCCCATTGAGATAGATGTCGTCCGGGTCAATGCTGTCGTGCAAGTGTTGGACCTAAGGGGAAATTAACAGTTAGCCGGTTGCAGTGAAGCCATGACGCTAGACGGGACAGAGGCTGCAATGGTAATAGCTTAATGCTCTACGAGTCACAAAGAAACACAGAGGAGATGATTGGACGCAAGATCAGAATTCAAACAATTTCTCTTTTATTGCGAAATCAATACTACGCTCATGAACGGCCTTTCGCGTAGCGGCGACCGGTGGCAAAGGTAGCCACGTTTGACCTCTAGAATGACCTCTGACGTCATACCAGGGTGAGAGATGGGCTACCAAGTCGAGTCGTCGCGCGGCGGCGGCGGGTAGCCACTCGTGACATTTAGAATGACCACTGACGTCATGCCATGCCTAGTGACATCATAGCGTGACGTCATACCAGGGTGAGAGGGGCTACCAAGTCGAGTCGTTGCGCAGCGGCGGCCGGTAGCCACGCGTGACATTTAGAATGACCTCTGACGTCATGCCATGCCTAGTGACGTCAAAGCGTGACGTCATGCCAGGGTGAGAGATGGGCTACCAAGCCGAGTCGTCGCGCAGCGGCGGCCGGTAGCCACGCGTGACCTGTAGACGCGGCGCACTGCGTTCCTTCTGTTAGAGGCGCTGCGCTTTTGCTTTCGCAACCTAACAGGCTTAACCAAAGCTAAGCCCCCGCCAATTTTTTCCTTTGTGAGAGTACTTTGCTTTTTAAAAACTGAAGCACGCAAGAAGATAATAGATGGATAGAGAAGGTAATAAATAAGTGCTTAGGCTCTCCCCTGAACGCTGAACGCTGGTACATTACGCAATAGCTGAATAAGCGATCTGTTCTTTTTAGCAAAAGCGGTGGGAGTTAGCGAGCTGATTGCGTTCGTTCTTTGTATAACGGTGTTTCATAATATGCACCTCTGTTTACACTTCTAAGTTGAGTCTAAGCGCGCAAAAAAACACTCAGCTCCTTACACCACTTGTAATTCACTTCTAACTTAACGCTACTTGTCACCAGTGAAACGAGTGATCATCTTACCTGGAGGCTATAAGCAATGGTGCGCTCCATAGTTATCGTCCTTCGGCACGAATTCTTGATATCTTTAAACTAAAAGCAAAGAAGTGAAGGTAGGTGTTCATAATTAATAATACACATATGTCGCTCCCACGTCGCTGATATTCGAGGCGTTCAAGAGCATGTAAGCACATTGAATGCTGAGCACTTCTGGTGTGACAGTTCAGCCTCAAGAAAAAAAGTATACTGGCGGGGAAAATTGAGATTGCATTAATGGCTTAATGGTGATTTGAGCGGAATTGGTCATTCTCTACCTTACACTAGTTCATAGATCCCTGGGGGTCCTAATACTACTCCGGGCTCAATGACGCAGCGGTTAAGCGATGCGCCACTGCCCCGGCTTTTGGCTCTTTGAAACCCAGTCACCGGCAATGCTTAAAAGACACCGGTTGCTATTCCCGAGCCTCTCGCGACCAATCCTTGAACTGCTACCTACCACGGTAAGCAATTTGGTTACGATCCGGCCTGAATAATAAGCTGACGTCACACGGTCACGCGACCTGTCTATAGGTTGCTTCTTTGAGGATTTTTTGCTCACGCCGCCGCTGCCGACGACGACAAAGGCGGGTCTTCATATATGGACGAGACAATTAACACTGTCTCATTAATACGTATACCTGCCCCACCTATGAGTTATGACAAAAATTATACATTTATTTCTCCCTGTAACAATTTTATCGTGTGTTTGAAGTAATAAAAGCGGTAATTTATTTTCTATTACCCATTGTTTTGAAAGGTAAGATATTTGCAGCAATAAAATGAAGCACCATGCGTTTGAAATCACCGAACGTCAGCAGGACGGATAGGGCATCCCAGAGCTACATTGCTCTTTCCGGAAATGCAATGAAAATAGTTTCGAGGTAACTCCCAGTAAACATATTAACTCGATGTGGCCTCCTGTCTCTAGTGGTCTTTTCGAAGCGCATTTACATTGCAATCACAATGCGAGGTAAGCTATCAATGTTTATAATTTTGTCAGGGCCACATTGACACACGTGAAGTGGTGATGCTCGTAGCTGTGACATTGTTTTTCAGCAAAGCTTCGTTGTTGTGTTGTGAAAATACATTTATCTGTGTTATTTAGCGCTCACCAATACCTTCAAAAATGTACTTCCAACTAGCCCCAGTAGTAGCTCGCTCGGCTGCTGACCCGAAAGACGCGGGTTCGATCCCGGCCGCGGCGGCTGAATTTCGATGAAGGCGAAATTCTAGAGGCCCGTGTGCTGTGCGATGTCAGTGCACATTAAAGAACCCCAGGTGGTCCAAATTTCCGGAGCCCTTCACTACGGCGTCCCTCAGAGTCTGAGTTGCTTTGGGACGTTAAACCCCAATAAACCAATAAACCAATCTTTTGACATTTATCTGGTTAGGCTTCTATATTTTGGTATTACAAACCACGATTGCCATACACTCATTTTAACGTTTCAATGTCTGCTTCTTGCAGGTATAAAACTGCGCCTAAATGCAAGCGAAATTCAATTTAGACTACATACCAGAACGTTGGTGTTTGGTAAAATGCATAACACTGTATGAAATTCAGATGATGAGTAGATACTCAATCTCAGCATCCGGCACTCGCAAGCACTCTGGTACTACAGAAACTTAACCCAAAAAAACATTACTTACAGCGTTGGACAGTGATTGGCTGACTTTCGCCAGCTTGAAGAACTCGTAACAAGAGAATGCCGAGTAGCCGATGGCAATCCATAGCTCAGTCCTCTTCATTCCTTCAGTGATGATAGTAAACAGGGAGATACACGTCACTAAGAGAATTAACGCGCTGGACACTACAATCGACCTCTGCCAGATACCACTGATGTCGTTCTTGAGTTCCAGGACCGTGCACAGGTGTAGCCTCACCGCTTGCACTTTCTTCGCCGCCTCCACTTCACAGCCGAGAACATTGTGGCCTACATGGTCTCCCAACTTTTCCTTCAAGAAAATCACGTAAGATACCAGCACCTCAGCCGAATGTCGCAGAGTCATAAAGAAAACACCATCGTACGCATAGAACAGCACTGCAGCGAAGAAGCCGCATACCCTGGCGACGATCTCTCGTAAGTTTAGCTGAGCATCAGTGTGAACCTTCTGTGCCTGGTGGAACAGCGCCATCGTATAGCTTGTGTGGTAAACGACTAGCATCATAATTGCTGACGCATCAGACCACAAGAATCGCTTCTGGCTGCAACACGTACACGCCGGAATATTGATCTCTTTCTCGAAACGGCCGGCTTTCGCGAAGAAGTCGAGAATCCTGCGGCAACCAAGGATCATTGTCAGAAAATTATTGCTGGCGTTGACAATGACAACGACGTGAAGAAGTACGAGAAGGGACTTCGTGAAGAGTTGCTGCGTGTCGCTCAGTTCAATCGCATCGCGGGTAACAACGTCGATCTCGAACCACAGATAGAAGGCGAAGCATGCTGCTGCGTAAACGGTATACCAGTGGAGCCAGACGATCTTGGGATATCTGAAAGCATAGAAACGACGTTCTGAAATAAAGGAGGACTGCGGATAACACAAAAGAGGCCGCACTAAATTGGGCTTAAGCCGCACTTCTTGATTTATGGAGTGACGTAGCTTACCACAATCGTCATACTGAATGCTTTGAATAGTAGAGTGACACACGGTTCGAAACCTCTGTCGGTAAGTTTTCATCCAATTCTTAAGTGTTTCTCATCACAAACAAGAGTAATACATTTTGAACTGATATGTTATGAGACTTCTTTACCAATAGCTGAAACATGAGCATTCACACTTACCTGTACCCTGGCTTCAAAAATTAAATGTTATAAAAGTTCTTCGCGTATGTTATTACTGAAGAATTTATTTGTGGGTGTCATAACGCAAGAAAATAGTAAGTTCAGTATCTGAGAACAAGTCTTGAAAAATTTAACTGATCAGGTAATGACAGGCAGAAATTCACAAGAATGGAGACAAATCTATGTTCAAACATATTTGCTTGCACACAACATATACCAAGTTAGGGTTGCAGGCTAAGGTTACATGTTTTGTGTCGATTATCGGCACAAGATCACTGCCAATGATGTTTATCCGCTGCTCTGAATCGACGACGCCCTTGGCTGCTTAGAGGGCACGGAATTTTTTTTTTAATTTTTAGACCTGCGATTGCTGTACTGGCAGGTCCCTGTGGCGGATGCTGGCCGTGCCAAAATGACTTTTGTGACACCATATGGCCTATAGCAATTTAACGTCATGCCTTTCAGACTTTCTAATGCCCCGGTGACTTTCGAGCGCATGACAGGCTCCATTTTGCGCGGCCTGGAGTGGAAAATGTGCCTGTGGTACTTCGACGACATTTTCTTCTCTCCCAGTTTCTAGACGCACCTTCTCCGCTTGGAGCACTTGCTGACATGTTTAAATGAAGGGGGGATCCAAGTTAATCTAAAGAACTCTCGCTTTTGCGCTCGCGAACTGACAGTTTTAGGTCACATAGTCTCTAAAGACGGTGTGTGTGCTTCCTGACTCTGCCAAAGATTGTGCCGTCGCTGAGTTCCCCAAGCCGTCAACTCTGACGGAATTGCGCAGCTTTCTCGGCTTGTGTTTTTACTTTAGACGTTTTGTCTGAAATTTGGGCTCTATCATCGCGCCACTGACGAACCTTCTTCGCAGCGACAGCGACCTGTCGTGTCGGTCACGTGCCTGCGACGAAGCGTTCATCACCTTGCGCGTCTGCTCAGCGCGCCCCCATTTTGCAACACTTTGACCCAACTACTCCCACCGAAATTCACACACCGATGCCAGTGGCGTTCACCTTGGAGTTGTACTTACGCAACATAAAGCTGGGTTTTACGAGTATGCACTAGATTACGCGAGCCGTGCCCTAACAAAACCGGAATCGAGCTACTCCGGCACCGAGAATGAATGCTTGATCATTGGCGATCGGAAAGTTTCGCCCTTACGTTTACTGCCGCCTTTTCGACATCCATTCCCTGTGTTGGATGTCCTCCTTGAAAGACCTTACAGGCCGCCTCGCTCGTTGGACCCTACGTCTACAAGAATACGATATCCGCGTCATCTATCGCTCCGGGCAAAAACCGACGCTTTGTCCCGCTCTCCGCTGCCGCTTGAGTGTCTGCCACTCGCAAGTCAGTTGCTGTGCAACATGTGCAGCGGGTAACCAGAGGGCCCCTGAATAGCTTCTCTTCTGAGCTCTACCGCCAATTCCTCAGCAGCGCCAGTGCCTCGTGCCCTAACTTCGCCATTTGTGATGGGCTCCTGCACCACCGCTGCCTATCGTCGTCCTTACAGTACCAATAACGGCATTAAGGGGTTCCTTGAAATCTGGATTGTTTTCTTGGTCGACGCAAGTTTGGAACAATAATTTACAAAGAAATTCGCCTCTGCTGGCAATTTTCCGCAGTCGCAACCTTTTTCAATGATTATATGCAGACTTCCGATGTCATGTGAGCAAACACTCGGCTTTTTGTTGCTCCTACCTGGGGGGCTTGGCAAACATGTCCTTGACGAAGAAGCAGCCACAGAGGCGGTAAAAGCGTGCTTGAAGAGCAAAACTTCGGAGCATGTTGCTGTACTGTGATGGTTTGTGCTTGTCCTCTTGGCGAGAGCCCTTGATGTCACCCATGGCAGGCGCCACATCAACGGTGTAGGAGCCGGTTGCCGAGCGCTTCGTTCGCTGGATACCGAGCTCTGACCTGTTCATATTAGCGCTCGTGGTAAAACCTGCAGAAATGAGGCGGAAAAAAGACTTTATATTGTCCACTTCCCTACAAGTGTTATGGGACGGCGTTTTCGAGTTTTATTGGGAATACTGCCGCCAAGAAATTGGCGTGTGCCATTAATATAGAAGACCTTGGAGCACGTTTGTCAATGACTGTTATTGCAAGGAGATTTGTCAGCTTTGACAGCCATTCACGCCAGTGTAGGAAGAGCTGGGTGCAGTCGGCAGAGTTGTTTATCATGGCAGTAACAGCATTATTTAGGCTTTAATGGCGTTGCGTCACCTAAGATGATAGTGAACAAAATGCAGGATGATGAACAGAACTTCAAAATGGAGCTCAAAATTCGCGACAAATTTTTGTTCAAACACAAAAGAAGAAATATCTTTGCTATAACAGGTGAAAGGGAATGGAGGATACTGGTGCCACTGGGAAAAGAGTTTCCTTTTTCAATAGATTGAGGTGATCAATAACGAATAAAAAGTCATGGTTAGAAGGTACCTATTGACCAGTCTTGCCGAAACAATATCGTCGTAATGGTCCGGCAGCCAACCTCAGCGCACAAAGAGCGAATGCTATGAAAGGAATGGTGACAGCGCAGTCAGCTGACCCTGAACACGCTCACATCAAAATCCCATTTAATAATAAATAAAGTTTCGAATTGGTCGCACACGTATTCTGTTACTACAGCATACCAGAATATAGAGAATATTGTTTCCTATAGTTGAATTGTGCTGATAAGCTGGCCGTATTTTGCTGCTGGGCGCCAATTTTCAGATTAAATTCTGCTAGTGCTTGATGCATCTCAAACACATACCGGCAGAGACACGTTACAACTTACAACCTCCAGAAGTATATGGAGCTTCCGGTGAATTGGAAAGTAAGGTTAACAAATAGCGGAAAGGATAATGCTTTTTCTAGCTCAACATAATCATGAACCGAGCCCTTGAGGCTTAAAGAACCCTTCCCTTGGACGAACGGCTTGAAGTACTTCATAATAACCGAATTGAACGCTGTTTAATATTTAAATTCAAACTGCTCATAAAGAAGACATTTCTTTTTTTTTACACATCATCCTGCATAATGATTAGCTTTCTTTACAGGCACCACATCATGCGATATTGTGAATGATTTTTTGTGTGGTACTCAGGCTTCTGTTACGCTTCTGTTACGCTTAAGAAGAAAGTTTGCACTGCCTAGTGGCATGAGTTGGCGTGATAAAAAAAAAACGACTTTGAGAAAACAACCCACTACAAGAAATTGCGCCCACGAAGTAGAAGAAGCTTTTTTTTTAAAGAAGACATCAATGTGATTTAGGCGTTTGTAACGACTACACATTAAGACTCCCAACAATGAGTAATACTTGTTGGGGGGCTAGTTGGTACATGCTTCCAGAAAATGGTTGTAGCGCCGAAACAGACAACAGACCCGTCTAGCTTTCCCGTCTAGCTTTCTGTGTGTTGTCTGTTTCGGCGCTACAACCATTCTCTCCCAACCATATTTAAGATAACTTCCAAAGCTCGTTTTAAAGTCAAGGACTTGGAAATAAAAGTTCGCTTGCAGTATGCGTTATCTCTTGATTTATAAAAAAGAACGTGTTCTTGCTGCCAGAGATTCCAGTAATGATTTTCTCGAATTATAGCACAATGACTGAAAGTCCACCGGACGTCACTGCATTGTGTTGTGCAATGTTGGAAAAATATTGGTCAACCATACCTTCGGTGGGTCAGCTTCGAGGTGGTCTTTTCAGCACGTGGTTATTTGCTGAAACACGTTAGGACTGAAGGAAGATGATATTTGCTGAAGTGCAGAGGAAAGCTTAGCGCTAAGGCGAATCGTAATAAACAGATCTTGGGAATCCTTGCCAGAGGACCACCCGCCCAGGCGCCAGGCTGTGTACGAACAAGAAGCGTCCTCCTCTGTGATGATGTCCATGCAGTATTTCCACCTATTCAAACGAAGCGGAATAGCGTGTCAACGCTTATCTTTCCCAGTAAATATTTCGCCATGCAGCGACTGGGGCTGAGGAGAAAACGCTGTCCCATGCTAACGACCATTACTGGTCTCAACGAGGCCCCTAACAGGTATTTCAGTCATTTTCGATTACACCTCCATCCTGTAAGTACTGTCCACACGACGCGACGGTTGATCACGCCTAGGCTATTAACGGGAGCCTAAGTGGAGCTACACGAATGCGGCCCTTGACCCAGCCAGTGGCGTGGGTAAAGGCAGACGTTGCCATGGCGCCAAGCGAAGTCAGTACCGTGGTATGTGGGGCGGTCGCGTTCTTTATTTATGCAAAAGTAGTGTTTGGGGCAGTTTTTTTTTTGTTCATATAGCGTCGCTGTGGTGCAATGCACTTTGCTGTCGGTTGTGTCTGTAAGGCCCTCATAATGACTACTGCTGTTGTCGGGGTTCTGAAGCGATGAAATGCACTGAACGTAGGTTAAAGAAAAAGTACGACATACTCGAGAAATCAATCCACGAACTTGAACGGTGTACACAAGAACCGTTTTTCCTTTAGTCTGTATTCGATTAAAGAACAAAAGTCATGAGTTTGCTTCGTTAAAAAAAATAAAAGTACTGGACTGCTGTTATCTTCTTACCTGGTTCTATTTTCCTTGTGTTTGCACCCCTGTCAGTAGATATACTAAAGAAGTAGGAGATATCAGTTAGGACAAAAATGACAAAGTCCTTCAGTGCTTGGGACCGGAGGAAGCTGGCTACAGATAGCAGCGTTCAGATAAATATGTTGAAGGTACTTAATGGGCAGTCAACATGATACAGCTTTTGATGGTGGAAAGCTGCGTCAGTGCTGTGAGCGAGGCAATGTGATTTTTTTTTTTCAAATCATTCACATCACTCGACTATAATGACGCGGTCGTTGCTTCATAATAAAAATGGTATTAGCCTTCTGTGCCTCAGGACAATTGCTCATTCCCATATGGCCTAGCTATTCGTCAGCGGATAAGGCCTTCGTTAGGCACAGTTCCATGCTTGTAATTTTAGCAGATACATGAAAACGTAAAGAACATTATTATTAGTGAACAACAAACGTAACTTTATAAAACCTCTGTAGCCACATTATCACGGCCTTCTGATTGCTTCCAGAATCCTAATACTTCATACATGTCTTAGATACAACCTGGGGAATGTGGTCTATACTTGAGAACACAAAAATTACGGAGGGCACGGAGGCTACTCGCGTGCTTTCAATGAGAAAGCATTGTTTTCTATTTCTGTCTCCTTGTATATGTATTTCCATTTTTTATTTCGCTTTTGCGTTCTAATCGCACACCTACTCGTTAGCATGCAGTCGTAAGGCAACGCATACAGGGTGTTTCACGTAACTTGAACCAAGAATTTTAAAAAGTGGCCTACCGCAGCTTGCTGAAACCAACGATACATTGTTTGCCATCATGTGGCGCTCCTCAGAATACTTTTTATTGCGCTTAATTAGTCAATTAACTAAGATGAATTATGCAAATTTTGAAATATTCATTTTAGTGCCAAGACAGTTACGTTAGGTAACTGTCTCAACGGCGTTCTCAACGGCGTTTCGAGAAAACGGAGCGTGCCCACTGACCGCGGCCGCCGCCGCCCCTCTTAGCAGCGGCTTGACAGTGCGTAGCGACGAGGCGGCCGTTCACTTCGCCACGGTCAGCGGGCACGCTCGGTTGTCTCGAAACACCGTTGAGAGCGCTGCAATTTGGCAACGCACGAGCGTAGTCACGTGGTATTTTTTTTCACATTTCGCGGGCTTTCTCTAGATGCCGGAAAAAAGGACCCCGTAGGAGATATGATGCTAGAATAAACTGGGTCGTTTTTTTATAAACCTGGTCTACAACCTAACGTAACGGTCTTGGCACTAAGATCAATATTTGAAAGTTTGCATAATTCATCTTCGTTAACTAACTAATTAAGCGCAATCAAAAAAATACTCTGAGGAGCGAAACATGATGACGAACAATGTATTGTTGGTTTCAGTGGGCGGCTCTTTACCGCTTTTTTTAAATCCTTGGTTCAAGTTACGTGAAACACCCTGCATACTAGGTTCACCTTAGTTCACTAAGCGCTGTTTTGTGGACTACGGGTTGCGTGCTAGCCTCGCAATCAATTCCCCGCACCTTGGGAAGGAACTCTCTTTGCGGAGTCCCGTGGTCTTGGGAAGGCACTTTTTCAGGACATCAAGTTGCGTTGCCGATGAGCCATGTAGCGCTTACGCAACAAAATGACCAGTCGGGATTAGGAAACCCCCGGACCGTTAGCCAACTTCCCGAAAAGAGGACGTCTTATTTGTCTTGGCAAATGAACTTATGAGTTATGAGCCCATATGAGTTATGAGTTTTCTCTGATAAGTTTTCGGATAAGTATTTGCTTCACATTATGGACTGAAGAAGATAGCATTGGAAGCTAGCTGCATTTTTGGTGCCTCGTACGTCTTTTTTTTTAATTTGGCAAAGTCCTATTTGCCTTTGGCGTGAGTAAGTTAAAAGTGGCCGGTTTTGTAGCTTCTTTATTTACACTGTGTTTTTATTTCACTGCTGTTGAAAATTTGATGACAGCTGGTCAGTTGTGTATCTAGTCCCTGAGGCTTGCGAATTTTAGAGAAATCGTTCACTGTGAACGGCGGGTAGAATGCTCCACTAAGCAGTGGAATTGATGTCCGGAAGCCGAGTGGAGTTGTATAGGAAACCGTCCACGGAACTGCGGCTTGTCTGTACAAGTATGACAGTGTAGGTGATTATCGCAGCTGCCATCTGAAAAGAAAGTATAAGGAGAAAGGTGTGTGGAAGCAAAGTGGGAAAGATGCACTCTTAACACGGAGCGCGATTGGGCACCGTTGGCCTTAGTCAAGGACTGCTGCGGCTGCACTCTTGAGCTTGACTCATATCCTCAGCGTATTCATAACTTTTCTTGAGAGACATGAACTACTGACCATTGTGAACCAAAATACATTTTAGTAATTCAGTCCCCCATATTAGGCTGCCCCACTTCCAAGTTGCAAACGACACGAGCATTTTTATAACATTTATACGAGACAGATATAGAGCATGGAAATCGAAACAAGAGAGCGCAATGCCACGGAAGAAGTAGCAAGACAGCATTTCTTCCTTTTCTAAGCTGCTTTTATTCGAGAAAAAACGCTAGGAAGCTAGAATGAAGTATTATTTCCTTGAAAGCTTACTAAAGTTAATTTAACGGTTACTATGCGTTAAAAACCTTCCTTTCTCTATAAACCTAAAACATCTGTTGTTGCGATTCAGTTATCTGGTGCTGATATGACTTCGGCTTGCAATGCCGTACACGACCTCTTACCGAGACTAGCAGGGACATGTCCAGTTTGAAGAAGGCGCCTCCTGCCAAGCCAAGCTCCGCCGGATCGATGCAGTCATGGAGGTACTGAGTCTGCATAAACGAATGAGTCAGTTTTATGTCATGAAATCTTTTAGTAGCTTATTATTCCCCGTTACGCGGTCTGATTTGCAATGCCATAGAATCCACGAAATTCAGACGTAGGCATCTTACAAAAACGGTATAAACTGTTCACCGATCCCAGTAGTCTCGCCCTTTATCTGTGGGACCAACACAGTTCCCACTTCGAGTTATTGATCAATTCGCTCTCGCCTTACCATAAGCTTGCCGTCCCGGTTAGCTCAGTTAAGAGAGCGACTGCTCCGTTGAAGCGGTGGTCCCGGGTTCGAACCCCGGACCAGGCCGAATTTTTCTTTAACTACGAAGTTTCTGAGAAAGCTGTATAGCTTTCCTTTGTAGCCGTATGGCTGCGCTCGGGTGGATACCATTGAGTAATTACTCCCTTATTAGTAACGGAAATCGGCAAAAAATTGTGTTTGCAGCCCCAGTAGGTTTAAATCACTCCCGGAGCTCTATGCGGGTAAGCTGGAAATAATAAAAGGGATGCAGCCAAAGCTGTGAAAAGACAGAATTCACACTGAAGAGTTCTGGCCCTTTAGCGAGCTCAATTGGGAATCCCATTCCCTCGGTTGAAACAGCGTGCTCGCCCAGTTTGAACGCAGCAGCGTTAAGGGTCCTGTTGAGAGGAAAATTCGGCGACCACCTTGTAGTAACTGCCGGTCGCATGGTCAGAACATTACCAAAACGTAATTAGGACATGTAAGTGTACAAAGTAAATGAATTGAGCTCAAAGCAAAATTGGGGTAATTTGTCGGGAGTCCAACCCCTGATTCTTGGGTTGCGAGTCAGACAAGCTACCCCCAGATAGCGCAGGCGCATTCGCACGGCTTGGTAAAGTGGTGCTTTATGCGCATGTAGTCGAGCGGCCTCTCATATTATAAGTTGTTGTGAAAGAGGAAACAGTGTCCATGACTGCGTGGCCAGGAGAAAACGCTGGCCGTACCCGTTAACGCTGTCACGTCATACCTTTAAACATAAAATTTCTTACTATTGCCTAGAGGGAAATCTGGCGGCGCTGCACTTCAGCCACCATGGACGCCCAAAGCATCATGGGGCGGTGAGCTACTTGTTGCGGGACAGTCGTAGTTTTTCGGGAACACGGAGTGGCACTACTAAGATGTTTCATTCCGAAAACGCTGTTCGTGTGTGCGCAGACGACTTTCGCGCGAACGCAGGGGGCAAAACCCATAGTAGTGAAAACGCGACGACACACGACGCCAATAAAAGGTTTCACTTTTCTGAAATGCCATTAAAAACCTCTTATAGTGCTTAAACAACAACATTGTTTTTGAAATCATATTTATTTTTAAAAGTGCGCCTGTTAATTACGAAATATTAGCTTTTGTAGTGTTCATTACTTGGCCAAAAGGAGAGCTAGCCATCCCTTATTTTGGGCGAACTTTGCACTTAAATGCTTTTCTGCTCGTTAGTTGCAATTTACAGACAGGATATTTATTTATTTATTTCATATACCCTCAGGGCCATTGGCATTAGAGAGGGGAGTGGTTACAGGTGAAAAAAAAACAACAATACAATAAACGATATGGGGCTATTATCAAAAAAGTTACAGATGTGTCTAATCATACAATGTTAGCTAAGGTGTTCTTGAAAAGTTGGTAATCTTTGATGGTTGCTGTTGGTGCGGGAAGGTGATTCCACTCTGCTGCTGTTCGAGGTAAAAATGACTGAAAGAAAGCGTTAGTTCTGCAAAATGGGACACCGACTTTGTAGGCATGATCTAATCTTGATGATAGGTGATGCGGGGAGGAGAGTAATTCACTGCGCAGGTGTGGATGATGAAAGATCTTATGGAATAGGCAGATACGAAACATTTTGCGACGTGAAGCTAAGGATGGCAGATTAAGGTTTGATTTCATTGAAGATATGCTAGCGGTCCTATTATAGTTGGAGAGAATGAAACGGGCTGCGTTATGTTCGACCATTTCGAGTGAATGAATAAGGTTTTCATGATGAGGGTCCCAGGTGGATGCGGCATATTCTAGTTTTGGACGTTTTAATGTCTTGTACAATAGCAGTTTGAGGGATGAAGGAGCTCTGGCGAAGTTGCGGCGGATGTAACCCAGCATACGATTGGCGTTGTTAACTATGTATGTGATATGTAGAGACCAAGTGAGAGTTGAAGTGATGTGCACACCAAGGTACTTGTATGAGTGTACTGATTCTAAGGGAATATGATTCAGAAAATAAGTGGGGATACTTCTGTCAGTCCTGGATACGCGAAGAGATTTACACTTATTGATGTTAAGTTCCATTAGCCATGTTTTACACCACGAAGAAACAGCGTTTAAGTCTGATTGAAGGGTAGTTATGTCGCCGCTGCATGTTATTTCCCGGAAGATTACAAAATCGTCAGCAAATAAATGGATATGTGAGGAAACAGAAGGAGGCAAGTCGTTAATGTAAATTAGAAAAAGAAGAGGACCAAGGACGGACATTTTTGATTGTCGAATAGCGTTTATTTTTGCATTATTTTTTGGCCAAAAGTTGAAGTTCTGCAGTCGGTAGCTCACCGCCTCATGATGCTTTGAGCGCCCATGGTGGCTGAAGTGGTCTCGAGGGATCTCCATGCAAACTCCCATAGACGGGCTGCCAGCTTTCCCTCTCGGTAATAGGAAGAAACTCTATGCCTTTAAAGGAGGATCTTAAATATCACCCAATTTTTTTTTTCTGTGTTACAGAATAAGCACATGAATATTTGTTTCCATCGAACTTCTACTGTAGCGGTCTTGCTCTGCGTGCCAAATTTTCTGATTGGTTGTTTTATAATTTTGCTTCTTATTTTTGTTTGCCAGTCCTGCAGTCGCTTTTGTGTGCATAATTTTATGTGTTGGTCACCCAACCCCCGTTTTCTGTGATATTGTCGAATGGGGCTTTAGGTGTTTGCGATAAATAGATAAGTAGGGTTCATTGCCCCAAAGCGATACGTGTGATATGATTTAATTTGAATCCTCGGTATTCGAGGGGAGGCTGGGGCCAAAGGCTCTAAGAAGGCCTGACAAAGGCCATAACCCCCTGTATACAGTCCAGAAGCACTTCTCTGCTTGTTGTGCGTTTTAGAAACATTAAAAAAAAAACGAATATTTAATACACAGGTAATGAATACGTCTAACAAACTATAAATACGGGAAAGGCCTACACAGTGCTAGAAATGTTTTCTAATATAGCCAGTGTTATGACACATTAAAATGCTATAGTTGTAACACGTAACAGCCAATTGAAACTCATGCATATAGAATATATTGTGAGAATCAGTGCGTGCGTGTGTGCCGGATGGACAAACCGTCTTAAGACCGAGGCTGCACTGAACGGCGTACTACTGCACACGTTTCCCGATCTACACATTGCAGCGAAGTGCGTACCACTCACGTGGCATCCCTTGCCGACGCCCCCGGTCATGAGGTCATGCGTAACTTCCATGCAGCCTAACCTCAAGGCAGCAGGTAAGAGTCTGAGCCTTGTTATGCTTCTTCACGCTCTAGAAACACTGCATGTAAGAACTTCATCTTTACCGACATGCCCCCCTTTCCTGGACATCATGGAGTGTCGCCACCTGCCATTAGCCAATAGGAAATACTGCCTAACTAAATAGGAGTACATTAATTAGGGACTGAGAAGAAACTAAATCCTCCCGCGAAATAGTGCGGGAAGTCGTTAATACTGGTGCCTTAATCTTCCTATACACTGCAGAATCTAACTTAAAAAACGCTTCCTGGGCTCGCACCGAAGGTTTCCGATCGCCATAGGAATTGATTGATTGTAAAACATTTTATTCGCCGGGAAGAGCTTGGCAAGAGGTCGCGTTAAGTGGTCGAGAGTACATAGCCCTCGACGACTTTGTCAGCCCACTCCACCGCCAAAACTTGCGTTCTGGGGTCAGAGCTAGCCAGCACGGTCTCCCACCGCTCGAGAGAACGAGCGGTAACTAGATCACCCGGAGGGGGATCTATTTTGCAGTCCCACAGGATGTGATCGTAGGTGGCACGTTGGCCACAGTGTTTACAGTTTGGGTTGTAAAGATCTGGATAAATGTGCGCGAGGAGTGATGGGGTGGGTATCGATCCCGTATGTAGACGACGCCACGTAACCTCTTGTTCTTTAGTAAGCCTTTTGTCTGGAGGGGGAAATATTATCCTCTCTAGTTTAAAATGATTGGTGAGATCATTATATGTGATCATGGAGTCCTTCGTGAAATTCAGGGAGCCAGACTCATCCACTGCCCGGTCGACGAAACCTCGGGCTTTATTGTGGGCTGCCTCGTTCCCCGGGTTCCCCGAATGGGCTGGGACCCATATCCGTTCGGAATAATTTGGAAATCATTGGGTCTATCAAAAATTCAAAGTTCCCGCAATGATTTCTGGTATCCAACGTCAGGCAGCGCGTAGGCGCAGCCGCATGCACAACAAACGCTTGTGCAGAGTTCTTGGCTGGCTATAGCCATTAGGAATGTTCAAAACTGACAAATTTTGAACAAATTTCGACCCTTTGCTTTCCGTGTAAAAAAGACGCTCTTTGGTCACTCAAACTGCTTTGCTTCTGTAATGTGGTGCAGATTTGAATAGTGCCCGCACAAGATATTAGTAGGATAGATAAACTTTAACAGTACATCTTGCTAAAATCTAGCGCTGTTTTTACCTTTTGATAGATAAACTACCGCACATATCGATGCAAAAGTGTGCTTGTATTTCTTCAGCATTGCGCGTCACCGCTGGCATTTGCTTCGTTTAAAAATGCTATTCGATGTCCATTACACGAGAAGAACAGTAACAAAGCAATCGCTTGAGCAATGACTGGCTTGTTCCTCAACTTCATTCTGTTAGGCTGGCTTCCAAGCACTAGTGCAACACTGGTATCAATGCATATTTGTTCCAAGAAGCTTAGCTGGAGCGAAGAAAATCCACTTTTTGAAATCTTTCAGGTTGTTGCATGAATCGTGAAATTCAGAGAGAACTAGCGCAAACGTAGTCGGATTTTTTTTTTACGTCTTTTCTTTTTTTCACTTCTTCCGCATTTTTTTTTTTTTTCAGGGTGTACGTTTCAGAAGTACCTCAACTGGAATACTGCTTCCGCACCTTTCAAAATGGCTCCCCTGCGCAGACGCGCACTCCCTGTAGCTTAAGCAGAGGAAGGACTCTCTTTTTTCGAGCTGCGCTATGAATCACGCGTCGTCAGCGCGGACCGGCGATACTGCTACCTCTAAGTTTCCCGCATTCAGCACTTTGGCGTGAATGTGCATGACATTGTGCGACTGTGTCTCTGCCGCAACAGGGAGCGTGGCTGACTATAGGTGACAGATTCCAGGTTCGAATTTTCGCGCCTCCTTCCATAGACGGAATGGTGACGCGGGCATCCGAGATGACACCAGGTCGAGGAAAGGCACAGACAGACATTTCTCTGCAAAAACCAGTAGGTGAAGAGCCAGTGCTTCCCTCTACAGAGGCCTGAAAAGGAGCCCAACTTTGTTCGGATGAATTATGAAATCCCACGCCAGCCCCATTTGAAATTCCATTCCTACAGCGAATTCCCACCCTCAGAATTATCTTTCCCTGCAGCCCATCCATTCCGGCTTCTTCGCAAGAGGAGTCTCCCCAGGCCCACTCTCCCAGTTTTGGGTTCGCTTAACAACAGCTTTCTGCGCAACATAGCCTCCCTGCTATATTCTATTAAAGCCCTATGCCCAATTTACATAAGCAAAACAATAGCACATGCACTGGCGTACAGTGTGCTGCGATATGGAATTTGTTCTTTTTATTTCTGTTCAGTGTTTTGGCGCAACAAAGTGAATTCTTTATTAAAATCTATAATTCGGGTTGTGATGTATGGTGTGCACATTACTAATAATTCCAATCTTTTTTAATGCTCGCACATGCCTTGGTTCAGGCTATTATTCAAAGAAACTGTGATCCTTATGTATATATGGAACAATGAGTTCTGCCTCCCGTATGTTCCCGCCAGAGCATTACGTCCACGCGACCGCTTTACCTTGCCCAGAGTACGGACAAGATATGGCAAACGTGTCCGTGCCTTTTATGTACCTGATGTGTTGAACGACCTGCCAGATAATGTTTTATCTTTCAGCACTCGGAAAGAAGTGAAATCTGCTATCTATTATTTGTATGTGTAATTTTTTTCTTTTCTTTTTTCCTTCCCCCCCCCCCCCCCCGTCCTTTCTCACTGCCTTTCCTTAGTTTCATTCTATATTTGTGCAGTATTGATTAACTGTGCCGTTCTCTGGCTTGCTCCATTCTGCCGAGCACTGCCCCACAAACCCATTGTTGGCTTGGGCAGGCTCGTATGTGTACTATGTAATTTTTTCAAATAAATAATTTTTATTATTATTATTATTATATTTTATTTTTCCCTCTTCGAGCGTGGCAGCACAGTTTAGCCCGCAGAAACTTTTGCTTTATTTTTAGCAATGGACTGAGCCTCTAGCGCATCAACGGTGCTGGCAGGGGCTTAATAATATTGCGACAGCATTAGAACAGTCGAAAGCCATAAAGCGGAAGGGCGTGATTCCACCCGACCGTAAGTGTCGTCACTTCCGGTTAAGGAATGAACAGCTTTTAATCCTGTCACATTATCAACACATAATGTAATTAGATGCCCCTCTGAATTTTTTTAAAAATCTTTTTCGGTAGCCCTAACTTAGTTATTGTGAAAACGTCTGGCCTTCTTTCATTTCGATATCCTTGGCATTCTTAGCCGCAGGTGCACCATTTGAAACTCACCTGATATTGAACGACTTCGACGGAAATACGTGCTGTCTTGCATGCTTGTTTCATTTTTGACGCCTGTTTTTGAAGGGGTAAAATAGAAACAATGCACTGAATAAACACTTTTCAGCCGTTGGCGCAACTCAAAATGAAAGCTCAATTGTAACCAATCGAGCAACTCTAAGAATGACGCGTTCTTGCAGCATCTCGTAGCAGTGTCCTATTCAAACATTCTACAGAGCTGAACATTTAATAATTTTTAGTTAGCAAAGACATCTTGGAAAAAATCTAGAATGTCCGCATTCTTGGATACTGGGCTGCTGTGCTTGTAGAACAGGAAAGGGTAAAGGATTAAGGTCCCGCACACTTTCCTCATAATCCAAAACAGAGGTGCTTAGAGGATGTTTAAAAGGTCGGCACATGAATATACTGGATTTAGTGAGAATCAGCTGCAATTGCTATTCCCTAATAGGGATTCACGCTAGGTCTCAGTCTCAAAGCACCCTAGCGCCGTAACCACTGCGCCGTAACCAAAGCGCCGTAACCACTGAGCCATCGCGGCGGGGCTTTCGAACGCCCCGCTGCGATGGCTCAGTGGTTACGGCACTCGGCTGCTGACCCGAAAGACGCGGTTGGATCCCAGCCGCGGCGGCTGAATTTCGATGAAGGCGAAATTCTAGAGGCCCGTGTACTGTGCGATGTCAGTGCACGTTAAAGAACCCCAGGTGGTCGAAATTTCCGGAGCCCTTCACTACGGCGTCCCTCATAGCCTGAGTTGCATTGAGACGTTAAACCCCCATAAACCAAACCAATCAGCTTACGAACAGTTTCACCGCTATCCACACTGTTAGGTTTGGTTTGGTTTGGTTTATGGGGTTTAACGTCCCAAAGCGACTAAGGCTATGAGAGACGCCGTAGTGGAGGGCTCCGGAAATTTCGACCACCTGGGGTTCTTCTTAATGCAGAGTAACTGCATACGACGAAGAAAGAAAAGCGCGCAGCTTCCGCCACAACCATGGGTGAAGAAGAGCCCAATACCAAATCTGCAAAGCAAAAAAAAGAGTTTACACAAAACGAGCTTAAAGTCACAGCTCACCGTATCTATGAGTGACTGGCTGACGGCTGCTAGTGCCACAAATTCGTACGTGATGTACATCGAGTAAAGGAATGCCTGATAGTTCTCCCAGTTGGCGGGGCCATTCTTGCAAACCTCGTAGGCGGAGGTGCAGACGACGAGTAGGGTGCAAGCAGTGGAGACCACCAGAGACCAGTTCCAAACCTGATTGACCGCAGTCTTTAGCTCCAGAATTTCGCAAAAATTGAGTCTTATAGACTCCACATACTTCGGAGCGTTGCATGACTGAGGCGGCAAGCGCTGTAACCCAGATACTTGAGAAGTACAGGATTCCAGGACATTGAGCTGGTTTTTCATGTACTCAACGAGAACTTCGCCAGCCGCGCGCAGCGCAACAGTGTGTATGTTGTCGTAAACAAAGTAGAAAATGATGAGAAGAATGATTTGCACCCAAATGCAAACTTGCTTCCAGATCGGTCGGTGTGTTTGATCCGTGTAAATATTCGACTGGGGCGCCAGTGGCACGGCGGCTGCGAAGGCTACGCAGTAGATCACGAGAAGACATCCTCGTCTCAGGTCAGACCAGAAGTAACGCCTGGGGGAGCAGCAAGCGCATGCGGGAATTCCGATGCGCCTTTCGAACTCGGCAGCCCGCACGTAAAACGCAAGCGCCTTGGAAGACCCCGCGACCAAGGATACGATGTTTGCGAGCACCTTGATGAAGAGGACACTTATCGCGATGATGTGCAGCGATCCATCGAAGCGGTAGTGATTTCGGGAAGATCGGCGAACAGCGTGCATAACAGTTCGTATGAGCATCCAGAGCAGAAAGCAGAGGGAGCCGATGGAGTAGAAGGTGTACCAACTCCTCCACTCCACCATCGGCAGGGGCATTCTTCTACCACCAAAAAGATTTCGCACGAAGAAGCAGCCGCACAAGCGGCACAACCAAGCGTGGAATCGGAAACTTCTTGCCATGAGTGAGGGGCAGCCTGCGGGTTCGTGTCGCCGGTAATGATTTCCGTGCTTTTCATGGTAGGCTTGACTCGATACGAAGAGTTTCCGCCAAAGTTTTCCGTGGTTCTCCACCGGCATCCTTCCCGTCCAGAGGGCTGGCCTTGGGGAACCTGTGTAAACAAAGATACATGAGCGTGGGAGCTTTAAAACGAAAACTCGCGGTTATTTGCACTTTTATCTGTACGCTTTATATTGTTTTCACTTTCGTCAACTGATGCACTACACTTGATGCACTACACTACACCACTACTCCAATTCTTAAATCTTAGCGACTAGTTTTTTAAGAAAAGAACGAGCGGCGACAAATGGCCATATGTGCATGCGTTTCAGGCGGAAAAATTGACCTTCGGTCAAAGCAGGAAACAATGAACAAGATTTGAAAGTTGTAATCCAATGAACATATAAGCAAAACGCATTTTGACGTAGCTTACAAATAAGGCGTTGATTAAGAATAGAACCACGGAGTCTTACCCTTAATACCGGGTCAGTTAAACGGTGCTGGTTATTACCCATTAATGCAATTCTGATCACGCCGCATATATAGGTTTGGTTTGGGGTATGGGGTTTAACGTCCCCAACGACTCAAGCTATGAGAGACGCCGCAGTGAAGGGGTCCGGAAATTTCGACCACCTGGGGTTCTTTAACGTGCACTGACATCGCACAATACACAGGCCTCTAGAACTGCGCCTCCATCGAAATTCGACTGCCGCTAGCTTAAAGATGTAGGAGTAGCCTAGTGGTGGTGCTAGACTACGAGCCGAGCTGCTGATTGAGACGCGTAACGTTTTCTCTGGCGTGCGTCGATGCACGTGGAATCACCGCAAAGCAGAAACTGCAAGACAGGCTCCACCGTGGGGCTGGAGTTCATAATGAGCGCGACTGCACTAAAGTAGTGTTGCCTATGACGAACCACTTAAATCCACACAATTAAAAAAAAAGCGAATTTCTAAAGGCAACCCTCGAAACACCTTGAGTAATTAATCCGGCATTTTCTGGTGGTGATTAGAGAAGCTAGGCCAATGAATTTAATTGGATTGCCTAAGCTGTTTGTGTTACAAGTTTTGCCCAAGTCTGGCTACTGCGGGCCGCTAAGCCAGGACTATGGCTGGGTTTCATGCTCGTGGCAGCGATACATTTAACCTGTAATAAAACATGAAAAACGATCTGATCAATTAAGCATTCCCCATCTTGTCAAGCATTACCATTCTCAAGTTCTTCCATTGTCAACATTAATGAAGAATACGACAGACCAGCGCAGATTCAAAGGCCTCTACATGCCACCTACCTGACGAAACCTGCTATGACCCAGTGATATCAGGGTGCCTGGTCTCTTTCTTTCTCAAGCTAGCGCAAAGGTACGCCGAAATGGTCGGCTGAAGGCACTACTGGCAAGCGACAGCTTCTGAAGCCACCTTCCAGAAACTTAGATCGAAATCATTTATTGTAATGCTTTCAGAAGAGCTTGTCACTGCCTTCAAAGGAGCACTTCATTGATTATTTGTTCCGGTCAAATACGAGCGTAGCTGGAACACGGAAAATACCGAGAGAGAATAACATTGCCGGGCATTATGTCGAGGACATCAATACGGCGAGTGGTGTTCGCTGTAGTGTCCGCAGGTGGATTAATAGTGGTCGATTGCTCGCGCTTGCGTATTTCCGGCTTCTAGTTCACTCGCGAGCAGTCTGAAGAGCAACGTTCTTTTAATGGCATGCTGGGAGTTATTTTACACCTATCGTCGCCTCAGCGCAGCCGCAAAGAATCTCCTGCACTGCGCTGCTCTTGCGTGCGTAACCCCTATAGTTCCGCTGCCAGAGTGTAATTAGTTTCCGGTTGGCGGAATCCATGTTTTACGACGGTCAGTCCCTTCCGCGTGGGATGCTGCGGTAATGTGCTCGTGGCCCATCATGCCCTCTAGGACTGATCCTATTTGCTTAATGTGCTGATCTGTGCTCATGCCAATCTCAAGTTCCCGTAGGTTCTGTCTGGGTGGCCTCCTCCTGCCAACACCCGAGGCTAGCAATGGAGGTCTCAAGCTGTGACACTTTGACACCTAAGCGTTCTTCTATCTAGGTCATTCTTTTAGAGAGTTGGCCTTTTGGTGCACCCCCCCCCCCCCCCCCCCCCCCCCCCCCAAGGAGATGTCCTCATTCTTTTTCTTAAGGGTAGGGGTCTCCGACTCCTCCCTGGGCGCCGGTCGTTTTGTTGGAGAGAGATGATCCGTTTCCATAGGTGGGTTTTGTTGACTGCGCGTAACAAGGTCCTCTTGAAAGCCCTCATTTCTGAGCGTTTGGATGAGTTATGTTTGGGATTATACCAATTTTTCTAGCTTATCTATTCATGAAAGAAGACTCTCGAATACTCTCACCTGAGATCTCACCTTATCATCTTTGTCTCCTTTCTTCCATGAGATGGTCTTGTCGTCCGCGGCATTGCAGGGGTTACTTCGGTCCCTCTTTTGACTTGGGTTCCTTGACCTTGCTCCAGATTGGCTTCTTCTTTGGTTGGACTCGCTCCTTTTCCTTTGAAAAGGCGGGAAGGAAGATGAGGAGTCTCCTTGGTAGCCGGCTGTGTTCCGGGTCTTCGATCTTCCACTTGGCTTCTGGGAGTCGTCGGTGGCGGTCTTCTTCTGGCGTCTGGCCTTTTAGAAAGCGGAATTTGCGTTTGCTGCTGCCTGTATTGTGGGGCCCTTTGCATACGATGCATTGGGTCTGGCAGGTCGGTTTCTGGCCTACCGATGGTGGCGGGTGATTATCTCCGCATCTGTGGCATATCGCTTTTTTGGCTTGAAGACATTCGTCCTGTCTGTGCCCAGTTCTTCTGCAATTGAGGCATGCATCCACCCTGATGGGAAACATCGTCACTTTATGTAGGGCTCCCGGATACCGGAGCACTCTGGGGAACGTTGCACCAGCCACAGTGACTACAATGTGGTTGGACTTGCCGTGTCTTCTTGCGGATATGATATCTACATCCGGGTTCATATGTTTGTAATTCAGTTATAGCTGCTCGTCGGATTCTCCGCTGTATTCATTGAGCACAAGACCCTTGATAGAGAGATCCGGGGCCCGCACGTACGTTTTGACGGGATACGTCTTGCCGTTGATGGTGAAGGCCTCGAGGCGTCTGCAGGCTTCTGCACGAGCACTGTTGGTGGTGCTGACTGTAATAGTTTGGTTGATTGGGTGTCGCTGGGCGATATCTTTTTCGGACACTCGGCCGTCCTTGATGCCAGCGGCATTGCTGAGGGCCTGAAGTAGGGCAGCCCCTCCTTTGAGAAGAGCGTCGATTGGAACATGCGGTCTGAGAACAATTTTAAAGTGGTCGGCTTTCAGCGCCGGAAACTGTATCTTCTTCATGAGTGGTGGCCTGGCTTTTGTCTGCCGTTTTCCCGTCTCATCGTTGTTGTTGGGGATTGCGTTTCCACTGGCACCTTTCCCTGGCGCGGCCGAGACGCCGGGTCCGTCGGGGACGCCACTGCCATTCGGGCTTGCAGCGTTAGGCTTACGGTAGAGCTCCTGGTACCTGGATGGGGTAATCCAGTAACCGTCGTACAGCTCTTCGGGGGGTAAAGGGTTGCCTCTCCACCGTTACTTCCATAGCGATGAGTTGCGCGGCCCGCTACAGGTCGGGAAAGTCGACGACGACGGCTCGGCGTGCCTCGTTCTTCACCTTCGAGCGTTAGACGTAGCGTAGGACGCACGTGTTCGACACAAAAAGTGGTGTTAAATGGTCTGATATGTCTGCACACTCGCAAATTTTGACTCTTCCGGGTGCGGGTGCATTTATGAATCTTGCGAGACCAAAATAAAGAATGTAGGATAGGATGTTCAGGGTCCAGAGGCCGAAATTTACGGAGCCCATGCGAAGCACGTCCGCTCTCGTCGACGTTCGAGCGAAAGCACGAATTTGTGCAGCGTATAAGACGACGGTGAGCAGGTAGTGCCGCGGGACGGAGCAGGTAAAAGGTTATGAAGACCACGCTCTCCAAGGCACAGCGCGAGAGTGTGGTGCAGTTTAACGCAAGGCGTGTTGGCTGCGGCGATAGCCTAGTGGATTCTGGGCGAAACAACAGGTTCAACGTTGTGGTCTTGCATGCGCGTTTTCCGAAGTCTAGGAAGTCCAATCAGAAGAATCATATCATAGGGTTTCGAGTCAGGGTGGGAAACAACAAGGTAGCACAAACTGAAGGAATTAAGGAGAAAATCATTCTGTAGCGTCCTGTGCAACACACCCCAAAACAAAATCGCGTCTTTTCAGTCCATAAAACAATGTTCAATTGTTTCAGGCACATTGCACAAGCGATAGTTTACAGAAGACACTAAAATGTTTTTCCTATCGAGCCACGTATTGACAGGTAGAGTTTCGGTGTAATTTATAGAAAAATGTTTTGGTGCAAGGAGAAATTGGCATTTTCCGCACTGGCTTTAAAACATCATGACCCATGAGCCCAAAGTAGACAGAACGATACAGTGGGGGCGGGAAGAGCGTCGATATTAAATCCCTTTACAGATGGCCGCCGTGGTGGCTCACCTGTTATGGCGCTCGAGTGCTGACCCGAAAAACGCGGGTTCGATTCCGGTCGCGGCGGCTGAATTTTGATCAAGGAAAAATTCTTGAGGCCCGTACTGTGCGATGTCAGTGCACGTTAAGGAACCCCAGGTGGTCGAAATTTCCGGAGCTCTTCACTACGGCGTCTCTCATAGCCTGAGTTGCTCTGGGACGTTAAACCCCAATAAACCAATGAATCAAACCAAAAAACGCACGGATGCATAAACTTCCTGTATAAAGCCTAGTAAATGGGGGCGTTCAGTAAAATTGGAAGAAACTACTAAGTTCGGAAGTAGAGTCATGAAGTTAACCTGCAAGAATGCTCTGCTAATCGGATGGGAAAAATCACGAAAAAAGAAGAAGCGGGCAACCAACTGTCTCACACACAGGTTCTCTAGGCACAGGCCTCCTGTACAAACAGGCCTGAAAAGGTTATCACGCCGCATGGGCTCAAATTTGGAAGACCAAATAAACGTCACAAATATACGATGGAAACGCTGTATGTAATGTCTGGCGCAGTGAAGGACCTGGAGTACGTAATAAATTCTTCCAGAGTTCATTTTAGCTGAATGTTGCTGCAGGTAACGGACATTTACAAAGAATTCGAGTTTTTACCGGATTGGTTTCCTCTCCTGATGCGCTGTATATTCTTACCGGCCTTTTAGTTCTAATATGTTTATTATCATGTTTGTTCAACGTAGCGCCTGCCTATGAGCTCTGTAAATAGATTTGAAGCGAAAAGCTTCACTAGCCGCCCCACAGCCGCGTTTCGCGTGAGCCTTCGGAGCCAAGATTTGCCACAGCTGCGCATGAGTGAAGCCGAGTGACGTCACGCGCGGCGCAGGTGGCCGCAGCCGTCGCTGACTCCGCCGCCTGACTTTTCGGCGCAGCTTTAGCGCAGCCGCGTGCTACTGCGCATGTGCGCCGCCTCCTCACCGCCGCTACTACTGCGCGCTAGCCTCCTCGCCACCGTTTGACCTTTCGTTGCAGCCGCATGTTTACCACACTTACTAAGCATGCGGAAGGCGGCTTGTCCCGTCCACGTCTCCCTTTGTCTTTGCTTTTTGCGCTCTAACTTCCTCATCATGAACTACCAACAGGCCCAAATTACTACTCCGCTGAACTATATAACTCGCTTGCCCACACCGTTATCGTGCTGCTCCCAATGCATTGTGCGCGAACTGCGACAGCCATGACGTCAAACAATGCGTAACTGCAGCTTTTCGCTTGTGTATCCAGGCTTAACCAGAGCTAAGCCACTGCCATTTTTTGTGTGTGTGTGTATACACATACATATAGGTATATATATATCCTTTCTGTACAAAACCATGTAAATATACACCATGAAAGAAAAAAAAAGCGGTGATAGCCTAGTGGTCTCGCTGAGCGGCACTTAAAGGAGATCTGTTCGGGCAGCCGATGGTTCGACTTCCAGTCATGGATATTAATTCGATTTTTTTTTTCTCTTTTTCGTGGTTTGACCTCTAAGTCAGCTGAAGGTCAAAACTAGGCACCCGGCGATCGAAGCATGAGGTTTCGTAGTGAAGCTTTCGCTTAAAAAGCAAGCACACGAAATAGCCCTTGTTACAAATAGTTTTCATCATCATCATCATCATCCCACGCGAGAAAGGGCTATGTAGAGAACGCCTGCCGACAACAGATGTTGCGATTGCAAGAACGACGCGCTGCCGTACTTCTTCGCCGAGCTCGGGCTCGTCAGCTTCCCGTCCCCCCCCCCCCCCCCCCCTTCCCCCCGTACCCGGAAAGAGGCACAGGCGAGCATCATCAGTGGCGGTGCCCTGCCTTTGACGCGGTGCGTGAGAGAGCTCTTTAGACCCTGGGCGGACACCGACCTAGCACCCAGCTGGAATGGATCGATCGGCCATCGCATATCGGGCCATCCGGGTTCGATCCCGGCCGCAATGGCTAGAATTTCTTTGGAGGAGAAATTCTAAAGGCCCGTGTACTGTGCGATGTCAGTGCACGTTAAAGAACCCCAGGGGGTCGAAATTTCCGCAGCCCTTCACTACGGCGTCTCTCATAGCCTGAGTCGTTTTGGGACGTTAAACCCCATAAACCAAACCAAACCAAGCACTCCGGCTCTGGCGGGCTTTTCTTCAGCACTTCAAGGAAGAAGGGCCTGGCTCTTTCTTCGCGGTGCCGACCTCGGCAACACCCCACCTCGAGGAAGAAGCGGACACCGGTCTGCCACCCCCATGAAACACCTTATTTTTACGGCAAGGTTTTGGCCTACTGATGGCAGAAAATAAAGACGTATAAAAAATACTGAATGATATACAGACTCATACATCGAACGTCAAGACTACTGTAACTCGCCCTAAACGAGGAATAATCACTGAGAATGTTCTGCTAGGGATCCGAGCAGCGGTAGAAACCATGCCTGGTCAAAGGGGGTATCTGTGTTGGATTTCCCATATCTAGTATTCTGTATACACTTGTTTTTGTCGCTCTGTCTGCATAATGGACCGAAGGAACATAAACGACTGAGTGCAGTGGGGCCGTACGGAGTCCCGGGAGCCGGCGTCCTCCAAACTACACAGTTTTTGTAATAAAGTTTTTATGATGATGATTATGATAATGCTGTGATCTGCGCAGTTAATGCTATGATCTCTGCTCGAGTAAACTCTTCCTTTCCTCGGATAGATATTGTGCCGCACGGGAAATACACTTTCGGGTTTAATATAAAAGTCCTTGCTTATGCTCTAGAGCACTAAAGCGGTTCCGAACATTAGGCTTTAGATTATTTAGAAGGAGAGTCGTAAAGTGTTAAGAATTGTTACAATATATCTTGATCAAGGACC